>NW_024749657.1:11906121-12022821 GCF_018991925.1 Homarus americanus
AATGTAATTACAAATGAACAGTCTCTTCACAGCAAGATTTAATTGAGTCCTCAAAGGAATATATATATATATATATATATATATATATATATATATATATATATATAATTCCATGTAAAACCCACAATGAAAACGTATAAAAAATGATAACAACGAGTACCTTAGCTTGCCCTTATTCACATATCTTCAGAGGCTAAGGTACCCGTTGTTTCCATCTTCCCGTGTGATTTTAATCAAGATATATATATATATATATATATATATATATATATATATATATATATAGAGCAGCGATAATCACAACGAAAGAAGAAAACACGAAGTTCCTTAGTCTGTACTCACCTCTGAAGATGTGAATTGCACGAAAGCTGGGAACTTCGTGTTTTCTTTTTCCTTGTGGTTACTGTAAAGCATATACCTAGATCACGCGCACCTACAGTGATTTATTTATATATATATATATATATATATATATATATATATATATATATATATATATATATATATATATATATATATATATATATATATATATATATAATCAGCAACTTCACCGGCGAGTGACTCAACCCTTCACTCTACTGTGTGGAACCAGGAACGTTACCGACCCATGCCACAAAGACCATGTTATACTTCACACAAAGCCTGCTCATCGAGCTGATGGCGACGTGAACCTCCCACTGGGTAAAATGCTACTGACATCCACATAAGCATTTAAATGCGAAATTAATTGCTCTGTTTGACGAGAGTTACTGGTCTAAACTGAGTGAACACCAATGAATTCATAAACTTATCATCTTATGATTCACAGACAAATGAGAAACTTAATGTTTGGTTTGTTAGGAAGTTTTCTATCACCAACGGTGCGTTAATCCACTTACTATTGCTAAAGGTATAATCAACCTGGAAAAGAATAAGTCCATAGATGCAACAAATGGAGATATTTCCATAGCTAAAGGTTGTATACATAGTGTTTTGCGTAAGAATTTGTTTTCAAACATTCCAAAAAGATTTGAAACAGCCTTGATAAGCTTGAAAAGAAATGTGAATATCCATATTACTAAGGCTGATAAGTCCAATGCTATTGTAATTTTGGATAATGGCGACTATAATGATAAGATGAATTCATTACTAAGTAATGAAAGCACTTATTGTGAGCTTACAAAAGATCCCCTGGAAAATATTAATAAGTTAGCTAATTCCAAAATAAAGATGTTATTGAAAAGAACCCCGATCTCATCAAACAGCTCTCCTTCAAATCAATCCCACTTACCGTATATATAGACGGATAGATAAAACACATAAGCTTAACAATCCATTACGTCCTAACGTGAGTTCTGTGAGTTCTGTTACAAATTATCCAATTGGTTGGGTAGGATGCTGTTTCTCTTACAGCCAATTACCTGATTCACATAATTATACACAACAGCAGTGATTTAATTGAAAAACTTAAGAAACGAACCATGTGAATTAATAAGTTTTGATGAAAATTCACTTTTCACTAGAGTACCAGTGAATGACCTACTTTCATTTCTTAAAGATAAATTGCAACTGTTACAGATTTGAGTATTGAACATGATACTTTTCTCAAATTGATAGAGCTATGCGGTACTGACAATGTGTTTAAAGCAAATGGAAGTTTTATACAAATATTTGGCATGAGCATGGGTAATTGTCTTCTGCCCTTTAGCCTCTATTTATATGGTGTTTTGAGTGCTAATTACCCAAATATAAAAGGGACTTCATCCACGACATAGATATGTGGATGATGATCTTTGTCTTGGCCTAGAAACAGTGACCCACTGAATTTTTAACAAGCTTAATGATCTTGTCCCTAGTATACACATATCCAAATTGATAGAGAAATAAATGATCCCTTCCATTTCTTGGATATGCTTAGCATCCGAAATGGTCATAACTATAAATTTAAGGTGTACAGAAAGCCCACACAGGTAGAGAGTTTTACATATTTTTATTAGTCAACTGAAACTACCAAAATGTCAGTTTTTTCTCTGCTATGTTTTTTAGAGATGTTATATTTGTGACGCTGAATTTGATGGAAGAACCATATATTTGGCTCTACACAAAAACCTGGGTACCCCAATGTTTGTTTATCACCGTTTAAGGGCTAAAAAATCCTTTTCATTCTACTCACAAACCAGGCAAATTCCTACATTTAAGAATATTTTGGCTCTGCCTCTTATCGCAAAGAATTTGTCCTGTTAGTTCAGTCCCTTAAATTATTAAATAATATCGTTGTTTTTAAGTATGACTCTACTATTACCAATATATTAATCAAGAATAGCCCAACCTTGACTGTAAATGAAGTGTATACTACATTCCATGTAGCAACTGTAATGGAACCATGTAGGACAGAACAGAAAGCATTGCAACTCAGAATTAAACACAGCACAAGTTCAATATCAGAAGAGCATCAAAATAGCAAAGCAATGCCTGTCGTTCAATGGAACAACATCATCCCATGGATTGGGAAACAGCTAGACAGTGCTAAATCATCATGTGTCACAGAAAGACTTCTGGTTGAAGCTTGTTTGATTAGGGAATTGAATTCTATAACTTAGTCATGGTCAGTACAAAACAGACAATATGTTACACAAATTTATTTGTCAGTGGCCTTAGGTTAAAAATGCTTTGAAAAGCATCTGAGTTAGGTAGTATAGATGATTAGTGGGTCCTATATTTTTACCATATTTAACTTGATCTGAATAAATATTTTTCAACAGTTTTCACCACCGAAAATTAAACATGATACCCGAGGCACCAACTTTATTCAAAGATAGTGAAGAAAAGAAATTAAGCGAAATAGTAGTAACTAGTAACGATGTTAATAAGCAAATAGATAAACTGGAAGCCTAATAAGTCGTTTCCGATATTTGCCAAAAGGAATGTAAGGAAGAGTTCAGTATGCCCTCAGCAAGCAGCTATCATGTCATTAAAAAATAACCACAGACAGATTTTGATTTATCACAAGGAAGATCTTCCAAACAATGCTTTAGAATGGACAACAAGGTTAATAGTGATGCTACAAGACCAGAGTCATCTTAAAATTATATCTAGCTAGAGACCTCACCTGATTAGGCAGTATTTTGGTCACCGCAGATACAGAAAATATAGAATCCTTGTCCAGAGGAGAATGATACTAATCCCAGGGAACCTTGAGTATATTTAATTTGCACCCCAAGAGAAGTAGAGGAGGGCGACATGATAGAGGTATAAATGGAAGTCAGGGTTAACAAAGGACAGTAACCATCCACAGAGAATCCTAACAATGGTTTTAAATGAGACAAATTTAGATTTAGGTAAACACTGGTTTAAAAAGTAGTGATAAATGGAAACTTACCAATTATCATCATTAACCCTAATATGCTGGATAGCTTCAAACATAGGTTGATGCTTATATGAGGAGAAGGTATAAGAACATAAGAACATAAGAATGGAGGAAACTGCAGCGGCCAATTGACCCATACTGACAGTTCCATTTACACCCAACCCTGCTCATATAAGCATCCAACCTATGTTTGAAGCTATTCAGCGTATTCAAGTTAATGATGATAATTGGTAGTTTGTTCCATTCATCCACTTCTGTTTCCATTCCAGTGTTTACCTATTTGCCCCAAATCTAAATTTGTCTAATTTAAACCATTGTTACGAAGTTCGCCCCTTGTTGATAGTTTGAGTACGTTTGTAATGTCCCTTTGTTTCGCCCTGACTTCCATTACACCTCTGTCAGGTCGCCCCTGGCCTCTACGTCTCGAGGAGTGCAAATTAAGATGCTTTAACCTGTCTCTATACTCAAGGTTCCTTTTGCCTGGGCTTAGTCTTGTCATTCTCTGAATTCTTTCTAGGGATTCTATATCCATTCTGTAATACGGTGACCAGAACTGAACTACGAATCCAAGTGTGGTCTCACAGTTTTAGGATGACCCTGCTAGTGTTGTAACTAACACCTTTGTATGAACCCAAGTACTTTATTAGCCTTGTTACGAGCAAAACATTGTTTACTCGCTTAAGGTTCCTACTTATCATTACCCCAAATCTCGCAGTCGGATTTCTATGGCATCGTTGTTCATCTGGTATCTGGTTTCTGTTCATATCTCCTATACTGAGTAATTTTACATTTGTCCAATTTGAATTTCATCTGCCATTTTCAGACCATTCGAAAATTTTTTTAGATCTTCCAGTAGTTTTGCGGAGTCCTTGCAGATTTAATAACGCGTCCTATTTTAGTGTCATCAGCAAATTTATTTGCTGTCTATGCCGATATCTATGTCGTTTATGTATATAATAAACAATAATGGTCCAAGTACTGAGCCTTGGGGAACTCCACTTGTGACGTTGTTCAATGGGACTTAGTAACCGTTAATGCTCACCGCTGTTTGCTGTCCTGTAACCATGCCCTAATCCATTTTAGGATATTTCCTTGATGCCATGATCTTCTACCTTTCTAATTAGTCTTTCGTCGGGGACTTGTCAGGCTTTTGCTAAAAGTCGAGATATACCACATCATAATTCAGCCCTCGTCCACCTATTCGAAAACTGATGAAATGTTAATAGATTATTAGACATGAACATCCGCTTGTGAAACCATGCTGGGAATCATTGATCAGTAGGTGCTTCTCCAGGTGATTTGAATAGAGTTTGAAATGATTGCTTCCAATAATTTCCCTACTATTGATGTTAGGACTGATTGGGGTAGTTAGAGGATAGTGATCTATCCCCCTTCTTTAAAATCGGTATTACATTCGCTATCCTCCAGGATTCTGTACTACACCTGTTTTAAGGACATATGAAACAAATTTTCAAGGGTTACTAAGCTCTTCCTTACATTCCTTAATACTCTGGCAAATATCTCATCGACTCGTATGGCGTCAATAGGCCCGCTGCAGTTTCCTCCATTCTATGTTCTTATGTTCTTATGTCACAAACGCCTTTTCGTAAGCTTCTTGGTGGTGGTCTTGCATGCAGATTATTGGATGTCATGTTTACGGCCTGACCTCATGTTTAGTAAGGTCACCCTGTGTACTTAATCCCGGACCTACGTTAATGTTCAAATAGGGCAAACAGAGTAGGTTTTATATCTATAAGTGTAAGTAATAAGAGTGCAGATGTCTTACTGCAACTATATCTTGCGCTAGTCAGGCTGCACCTCGATTATGCGGATCAGTTCTGGTGCCCTTATTATAGAATGGATATCAATTCACTAGAGTCGGTTTAGCGAAGAATGGCAAAATGATTCTGAACTTAGAAACCTTCCATATCAGGATAGGTTAAAGAAACTAAACTTGCATTCCTAGGAAGACGAAGAGGTGGAGATATGATAGAAGTTTTTAAGTGGGTGAAAGGAATCAATAAAGGATATAGATAAAGTTCTTATAATATCCAAGAAATATAGGACTCGGAGCAATGGATTTAAGTTGAGATATGTTTAGGTTCAGGAGGAGATAGGGGAACTGGTTCACAAATAGGGTGGTGGATGAGTGGAATAAGCTTAGCAACCTTTGTAGTAAGTGCTGCGAACGCTGGAAAGTTTCAAAGGAGGTTGATAGATTCATGGATGATAGAGAGTGGTAGAATCGGACAGGAGCGGCTCTTTCAGCCACGGTAGGACGCCACCGGGAGCCACATTGTCTCACTGTAGTGCATTAAGGTAGGCCACATTTTTGGTTTTGCCATTTGCAGCAAGTACAGGTATTGCATAGCTATTTGCCGTTCCAGCACTGGAGCATCCAACATAGAACTGTCCATGAGAGAAGCAAGGGAACACTCAGGTTTAAGCCAACCATCTTTTAGGACTGTCCCTGGCTTTTTGTGATGGTCATGGCAAGGCTCATTTTAACCGAAATTAAACTGCTTGAACTCAAATAGCAGACACCCTTGCAAGGTCCTGTCCAATGCTCAAAAGCTAACCTAGGAGATATAGTGTATTCATCCCATTCATGAGGCTGCAGATGCCATGAGTTTTGCCTTTGCCGATCCTTTTTTGATGTTGTACACTGACTTTCATTGTGAGCGAGGTTGAGAGGCAGTTTAAAATTTGAGTGTGCAGTACGTCCTCCTCTAGTAGTAAGGTATAATGCCTGAGGATGCCACAGCAAGAGCAATTTTCCCCTGATGACGACACTCCATTAATAGTTGATCAGGAATGTTTTTCCTGTCCCGCCAGGTGCATCGAGAAAGCATCATACCCCTGCTCCGCTTTGTATCGCTTTGCAAGATCTGTTCATAAGCATTTGCTTGATCAGGCACCAGGTGAACCTCATTTTCAAGAAAATTCACCAGAACTTCAACTGAGTAGTCTGTCTCTCTGAGCAACTCCCTGTTTGGGTAACTACTGGTTCTTCTCTTTGCTTGGGGGAAGGCAATCCAAAATCAGTCAGGTTTTTTTCTGCATAGCTCCACCATTTTGTCTTGCAGCATGATCAGAGCCCTGTTGAACATGTCATCCATGAACTCAATTCCTTGGCCAGGATGTTCTCTTTCTTGCTTGATGAAGCAGATCCTCTGGAAAGACTTTCTGGTGGTTTTTCCAGAGTTGGGCTTGGCTGAAAACCATGTAGCAATCATGATGGAAAAACAGGTTCCTCATTCCTCATTGGCGATTGAGTTGCTGCCTCTTCTAATGTAAATATCTCAGTGACCACCATCTTCCAGTAGGCCAAGGAGATTGCACGCTTCCCTGGTTAGTTCCAGACTTATAGACTTGTCCATTCACCGTCTTGAGTGCTGCATATGATGTTTTGCCAATGGATGTGTTGCAAAAAGTCGTCTCAAACAATAGCATTCAAATTTGTTGGGGGTGAACCAGTAGACACGTCCCAGCATTAGCCCGACGTGTTAACTCTTGATATCCTTCCAACATCAACCTTGAGCCTTTCTCTGAACTTTTCATTGAAGCCTGCCATATGTAGAACTTGTAGAACTTGGGTACGTCAACATACTGGAGTATTTGAGCAACCTATCTTCCTGTGAAGGCTTGGAAGAATGCAGCAGGTCATCAGGCGGTGATTGGGCTACTTGATTTTGGAGGACTCTTCTGTGAAGTATATACTCTTTGTCCATTGTCCAGGTGAACAGCCAGATGAACTACTGTTGACATTGTTCGTGTATGGGAAAAAATTCGTACCCTCCATAGGGCTTCATTGCTGCATATATAACGGCCTTGCTGAAACTGTGTCACCTCATCATGATTTTAATTCTTTACAATGCAAAGATTGCCGGTCAGAGCCTTTGTTGACGTATTTGCAGACATACCTGATGGACTTGACTGGAATTGCAGAACTCCATTGATGCATTGAATGTTTACTCATAAAAAAGAGGATTGTAGGGACCACCCATTTGTTATTCATCATTATTTCACTGTCTGTTCCAGGTCGCAACACTGCTGTAAAACCTCCATCCTGGCGCTTCTTCTCCTGTACTGAGTAACATAGCCATCTTCTCACTCTGAGTATCCTTTATCAGGTCTTTTTGGGAAGTTTTTGGTGCAACGTCCATCTTTCATGCATGGAGAGTGTCTGTTGAATGGTCCACGTGGCCCATGAATCATTTGTTTCTTGATAACTTCATAGAGAACTGGATCTTCTTTCTGATCAGGAAACCTGCTCGTATACAGTTGTCAATCATGCTCCGGTCGAAGTTTTCTTCAGCCAGCACCAAGACATGGGCAGCGGTAGACCCTGTTTCAAGCACTAATGTAACACATGTAGCAATCGTGTAAGGCCAAATATCAATAGTTCATTAACGGTGTATGTGTTCCACCATGTTTTTCACTTGAGCAACGGTACAGAGCAAAGTATATTTTTAGCATTAAAACTTTATTATTTTATTATCTTAATCTATCACTACATATATCACCATCCATCATCAGTGCCATATAACACCATCCATCTTCACTACATATAACACCATCCATCATCACTACATGTAACAATCATCCATCATCACTACATATAACATCATCCATCATCACTACATATAACATCATCCATCTTCACTACATATAACACCATCCAATACATATAACATCATCCATCTTCACTACATATAACACCATCCATCACTACATATAACACCATCCATCATCACTACATATAACATCATCCATCATCAGTACATATAACACCATCCATCATCACTACATATAACACCACCATCATCACGCCACATAATATCATCCATCAATACATATAACACCATCCATCATCATCATTACTCATATAACACCACCATCATCACTACATATAATATCATCCATCATCAATACATAACACCATCCATCATCATCACTACATATAACACCACTCATCACTACATATAATACCATCCATCATCACTACATATACCACCATCCACTATCACTATAGATCGGTAAAGTAGTTTCCGAGATTCTCGTGTGACACACAATAATAAACAAACACACAAACATACTTTGTGTTATATATATATATATATATATATATATATATATATATATATATATATATATATATATATATAATATATATATATATATATTATTATTTATTTATTTATATTTATAGTGAATAGTGGATTGTGATACAGACAAAGGTTCCACCAACGGGTTTGTCCCCATTTGTTATGCTAGTAACTGAATTTACACTGAAACCTTATATATTTCTGAGCCATGTGGCTAGTGAAATACTGCATTTATATATGAATATATTTTGTTGTTTACGTCATTGTCACTCTCTCGTACTTCCTTCGGAAATGAAGAATCTTTCGTTTTTCTTGTTTCTCCTTATTTTTCCATGGTTTGTTCCATCACTTTGCTTCACATTGACTTTATCAGCGGTATATCGTCTTGGCTTCACCTTCATGTAGTCTTGCTTTCTTGTTCATCATCTTCAATTCTCATGCTCTTCTCATACCTTTCCTTCCCCTTTTCATTCTCTGCACTGTGTACCAGGCTCATACCCTATATATTTTATATTCTCCAAACGTTGGTGAATCTCTTCCTTCTCAAACTCTCCATCTCTCGATTTTTATCTACCTGCTCACCTCCTGACTATCAGCGGTGTTGTGAAGGTCACCATGTTTCATACCTCCTCCCACTGATTAGTATTAATGGCACCTGTACCAGCGCCATGGTCATCATTCTCAGTTATTTCTCCCTATGTCTTAGTGTTTCTCCTCTGTTTCCTCCAAATGAGAGTAAATGTTTCCTCTTTTCCCTTCCCTTCATATATTATCGTCCAGGTCACGAACACCTCATCTGAATTAAAAGACATATATATATATATATATATATATATATATATATATATATATATATATATATATATATATATATATATATATATATATATATGCAAGTAAATCACTGTAGGTGCGTGAAATTTCTGGCAGTTCACATCTTCAGGGTAACAGACTGTACCACCCCTGAAGATGTGAATTACACGAAAGGAACTCGTGTTTCTTCTTTCCTTTGTATATATATATATATATATATAATATATATATATATATATATATATATATATATATATATATATATATATATATATATATATATATAATATATATATATGTATATATATCACACACACACACACATATATACATATATATATATATATATATACACATACACATATATATATACACATATACATATATATATATATATATATATATATATATATATATATATATATATACATGTATATATTTAAATTCCACAATGAAAAATCTTGATAGATCAGGGAATAACGATATCTTAGGTTTCGTCCTTTATTCAAGACATCTTCAGAGGCAACTGAAGAGGTTTTGAAGAAAGACTGTTAAGGTGCTCCGTTTCCTTCCTGTGATTTTATCAATATATATATATATATATATATATATATATATATATATATATATATATATATATATATTGTTGGGACATACTTGTCTAAGATTATTATAATGCTCCACAACATGAAAACACAAAGGGAAATAAACGGGAATGTCTATAATACACTAAAACTGCTATAATATATTAAGTATTAAACATGTTTACACTATATACACAGAAAGGAGAAAAATTAAAGTCCATCAACTACAACTGAGAACAACACCAGGACAAAAAGACAAGAACCTCTTATCTTACAATTAACACATGGAATAAGTGTTACCTGTCACAATATACATTATGATTATAATCCTAATACATATACACACAGTAAAGTTAGCTGTGAGGTAACCACTCAGTAGCACAAACACAAAACCTCAGACACCGGACACACAGCGCCGGTCAGAACAACAGCACGTCAAGAAGCCAGGAGGGAGTCACTCACAACCACTGGTAGACCTACCAACTAACCTCACAGAGTTACCAGGTTGTTTATTACTCACTACAAGGATGTAAACATTGACACAAATAATACATAATTTACTTTACAACAATATACTATATAACCTACAACAATACATATCACAACCAAACATAATACAAACATAACAACACATGTAAGATGAAAAGAATAAACATAATAAATATATAAAATAGTTGCAGGTCACTAGTGCCTTACATAAACTGGTAAACGTGTTCTCTACTTGTTTTGTCCTCATATCGATCCCTTCACCTTATTATATCCGCTGTTTTATACATGATACAAAAAAGTGAGAAACTTTGGTTGTGTGAATACAGTGTACATATTGTGTTCAAATATTTCAACAATTGGAGAGAATAAATGACGTAAGTTCGTCAGTGAGAGATTCACCATGATCAATAAGCCAAAAAAGTAATATGAAGAGTTTCGATGGTAATATATGGTTTTAAAACTTTAGATTTGTTGTAGGGGAATAAGGAGTGCTTCTACTTTATTTACAACCTATTTCCTTTTATATTTTATATATGTACATTATCATATCATCCTTTTTAACTTCTTCCCCTCCCTTGTTTCATCTCACGCAAAAGTGTGCAAAGAAGAACACAATATATAGCATGATAGACTCCATTTCAATGATTTATGAACTGCTGCAATCTATATCCTGTATGTAAGATGCATTTGTTTCTGTGTGGGGAGGGGGGCAGAATGGAGTATTCTCGACACTGTTATGACATAAAACCTGCAGAGAGACCCCGCCAGGTCGAAAGAATACACCAGGACTAGTTTGATGACAGTTCCCGGAAATCAATGTACCTGTCGATGATGAACGTGCTACTTTAACTGACTGCCAGAACAACCCTCAGTCTAGGACGAAAGATGATACCTTCCGTACGATGAAAACGGCAGCCCAGCGCGAATTTCGCAAACTAAAGAACGACTGATTTAAAAATAAAGCATGTGAAACGCAAAAACTTGCAGATCAACACAAGATGAGCAAATTTTTCAATTCCACTAAAACACTTTATGGGCCAATCACTCATGGCACAATCCCCCACTCATCTGACGGTAACTTCCTAATTACAGACGAATAAGGCCTCCATCAGCACTGGAAAGAGCACTCCCATTCGCCGCTCAACCGAAACACTGATGTGGATGTCCTGACTACCCAGCAGGTTCCTCAGCATCCAGATCTTACCCATCTCAGCTATCCTCCATCCCTGGATGAGGTAGCTACTACTGTCAAACAGATGAAAAATAACAAAGCCTCAGGGCTTGATGGAATCCCAGTCGAGGTGTATAGAGCAAGAGGACCTCTGCTTACTAGCCATTTCCACTCTCCTGGAGAATATGTGGGAAAAGGAAGAAATCCTCCAAGTTCTTGAAGACGCCTCCATCTTCAGTTTTTTATAAGAACAAGGGAGACCTGTTAGATTGTGGCAACTACCGCTGGATCTCGTTACTGTCCGTAGTTGGCAAGATTATCACTCCAGTCCTCCTGAGGTGGAAAACTTTCTCCCAGAATCTCAGTGTGGCTTTAGAGTTAGACCATTACGTGGCACCACTGGCATGATCTTTGCTGCCAGCGAGATACAGAAAAGTGCAGAGAACAGCAGCGTGACCTGTACATGGCCTTCATACTCATACAATCTGTCTCACTTTAAAAAGCTGGTTTTCCAGCATCTTCGTGGCGTATATTAATATAACCTTTTTCTTTTCTATTTTAATTTCTTTTTTTTTCTATTCTTATTTTTTCGCCCCCTAGGCCCCGTTGTGAGCCAATCGACCTGTGCCCGAGTGGTCTAATTCCAGTAAAACAAAAAATAAAAAAAAAATAACCAAGGCCTTCGACTTTGTCAACAGGGAAGCCCTCTGGCGGACCCTCAGCCGGTTTGGCTGCCCACCAAAATTCATCGCTATTGTGAGGCAACTTCACGACGGTATGAACGACAGTGTCCTGCACAATGGCACCCAGCCTGAGTTCTTCTCCATCCAACCGGGGGTAAAACAAGGATGTGTACTGGAGCCAACTCTCTTTTCTATTTTCTCGGCTGCCTTCCTTACTCGTGCTAGTACTAATTTAGCCAGCAGGGTGGACACTGAGTACCGGTTGAAGGATATTTTAAAAATAAGACGACTCCAGGCAGGAGCAATGGTGTCGGCAACTTCCATTACTGAAGTTCAGTATCCCGACGGCCTCAACCCTTGTCGCTCACACTGACCGCGACCTAAAGGAGATCCTGAACACCTATGCAGATGCGTATGTACACTTCGGCCTTGAGGTGAATGTGTGTAAGACTCAGACTTTTTTTCAGCTTGTTACCCACTTTCAGTATCTCGGCTCCCACCTGTCCACCACCGCGGACATCGATGAAGAGATTCAACATCGGAACAGATGTGCATCTCAAGACTTTGGCAGACTCCGTACCCGTGTCTTCAGCTGTAGAGAGCTGACATTATCTACAAAGTTACACGTATATCGAGCAGTGATTCTCCCTACCCTGCAATATGGCAGTGGGACATGGGCTACATACAGGAGGAACATCAAGGCTACCTTTATCCATGAACAAGTACATCGGACTGGCCATTTTAACCGCATGGACGACAGTACACTGCTAACGAATAGCAAACATAAAGCTGGCAGGCAACTGAAAAGGTATAAGGATAGTCTTAAGACAAATCTGAAAAAATTGCCAAATCAACCCCCTCACCTGGGAGACGATTACTCCACACCGTAGCGCTTGGAGGATCACCACACGAGGTGTCAATACTTTCGAGTTAGCCTGACTGCAAACCGAGGCAGACAAGCGCCAGCGCCGGAAAGACGCTGCCGCCGCCTCTCCCGCACTAGATGGAGCCATCCACATGTGCAACATCTGTAAACGACTCTATCGGTACCGTATCGGCCTCTCTTGTCACCTTAAAACTCACCAACCTAGGTGACATTACTAATAACTCATATCATTGTAACATAGCTGGATGATCATCATACTCGATTCCGAGTGAAAGCAAAGTAGTAGTAGTAGTGTGTGTGTGTTTCTTATTTCCATAGTTTTCATAATAGGAAGCTGAAATTTGGTAGGGAGGTGCGAATGGCCTCAGGGATGATCTTGCATATGTCCTGTCCCTCCACCGAGTGAGTTTATTATTATTATTATTATTATTATTATTATTATTATTATTATTATTATTATTATTATTATTATTATAATTATTATTATTAATATTATTATTATTATTGTTATTATTATTATTATTATTATTATTATTATTATTATTATTATTATTATTTAGCGAAAGGTATAGCGATAGCAGAAAGCAAGGATGGGGTAAAAAGATAAGTGGTGGAAATGTTGTGGAAAGGCCAGAGACAGGTATAAGAAGGTGAGTGAAAAGAAAACTGGGAAAATTTGAAGAATATGTAATGGATAAGGAGAGGCAGTAGGCAGCTTTCATGGACGGATTTATAGACGCCAACTGAAAAAGCAACATGCGGCCGATTGCCTCTCTCTGGAAAACTCAGCAACAGTGAAAGAAAGAAAGAAATACCAATTATGGTGAAATAAATGAGTAAAAAAGTCATATTAAGGGAAAAGAGAGAAACTGAGAAGGGAATAGGGATATTAAAACAGAGATGGGGAGGAATTAATGCAAGTAAAGCAAAAAATAAAGCATAGAGAACTATAATAAAGGACTGAGGAAGATGATCGTCAGGCTAGAGATACAATATGGTCTTAACATCGTCAATAATGATTAAATAGGAGATAGTAATTTCAGGAGTGGAGAGGGTTTTGGGAGCATAGAAGGGATATTCTGGCGACATGTTCAACTCAAAAGAGGAAAAGGACACAGAAGTATAATAAACAATGAGGAGGGAAGAAGAGGTAGGGGAGATAACACAAGAGGAAGAGGAGAGAGCACTTCAGAGGATGAAGAGCGGGAAGTCAGCTGGATATGATGAACTGACAGTGGGGATGATATGTGGAGCTGAGCAAACAGGGGGTGAGTGGTGCAACAGGTGTTTTAATCCGTACATCAGAGAGGGGAGATACCAACAGAATGTGGGGAAGAAGTGATAACTTTAATAAAGAAAGATAAAGAAGCTATACAGGAACCACAGATACTACACTACTCAGCCAGTCATTGATGGAGTGGATCATAGGTGAAGGAATTTAAATGATTGTAGAGTCTGAGTTAGGAGAAAACCGCCACTTCTTTAAAAAGTAGAGAGACACAGATGATGTTCTATATACTGCAAGACAAACAATGAAGGGGGAGAGAAGATCTAGGAAAGAGTTTCAAAGAACACTAGTGGAGAGAAGACAGAAGTCTTGTGAGAGAATGATTTACTACTGCAAAGAACTGTAAAAGTCAACAATGGTGTCAAGGATGGCAGAGAAGGATGCAAGCATTAGCAGAGAAAAAGCTAAACGGTATAATGTGGGATAAAAAGGAAACAACGAACAGGAGAAACACTTGGTTCATGTGTGATACAAGCTTCAAGTAATGATTTAAGCTCTGTAGGATTAGAAAGAGACAAGAAGAGAAACAGCAGTTCATCGAGAGCAACTGGTTTAAAAAATACTTATACGAAAATAAAAAGGATAATGAACGAAATTGGTGAAATAAGAGGACTGAGAATAATAAATTCAAAATAGCTAGATCATAGATAGCTATGGCGGATAAGACGTGTATCCACAAGACATGAATACAGGAAAATGAGACTGGAGAAAGCGAAGGAAGATAGTGAGGGTGGATAACAACGGCAGAGTAGTATGATAACCTGTTGAAAGGACAATGAAAAATTTAGGATATAGACCGACCCCAATCAAAGAAACAAGAAGAGAAGATTAAAATAATCATAATTACTTTTGGTTAGGTTATTCACGTTATATATATATATATATATATATATATATATATATATATATATATATATATATATATATATATATATATATATATATATATATATATGCAAGTAACTCACTGTAGTTGCGCGTGATCAAGGTATATGCTGATAACCACAAGGAAAGAAGAAAACACGAAGTTCCCAAGCGCTTTCGTGTAATTCACATCTTCAGGGGTGAGTACAGATTCAGTCTGTACAGAGAGAGGCTTAAATACACAGTGTGACCTTACTAAACATGAGGTCAGGTCATAAACATGACATCCACTAATCCGCACACCAACACCACCACAAACGCAAAGGAGCATAAGAGAAAGGGTGACGTGACTAGACAAGTTAAGTAAGAAAATTGTTTCAAGCATTCTAAAAAGATTTGAAACAGCCTTGATAAGCTTGAAAAGAAATGTGAATATCCATATTACTAAGGCTGATAAGTCCAATGCTATTGTAATTTTGGATAATAGCGACTATAATGATAAGATGAATTCATTACTAAATGATGAAAGCACTTATTGTGAGCTTACAAAAGATCCCCTGGGAAATATTAATAAGTTATCCAATTCCAAAATGAAGGTGTTAATGAAAAAGAACCCCGATCTCATCAAACAGCTCTCTCAAATCAATCCCACTTTACCGTATATATAGACGGATAGATAAAAACACATAAGCTTAACAATCCATTACGTCCTATCGTGAGTTCTGTGAGTTCTGTTACATACAAATTATCCAGGTGGTTAGTTAGAATGCTATTCCCTCTTACAGGTCAAATATCTTATTCATATTTACACAACAGCAGTGATTTAATTGATAAAGTTAAGAAACACAATGAACCATGTGAATTGATGTAAATTCACTTTTCACTGGAGTACCAGTAAAAGACCTACTTTCATTTCTTAATGATAAATTGCTACTGTTAGATTTGGCTATTGAACATGATACTTTTCTCAAATTGATAGAGTTATACATTACTGACAATGTGTTTAGAGCAAATGGGAAGTTTTAAAAGCAAGTATTTGGCATGAGCATGGGTAATTGTCTTTCTGCTCATTTAGTCTGTATTTATATGGAGTTTTTTGAGGCTAGATTACTTACCCAATATAGGGGACTTTATTCCTCCATGGTATAGATATGTAGATGATGATCTTTGTCTTTGGCCTAGAAACAGTGACCCACTGGAATTTGTAGACAATCTTAATGATCTTCTCCCTAGTATTATATTCAAAACTGAAAGATATATAAATGGATCCCTTCCATTTCTTGATATGCTTAGCATTCGAAATGGTCATAACGATAAATTTTAGGTGTACAGAAAGCCTACACAGTTAGAGAGTTTCATACATTTTTTATCGAGTCACCTGGAATCTACCAAAATGTTAGTTTTTTTCTGCTATGTTTTTGAGATGTTTGCGTATTTGTGACTCTGAATTTATTGATTAAAAACTGAAACAAATTCATTCCATTCACAAAAACTTGGATACCCTTCATTGTTTGTTAATCATTGTTTTAAAAGGGCTAAAAAATCCTTTCATTCTACTCAAACCAGGCAAATTCCTATATTTAACAATATTTTGACTGCCTTATCGCAATGAATTTGTCCCGTTAGTTCAGTCCCTTAAATTATTGAAAATTAATGTTGTTTTTAAGTATGACTCTCCTATTACCAATATATTAATCAAGAATAGCCCAACCTTGAATGTAAATGGAAGTGTTTACTACATTCCATGTAGCAACTGTAATGGAAATTATGTAGGACAGACGGGGAAAGCATTACAACTCAGAGTTAAACAGCACAAGTACAATATCAGAACAGCATCTGAAAGCAGTGCACTATTCGTTCATGTTAGAAACAGTAATCATCCCAAGGATTGGGAAAACAGCTTAGCAGTAAACAAAGTGAAAGGTTATAGGGAAATAGTGTTAGGAATGACGACAAAACTAAATTAGACGGCAAGTTAAAACCTAAACGCGGTAAAGGGAGGACTCAGAACATGACTAACTTAAATGTTTACTACGCGAACAGTAGAAGTATGAGAAACAAAATGGATGATATTAGGGCCTTGGTATGTACCGAAAAAATCGATGTAATAGCATTCACTAAAACATGGATCAACCTAGACTCACTTGAGTTACCTGTCGAATAACAAATTGCAGGTTGCAAATTATTCCATACCGATAGGCACATTAGGAAAGGAGGCTGAGTAACAATCTATGTCAGGGATAGTCTGAAGTGTGAAATGAATAAGGAAATAAAAACTGAGCGGAATACAGAGACAATATGGATAGAATTAATCGACTGTAGGGAAAAATTAATCACAGGAGTAATATATAGACCACCCAATATTGATAAAGTTAATGAGCGATATATCTGGGATGAAATGCGCAGGGCTTCCATACACAACAAAGTCTGTATAGGAGGCGACTTTAACTTTGGCCAAATAGATTGGATTGACCTTACGGTTAACTCAGAATCAGAGGATTTTCTTGAAACAATCTAGGACTGTTTCCTAAGTCAACATATAACCGAAACCACCCGGGGTAATAATATACTCGATTTAGTTCTGTCGAACAGAGAAAACCTCATTAGTCATGTCGAGGTAGGGAACGAACTTGCAAACAGCGATCACAAAGAAATTAGATTTCAGTTAGATTTTCAGGGCAGCCGAAAGGAAAATTCCACAAAAGTCCCATATTTCATAAGGGCAAACTTTGATAGTTTGAAGAGGCAGTTGAGAAAAGGGGTATCACGCTTGGGGGTGAACTTCTTGGACCTGACGAATGAAACAGACCTGATAACGAGATCTGAGGTTGCCGAGTTCCACCACAATTTAAATAATGAGTTACTTAATGCACAAAGGCAGAACATACCATACAAAAAACTCAGATCAGACAACAATGACCCTAAATGGATAAGTAATTATTTAAAGAACATTATTGGTCAAAGGAAGGATATAGGTAGAAGGATAAATCGTAGCGAAATTTAACCTCTGGGATTATTATAAGGTATTGGCGAGTAGGGTTAAAACCGAGATAAGGAAAGCAAAGAGGAATAATGAGATGAGGATAGCAAGGGAGGCGAAGACAAACCCCAAGGGATTCTATCAAATGTATCAAACTAAAACACAAGAAAAGATTGGGCCAATGCAGTCAGGTAACCGGCGAGCTAACTGATAATGACGGAGAAATGAGCAATAATCTGAATAAATATTTTTCAACAGTTTTCACCACCGGAAATATAAACATGATACCCGAGGCACAGACCCTGTTCAGAGATAGTGAAGAAAACATAATAAGCGAGATAGTGGTGACTGGTAACGATGTTAGTAAGCAAATAGACAAACTAAAGCCTAATAAGTCACCTGGTCTGGATGAGATATTTGCCAGAGTATTAAAGGAATGTACGGAAGAGCTTAGTATGCCCATAGCAAATTTGCTTAAAATGTCCTTAAAAACAGGTGTAGTACCAGAATCCTGGAGGATAGCAAATGTAATACCGATTTTCAAGAAGGGGGATAGATCACTATCCTCTAAGTACCGCCCAATCAGTCTAACATCAATAGTAGGGAAATTACTGGAAGCAATCATTTCAAACTCTATTCAAAATCACCTGGAGAAGCACAAATTGATCAATGATTCCCACCATGGCTTCACAAGCAGGCGTTCATGTCTAACTAATCTGTTAACATTCTTTGCATCAGTTTTCGAATAGGTGGACGAGAGGCACAATTATGATGTGGTATATCTCGACTTTAGTAAAGCCTTCGATAGAGTCCCCTACGAAAGACTAATAAGAAAGGTAGAAGCACATGGCATTAAAGGTAATATTCTAAAATGGATTAGGGCGTGGTTACAGGACAGGAAACAGCGATCGAGCATTAACGGCACTAAATCCCATTGGAGCAACGTCACTAGTGGAGTTCCCCAAGGCTCAGTACTTGGACCATTATTTATATATTATATACATAAAAGACATAGATATCGGCATAGACAGCAACATAAGTAAATTTGCTGATGACACTAAAATAGGACGTGCAATTAAATCTGATGAGGACTCCGCAAAACTACAGGAAGATCTAAACAAATTTTTCGAATGGTCTGAAAAATGGCAGATGAAATTCAATGTGGACAAATGTAAAGTACTCAGTTTAGGAGACGTAAACAGGAAACCAGTTGCCAGATGAATAACGATGCCATTGAGAAATGCGACTGTGAGAGAGATTTAGGAATAATGATAGGTAGGAGTCTTAAGCCAAGTAAACAATGTGTTCTTGTTCGTAACAAGGCTAATAAAGAACTTGGGTTCATACAAAGGAGTGTCAGTTACAAGGCTAGCGAGGCCATCTTAAGATTATATCTTGCGCTTGTGAGACCTCACCTGGATTACGCAGTGCAATTCTGGTCTCTGTATTACAGAATGGATATAGAATCCTTAGAAAGAATCCAGAGGAGAATGACAAGACTAATCCCGGGCATTAGGAACCTTGAGTACAGAGACAGGTTAAAGCATCTTAATTTGCTCTCCCTCGAGAGACGTAGAACGAGGGACAACATGATAGAGGTGTATAAATGGAAGTCAGGGCTAAACAAAGGGGACATTACCAAGGTACTCAAACTATCCAACCAGGAGCGAACTCGTAACAATGGTTTTAAGTTAGACAAATTTAGATTTAGGCGAGAAATTAGGTAAACACTGGTTTGGAAACAGAGTAGTGGATGAATGAAACAAGTTACCAAATATCATCATTAACTCGAATACACTGCATAGCTTCAAACATAGGTTGGATGCTTATATGAGCAATAGGGGTTGGGTGTAAACGGGACTGCCCAGTATGGGCCAATAGGCCCGCTGCAGTTTCCTCCATTCTTATGTTCTTATGATCTTAAATCATCATGTGACACAGAAACACTTCTAGTTGAAGCTAGTTTGATTAGGGAATTGAATTCTATAAGCCTTAGGTATGTTCAGTACAAAACTGATAATATGTTACACAAATTTATTTGCCAGTGGCCCAAGGTCAAAAATGCTTTGAAACCATTAGAGTTAGATGTAGGATAGATGATTAGTTGGTCCCATATTTTTTACCTGACTTAACTTGACTAGTCACGTCGCCCTTTCTCTTAACCTCCTTTGCGTTTGTGATGGTGTTGGTACTTCAGCCTCTCTCTTTCCTTATAATTCAGTTGTCTCTGAAGATGTCTTGAATAAAGACTAAAGCTAAGGTTCTCCATTGTTCCCCTTTTCCATGTGTGATTTTATCGAGATATAAATTTTCATATAAATAAATAAATAAATAAATAAATAAATAATCAAATAATAAATAAATAAATAAATAAATATATATATATATATATATATATATATATATATATATATATATATATATATATATATATATATATATATATATATATATACACACCAGCAAAATCTCGCGGTCCATCCGCTAGGCCACAGTAGGACGCCACCCTCCGTGATGCTCCATATTGTCTCACTGTTCAGTCCCCAAAACTTCTTCTTACATCAATACTTCATTAACGGTGTATGTAAGTTCCACCATGTTTTTCACTACAATGGTACAGCAAAGTATATTTTTTTAGCATTAAACTGTTATTACTTTATTGTCTAATCATCACTACATATAACACCACCCAACATCATTACATAAAACATCATCCATCATCACTACATATAACACCATCCATCATCACTACATATAACACCATCCATCATCACTACATATAACACCACCCATCATCACTACATATAACACCATCCATCATCACTCCATATAACACCATCCATCATCACTACATATAGCACCACCATCACTACCATCACTACTACTACCATCATCATTACCACCACTACTACCACCATCATCATTACCACCATCATCATTACCACCATCATCATTACCACCACCATCATTACCACTGCTATCAACCAGTCTCTACCACCACCACTATCACCACAAACATGCAGCTATCAAAATCACCACCCCTTACCACTGTCACTACTACCGAAGTCGAAGTCATTAGTTAAGAGGTGAAAGAAGATTATTAGGAATTGAAGAAAAAGTGGTGAAACTGAAATACAGTAGGAGTAGAAAGAATCTGGGCTCAACCAGATCGCTTCATCTTCTTATTGGTGTTTTGTCTTTGTTCTGCTCCCTTGGGTCGTCAGACCTTTGTATTAATATTGGTTTATTTATATAATGCTGCTTATTATTATTATTTTTGTTATTGTTGGAGTTAGTGAGCCCGCCCAGGTCCTTGTGTAACTGGGAGGGTAGTCACATTTTTTTTTTTTTTTTTAAGAAGGTGTTAGTTGTGTTAGTCTAAAGGTACACTGTATGGAGAGGCCTGCCAGGTTCTTAGTGGAGCTGGTTGGTCACTCTCATCTTTATTCCTCTAGTAATGTTTTATGTAGAAATGTGTATTGAGGCAGGAGGTGGTTCAATTACTTCTTCCTGGCTGATATAACTGAGAGGGTAATCACATATAACACCATCCATCATCACTACATATAACATCATCCATCATCACTACATATAACACCATCCATCATCACTACATATAACACCATCCATCATCACTACATATAACACCACCCATCATTACTACATATAACACCATCCATCATCACTACACATAACATCATCCATCATCACTGCATATAACACCATCCATCATCACTATATATACCACCACCCATCATCACTACATATAACAGCATCCATCATCACTACATATAACACCACCCATCATTACTACATATAACACCATCCATCATCACTACACATAACATCATCCATCATCACTGCATATAACACCATCCATCATCACTATATATACCACCACCCATCATCACTACATATAACAACATCCATCATCACTACATATGACATCATCCATCATTATTACATTATAACACCATCCATCATCACTACATATAACACCACCCATCATCACTACATATAACACCATCCGTCATCACTACATATAACACCATCCATCATCACTACATATAACACCACCCATCATCACTACATATAACACCATCCATCATCACTACACATCCGTAAAGTAGTTTCCGAGATTCTCGTGCTGACACACACACACACAAACACATAAACACACAGACATACACCTTTTCACATATCCGTTGAGACATTGTTACATAACTATTTGACAAATTTCATAACCGAATGACAGAACACATATCGAATGCTAACGGTAGTGAACAATATAAACCGACAGTTTACATATAGTTTGAGAATTTTATTTTATTTTATTTTTTCCGGGCATTAGCCCACCCGGGCACAGGTCACTGACCCACATTGGGGCCTGGGGGGCGAAAATGTAATAATAATAATATTGATAATAATAATAATAATAAATAATAGTCATAATAATTCATAATAAATAAAATTTATGATAAAACAAACAAAAATAAAATAATAAAGTAATGATGATAATAATACAGTAACTGTAATAATAATAATAATATTAATAATAAAGAACTATAAATACAAAAATGAAAAAAAGATCAAAAGTGAGAAACGATATATGTATGTTGTGTTGTCAATGGTAAGAGAAACAATTGAGACCCTGCAATTGCGTGTAAATGAAGCAGAAAGTCAGATCAGCAACCTGGGACTTGGTCACAATTTTCGTGATGCCATATGGCAGCAGGGTCTACCATTAGACAACACATTATGCTTCCAGTGTCTTCCCAGGCGGTAGTACCTCCCTGTTTGGTAGCTGCTTACTACCTACTACCTACTACATACCACCAACAATTATTTTAGATTGTCATTCGATATGTGTTCTGTCATTCGGTTATGAAATTTGTCAAATAGTTATGTAACAATGTCTCAACGGATATGTGAAAAGGTGTACTTCCTTGTTTTATATATATATATATATACATATATATATATATATATATATATATATATATATATATATATATATATATATATATATATATAAAATAGTACCATCTAAAGTCCCTGTTTGTCATTAACCTTTATTAAATACGTTAAACCTATCTGTATATAACCTTCCACTTGTGACTACTTGTCCCCTGGTGTCTCTTCCTTCAATGAAAATTTTGCTGTCAGTTTTATGTTGGTACAGTACAACGTTCACTGAATTTGTATTTTATTTCCTTATCACAATAAATATTTGGTTTGGATTTTACATAATAGTAAGTGTTACAAAATTACGTAATAATTATTATAGCGACTTGCCAGTCTTTTGTATGAAGCGAGTCTCAAGGACGGACAATGACCCTAAAGTGCACTGAATATTAATCCTTCAATAAAGGAGGAAGTGTAGCTAGCACTGCACTCGACCACCTTCCTTTCCACTACTGCAGTATTAACTTAGGTACCAAGTTCCTGTTGAGTGGACAAGGGGCTGCCCGGCCACGAGCCAGCAACCCTTAGGATAAAAGTTGAGCGTTGTATCGACTCAGTCACCGCACCCTTTGAGTTTATTATGTGATGGTAAATGAGCCAATAACTGTTTACTTTCTTACTGAAAAGTTACTGTATAACTCATATGAGCAAAGCTTAATACGTAACTCGTAATGAGATTAATCTATTTTGTTCATTATTCTTTTATTGGGAAAATCCTATGAGATTAATTCGTAGTTCCAGATAATCCACCATATCGCCTGTCCTATTTATCTCTTAATCCAGGTTTTTCATAATAATTCTCTGTTTAATCCTATTTTCTGTCTCCACGTCACGTCATCACGCCTCCACATCTTCGTCACTCCGCCTCTCCCTTGTGCAAAAATAATCCAATCAATATTTCGTCACTTTAGCTCTTTTATTAAATTAAAATAGAGACAAAACAACAAACTATTTATACTGATAGAGAAGAGATGGTGACGACACAGTACACAGCGATGTTATCAACGGTCACAGGATACCTCACAAGGCTTACTTGCCGTTTACGTGAGGAACAACATAACCGGGGCAGGTAATTATGTCTCCTAATGTGTTAATCTTCGAGAGACGAAGAGAAGAATACTAGATGGATCATGTCGTCGTGTGTACATCTTGAGGGCATGTCCGATAAGTGGATTAGTGTCTGTCTACACTGGGCTGACACACGCACCAATGGTAAGCCACACGCATAGAATAAGGAAAAAAATGTATATACTTGTATAAGAAATTATCCCTTTTTTGTTTTACTTCCTCCGTTATATTCCCTCGTGTCCACTGTTCTATTTTGTCTTTGATCTCTTTGGTATTTTCACCTGATTCCCCTTTCGTCCAATTTTCCTCTGATGTGTTTGTTATTAACAAGACTTCTCTGTTTTATTTCATTTTGCGTCTTGACCCTCCATGTTTCGCATGTTTTTCCTTCTTTTCCATTCCTATCTCCCGTTCCATATTCCTTTCTTCTTCTCTACTTCCCTCATATTCCATTTTTCCATTCTGTCACTTTTCCCTTCATTTTCTATTACCCTTCCAGATAATATTTCTTCCCTTACAGTTTTCATGTTCCTTCTTGTTCTTATTTTACCTCCTATTCCATACGTTACATTCCCCACCCTCCTGCATTTCACCAACAGGTCTTATTCTTCACTCCTGTTCTATTTTATACATGCTCCCATGAGTCACGTGTTGTGTGGGGCGATATTTCTTTTGAACTAAACCATTACTTCTATCTATCTATCTATCCGTCCATCCATAAGAAAATAAGGAGTCTGCAATAGGCCGGTTGGCCTGTGCAAGGCAGCTCCTGTCGAGAGTTACTACCACTCTCTATCATCCATGAATCTATCTAGCCTCCTTTTAAAACTTTCCAGCGTTCCAGCACTTACTACAAAGTTGCTAAGCTTGTTCCACTCGTCTACCACCCTATTTGTGAACCAGTTTCTTCATATCTCCCTCCTAAACCTAAACTTATCCAACTTTAATCCGTTGCTACGAGTCCTATCCTGCTCGGATATTATAAGAACTTTATCTATATTTCGTTTAGTGATTCCTTTCACCCACTTAAATACTTCTATCATATCTACCCGTACTCTTCGTCTTTCTGGGGAATGCAAATTTAGTTTCATTAATCTATATTGATATAGAAGGTTTCTAAGCCCCGGAATCATTGAATTGAATTGAAATCCATTCTATAATAAGGACACCAGAACTGAACAGCATAATCGACGTGCGGCTTGACTAGCGCAAGGTATAATTGCAATAAGACCTCTGCACTCTTATTACTTACACTTCTCGATATATAACCTAATACTCTGTTTGCCATATTTCGAACATTAGCGCACTGTTTTCTAGGCCGTAGGTCCGGGCTTACAGTATTTGTTCTTCCAATATTAAGTACGTGTACTTGCTGGTGTTGAATTTCATTTGCCATTTTTCTGACCACTCCTGCAGTATATATAAATCCTCCTGTAGTGCATTTCATCCTGCTCTGAATTAATCAGCCGCCCTAATTTGGTGTCATCCGTAAACTTGCTTATTTCACTGCTGATCCCAGTATCTAGATAATTTTATGTAGATTATGAACAAGAGTGGGCCCAGTTCTGACCCCTGGGGAACCCCACTGGTTACACAACCCCACTCAGATTTAAAACCATCTACGCTGACCCTCTGTGCTCTATCGGTGAGCCATGATTTTATCCAATTTAAAACTTTCCCCTCGATACCATGAGCCTTAACTTTTCTGAGAAGCCTCTGATGCGGTACTGTGTCAAACGCTTTGTTAAAGTAAAGCAAATAACATCGTAATTTTCGTCATTATGTACTACCTCGATGAGTTTCCTAAAAAACGTCAGCAGATTTGCTAGACAAGATTTTCCCTTTGTGAACCCATGTTCAGAGTCGTAGATTCAGTGTTTTTTCTCTAAATGCGATCGGATGCTATTTGCTATAATTGATTCCAAAAATTTCCCCACTCCTGACGTCAAACTTATTGGTCGGACGCTGATGTTCTGTCTCCATTTTTGAATATGGGTACTACATATGCCTGTTTCCACAAGTTTGGAACACCTCCAGTGTCTAATTATTTTGTAATTAAATTGACAAGGGGTCCGCTAATGTGTTCTTTACACTCTTTCAAAATTCGAAGGAAAATTTTATCCGGCCCTGGGGATTTTGTCTTCTTTAATCTATTTATCTTCTTTAGAACATCCTCTCTTCTGATTGTGATATTCTTTAATTTCTCTTCTTCATTTCCCATATACGAGGATATCAGTTCCACCTCTGACATTTCCTCGTGAATTTCTTCTGTGAAAACTGATAACAAGTAGCTGTTTAATTCTTTGCTTATTTTCTCACTATCATCGATCACTTCCCTTCTCTCTGACTTTCAAGGCCCCACTTTGTCCTTGACCTTTGTCCTATATACCTGGAAAAATCCCTTGGGATTTGCCTTGGATTCTCTTGCTATCCTGACTTCGTAGTCCATCTTTGCCATCCTTACATTTTTCTTAACATTCCTAGATAGTTCATTATGCATCTATCTATCTATCTATCTATCTTTCTATCTATCTGTCTATCTATCTATCTGTCTATCTATCTGTCTATCTGTCTATCTATTTATCTGTCCATCTATCTATCTGTCTATCTATCTATCTGTCTATCTATCTATCTATCTATCTATCTATCTACCTATCTATCTATCTATCTATCTATCTATCTATCTATCTATCTATCTATCTATCTATTTATCTGTCCATCTATCTATCTATCTATCTAGGATTTATATTTGCCATTTCCCATTTATACACTGGGTGTTTGGGGTAGGTCAGAACTCTCGAAGAAGATAATTAATTTGGAATATGACCTAAACTTATACGTGTGTGTGTGTGTGTGTGTGTGTGTGTGTGTGTGTGTGTGTATTTATTTGGACAGAGGTGAAAACTACTGACTGCGGAGGATTTAGATCTTTTGGAAAGCACAGAAGGAATAGTTATCCTGTCAGTGACGGGTGCATTTTTTCGTCTGTAGGGTGAATGCCACTGGCAGAAGGAATAATTTTAATCAAAGTAGCTTTTTAGAACTTGCAGTAAAGTTATTGACTTATATTGTCAAAGTTGTTTTTCAGACAAATATAAAGAAGCAAACTCAAGGTTGAACAATGTCTATGTAAACGTTGTCAGTTAGTAACGATAATTTGGTGATAGGAAACTAACAGCCAAAATATTGTCTACTTATTAAGTCAGGTTGACAATAATATCCAACATAAAAAATATTCTTTAAACTCAACATTACTTTTGTCAACCGGTAAAAGTCTAGACACTTAATTTTCACAGTTAAAAAGAGAGACTCTCTCCCGATCTCATCAAACTTTAATCATTAGGGTCTCCCCTGATCCACACCCTACCAATCTTTCAAGCTCCCTAATTTAAAGCTAAATAAGAAGCTGTCTTAGTAAAAATGAAAGACTAAGAAAAAAGCATCGAAGAAATGATGACAAGATACACACAAATTAGATCAAGAGACTTAACAAGACCGAATTCCTACAGTAAGGCTCCAGAATACTGCATATGAAAAAAGTGTTCACCTGATGGTCGGAATTTAATCTGAATGCTTGATGGTTATAAACTAAAACTTACCAATAGACAAAAACTTGGGTAAATTTTAACAGAACTCAAATTTTTTTTTAGAGACGTGATAAAGCCAGGATGAATGTTTAACTTGAGGTCCAGAATCCAATTCGAGAATTTCAAGCCAGTAGCATATTACAGTAACTCTGCGTGAGTACTCTTTGACTATTTCACCTTATTGAAGCGTTTAGGAGGTTGGTCGATAATATCTCTCACTGACACTGACCTACGAGTAAAAATAATCACGTTCTGAAAAACTTTAACCTTGACCTTTGACCTTCCTTAACTGCTTTAAAGTAAAAAAAAAGTTAATAGGGAGAAAAACAGATACAGAGAGAGAGAGAGAGAGAGAGAGAGAGAGAGAGAGAGAGAGAGAGAGAGAGGGGAGGGATCTAAATCGGTGGTAAACACAACAACATTCAGGTGATGAAACAAAAATGTAAAAATAAATATATCTATAACTATTTTGTTGCTGGCGATTAGTATAGACACAGATAAGAAGGGAGAGTGAGAGAGATAACGTAAGTAAAAAAGAATAATAGCGAGATATATGGATAGACAGCCATAAAGAAAGAGAGAGACTGACAGACGAGACACAGATCGATAGTTAGATAGACAGTGATAAAAAAGAAGAGTCACTATGAACTAAAAATGGCGCTCCGGATTTACTATGTTGTGCTGTTCAGATTTTTTATGACTCAGCGGAGGTAGATGGATGGCTTGTGGTTCCTTTTCAACGGAGACTTTCATCCAAGAATGAAACAGTATTTTCGCCCCTGGTCATGGATGATTGATGGCCGGAATCACCATGCCAATTGACCATTAATCACCAACCAGCGAGCCGTTTTCCCATTAATATCTTCCGTTTTCTGTTTTCAACCTCTCACCTTAGACTATTTTTGGACCGACTTTGTTTTGTTTCGCCTTTTCTATACACGTAAAAACAACACCAAAAAACATCATATTACGAACTTTATATTTTATATCTTAGGTATCTTATTCACCAGTGCTTTTCTCATACTATCTAATGTTGTCTGTGAAAAAAAAAGTAAAATACAAGAAGACATATTTCTCACCGTTACCGAAGACAATTGGTTTATTTTTTTTTATTTTCTCCAGGTGAACTTTGTCATTAGGTTAGCTATATAAGGCTACACCTCTCATAATTTTAATCGATGTGTGGTGTACAATTTAAGAACTAAGTTGTGAAGTGCGATGATGTACACCATACAACATTTTGTTATTATTGCTGGCTATGATCGTCTTATCAAATGTTGTGGAAATATTTGACCTGCCACGATAGACAAAGGACCTTTCAATGCCAAGGAATGTAAAAAGTCAGCCACGTGGGCCCAGAGCCAAGCATAGTTGATCTGGCGAAAGAGAAAAACATAATTTCACAGGTTTTATGTGAATGAGAGCATTATTTCTGTTTATACGTGTAAACAATGGATATATTATCACTTTGGTATTCAGAAAACAATATTGTCTTTTCGAATTTTCATGATTCGCTCAGTTTGTGAAAATTATGTAACGAAATCACTTCTACACAACAAAACATGTGTTTTCTTCTTTCTTCTCCATTGTGTATTAAGCAAGCCTAGTTAGGCTGTTAGTGACAGTTCTATTCAGAGAACACTGTTATGTGATTCCACCTTGAAGCATGACGTCAGAGAGAGAGAGAGAGAGACCCCTGGTGTCAGGAGTAAACCGGCGAAGAACGTTTTTGTGACGCCCGCTGAGGTAGACTTTATCTACTGTGGTCAATCGGTCGGCTGGATCCCAAGGTCAGTAGTTATTTTTTGTCTTGAAATTTACTTTTTGTGCGTTTAGTTTCGTTTATTTTCATTTCTTATTACTTTCCTTCCTCTTCTTTCCTCTACATCCTCTCTTCCTCTTCTCTTATTCACATTTTATCTCCGCTTATTCTACAGAATATGGCTTTCATTTACTTTTCCTCCTATCCTGTATTTACTTGGCCACAACACTCCATAGTACTAATAGAGGTAATATATGAAGTACAGTACATTCACAAATAAGAGGATTTATTAATAAGGTTTTATTTGTTTTGAAAGACACCCGGGAAGGTTTAAATATGGCACGACAAAAACAAAAAACAAAAACAATTGGCAACTCAGCACAACTTAGTCCAAGGTTCAATCACAGCCCTCTCTTTAACTCAACAGTTCAGGAGTGAAGGTTTGGAATTATACACATTACAAAAGATTCAAATAAAATTTAATAAAAAAAATGCCATAATAAGTGTATAGGTTCCATCTTGAACAGATAAATTAAATCAAAAGAATAAAGAATCAACATAATCTTGAGTAATCCTGAGTAAACTACTTTGTAATATCACCATTGATTGCACTTTACACAAAATAAATAATAACAGAGCAGCACTGAATAGATAATACTCAACTAAACTCTATTTGAAAAGGTATCCACCACTGACAAAGTGAGACATCCTACTACTCTCAAGGCCAGCCAGTGACTGACATCCCTCCATACTCCCGGGAACTACGATTAATCACCTCCCACATTAAGCTGCAAAAATACATATATACATAAAAAAAAATATTTTATGTATCAAATACCAACCCTGCTCACACATCATTATACGAAATTATATTTACATAACTTGTGGGTAACATGCCTAAAAAATATTTCACTATGCACCAATGTACATTACGCCATGCATAATATATATATATATATATATATATATATATATATATATATATACCCTCTTCTAGGACTCACTACAGGATGTATAGTCCGCCCATAGGCCCATTATATCAGAGGAGACTGAAATAACAGCTTCTGTTAACAGAGAGATTAAATGTTAAACACAGACCCTTACCTTATTTGTGGCAAACAACCTCCTGACAGCTGACAGGTGTTTATTTCAATACCACTGTTGCCATTAAAACTGGTTTAATCAAAACACAGCTTTAAAATTACAACAAAATATATTTAACCACAAAATATAATAAATATGTGCTCTCCATCCATGTACATACAAAAGGTCACAATCAATTCACTCAGAATAATGTTATCTCCACCAAACACAATGCTCTCTCACGACTACAATACTCTTTAGACTATATGAACATATTACACTTTAGTTAACACCATAGTTATCCATGATTACCCAGATAATAATAGATAAATGTGCAACACATAAGCCTGACCCTCCTATCCTCCTCAACCTAGCTACAGAGAGACCTGCCAAAACAAAAATGTTCCAATACTTTCTTGTTTCATTAACATACACTTTATATATTTTTGTTATACTTCACACCTGCTTCTTACAGTCTTTCATAATTGTAGAAAAAATTTAAATACATTCTACAAAGTATACATAATGAAACAAATACGAGTATACATACTAATATAAAATAATCAAGACATTTTTAAAAGTCTTTACAAAAGCTTGGAATTTCGAATCTAAGGAAAATCGGGACACAATAGAAACTAAATACAATGGGTAACTGAAACAAATATTGAGGGCAAAAGGGATATATATATATATATATATATATATATATATATATATATATATATATATATATATATATATAACAGGAAAACACAAACATCTTGACTAAATTGGGTTTTTATTCACTAACAGGGTTCTCTACTCAACCGGAAATTCCCCCTCAGGTTTTTCGGGGAGGAAAACTGATACTAATATGGAAAAATAAAGGATTTTCAGTATTATATGCATATTATTTGGAATGCACTTTTTGAGGCAGACAATCTTGGAAAGGAGGGGGGAATGACATTCTGACATATGGTGAAAAGTGCATGGGGCAAACATTTCGGAAAAATACAGGTGATATACAATAAAAGCATAGCATTATTCAAAAAATTTACCTTCCACAAAATTTAAAGAAAGAGCACTCCAATTTGAAACCGACAAAAGTGACGAGAGACCTACGTATAAAAGTAAAATCAGGGAAGAAAAATTGAAATAAAAATATACAAATTACCTTAATTTAGACGAGCCTTAGTGTGAAAAACACAACAATTCACAGGAAACCATATCACAAATTGATGAGGTCCGTTTCACAGTTGCTCCTGCAAACTGAGAAATCAGACAGCGAAAAGAGGTGGTCATGTTGGCGTGGTTACGGATAGCTGGATGTGGTGGTTGTGTGATTAACTGGCCTGTTCGGACGGAAAGGCCCAAGTGTTCATGGATGCGAGTTATCAAATGTCTTTTTGTTTTACCTATATATGCTGCCCTACAGCTAGCACACGTAAATTGATAAACAACTGAGGATTGCAGGTGTGTGGGTATGGTCTTTTTTTAAAGATTATTTTATTGAACTCTGGGTTTTGAAGACTAGTCTAAAATTGTGGATAGAATTCATTGAAAAGCTTCTTAAGTTTGTTTCTAAGGGTTAAACTGAGTGGGCCTGTGTACGGTATGGTGAAATAGATAGAATATTTAGGGACCGTGTGGTATGAGGCTGTGTGGGACTAAAAAACCTATTAAGGGTTTTGCCTATATAAGTGTCTGTAAATATCGTAGGGAAACCATTGTTAAAGAGTAGTTCCTTTATGTACATTAGTTCAATGTCCAAATGAAAATAGCTTAAACATATATTAAAGGCTCTGATGGTACGAGTACATACTAGATTATGTTTGTAATTAAGAGGAATAAGAGATGAAAAATTTGAACTTAGTCAAGATGTTTGTGTTTTCCTTGGTTCTCCTCTTCGTTATGAAACTACGCTTTCCACGTAACAAGTCCATTGCTGAAGTTTATATAAATATATATATATATATATATATATATATATATATATATATATATATATATATATATATATATATATATATATATATATATATATATATATATATGCAAGTAAATCACTGTAGGTGCACGTGATCCAGGTATATGCTGATAACCACAAGGAAAAAATAAAACACGAAGTTCCCAAGCGCTTTCGTGCAATTCACATAATGTTACCGCCACAGTAAGATAAACTAGGCGAAAGAGAAAGAGGGTGAGAGAAGAGATATAGTGTTGACGACGAATTTGCTGTGGTGCTTTAATACGAAACAGATGGCCCTCGCCTCCGGGTTGTGATTGTCCTCGACGGTAGTGTACCGATTTCTACAGGACAGACAACACATTGGTTCAGACCACTAGACCCTAAGACGTGAGTGATCGTGAAGTATTAGAATCTTCTAAGAAATCCTAAATAACTTTAATAAGCATATTTATGTACTGTAATTTGATCATATTTTACAAATTGTCTCCTGATCTATCAACAGTTATAACATGTGAGTTATATTTAAGATGTTAACAGGCTATGTACTGCATATTGATTGTATTATTCATACTATGGGTCCTGAGATAACAACATTTGTTATATGTGAATTGTTCTTTGACAGGTTTTGACCGAATTGTATGGTACGCATCAACGTTGAGGGTTTATTTCTCCAGTAACAAACCAATAATGCTTCTATGAGCGTTAACAGTCAAAACGTTGGTCCTGGACTCAGGAGGTCTGAGCTGCCAAGTGACTCGACGGACGGACCTCAGGGAGACCGACTCACCCCCACAACTGCTCAGCAGGAGAGCGGAGACGTCTTTCTGTGAATTTGTGAATCATCTACTAAAGTGTGATCCCTATATAAATAATAATAATAATAATTAACGGTTTGAAGGTTCTGAAAAGGTTCTGCAGCCCGAAGGCTGAAAATATACATTGGACATAAATGACTTAGTAGCAGACACGTAGTGTAGTTATTTCCCTCACGGATGGAGTATGGAGTTTGTGGGTCGAATAAAGAACAATCGAGTCCTACGTGTAAGGGTGTCATTAACCCACAGTCGCTCAATGGGCGGCAACAGTCAAAACTGTTTGAGTGAAGTGTCTTAAATACCCGGACAGTGTCGTAAAGCTTCGGTCTGCGCGTATGGGGCTGTGAGCGTTCCTTTCGAACAGGGAGGCTGCGCACCCATTGAGTGAAGGTTTCAGAACACCCGGACAGTTTCGTAATGTTTGATCTAGGCGGATGGGTAGTTAGCGTTCGCTCGGGCACGCACGCCAGTGATTATAACTAACAGGTGATCTCCATATACCAGTGACACCATAGTATATCAATATCAACCATATCGCAAAATTAACTTCAGAAAATAATTACCAAAGTTCGCTGAACAGATACATAATTCTGATAAGATTCATTAATATTTACTTTGTCTTCATCTTCAGTGAACGTACTGTATATAAGTCTTAGTATAGTTTCACGGTAATTATATAAGACGTTGGTGTTACATTTTAGATTTAAGTCAAACAAATAAGGTGAATTACTCTGAGGTTATTTATTATTATAATAATAATAACAATGATAATAAGGAACCATGAAGAAATACATATATGAAAAGGATTTGTGGGTTAAGTGTGTGTACAACATTCAAGTTATATGTATACTGTATATATGTATATGTGTATTTTTGTGTATGTGTGTATATATGTAGTGTATAACAATAGTTAAACCAGTTGAATACGTGTATAACACGTGTGTAGAAACGTGGTCCAGTGTCAGCCATTTCAGAAAAGACGTCGCTCGTGTGTGACATCACTGTGGGCATGTTAGTGTGACATCGTCGCTCGTGTATGACATCACTGTGGTCGTGTTTGTGTGACATCACTCGTGCGTAGTGCACGTCACGCGTTTGAGGGACGTCACTCGTGTGTGACACCACTGTGGTCGTGATTGTATGACATCGCTTATATTACTTCAGTTGTATGACATCGCTTACATGACTTCAGATTGTATGTCTAGCGTGTTGTCAGATACCCAAAGAATGTTCTATACTACTGAGGGTATACACAAACACTTGTTGTCTTAAAAAGTAGGTTCTATTCTCGTACGGGAGATATTTACAATAGGACGCAGAAGCCCGTGGTCACGCCACCAGAACTTGGTCTTAACTACCTCTACATCTATCTATGTATTACTACGCGCTGGCCTGTACAAATGCCAGCATTCACAAGCTGAATACATAAAGTATAAATGTGATAATTTATATACATAACATGGTGCACAATAAATAGAATATTACATAGAATTAATACATGTTCTGTAATACTTTACTATACATAATTAATAAGAGTAATATAAGGGTAATATAATAATATACAGCTGAAGGTACTACTTTGTGTCCATATATATCATACAGTATGTCATCATTTGTATAAGCTCAGTTATATGACATCGTTATAAACAAGCAGACGTGTCAGTTGAAGAGCGTTCCCGCTTAATCGAACGTCTCTATAGCTGTCCACCGGAAGAGCCAAATCGAGTTCACTGTGTCACCAGTCATGGAAGGAAACAAGGCAGAGGAGACCAGCCTAACCAGCATAGAAGACCTGGAGGCCCTGAACGACGGAAATGCTAACAGGTCACTCACACAGCCAGGGTAATCGGGGGATTAACAGCTGACGCTCACCCAATTGACGGCAATGATGCAGAATATGAACGATCATATGGAGCAACTTCAGACTTTAGGCGATACGGAGGACTTTGGTGAGATGCTGTCATTACCATGAGGAAAACCCTTTTTGGAAACGAGTGAAGGGATGACAGCCACAACGAGGTATGCACGAGACACACGTTGACAACCGCCGGAATCAGGAGTGTCTAGCTGCTACACTTCGACACCCACCCAAGGAGGGTTCCCAACACTCAGCGCTTCAGGGACGGGAACATCCCATTGGAGGGAGAGGGAACGTGTTTCCACCCGTCATACCCACTTTCCGGAGGCAGTGACACTCAAGAACCCATAGCCACTGAACACCGGCCGATGCAGCACCATACTTCACAGACGGCTCGGTGGACCCAAAATATCATAGATCCGGAGTGGCCTTCCACGCTACAAACAGAGTTAGTAGCAATCTCAAAGACCCAAACAAACCACGCACCACCTTCTCCGGGTCATCAGACGATACCCATCACCCAGATAGTTTAGGAAGCATCCTCCCCAGCAAGTGCAGACCCCAGTCCAAGAGTGGGGGTTGGTGGTTAGCGTTCATTGATCGAGGGTCCGCTTACACTTGCAAACCTGCAGTATCCTTTCATACATGCAGGTAGGATAACCTCCATCCCCAATCCCAAATCCGGCCTGGCTGCTCCAAGAGCTCCACCCGGAACCACCAAACGGGCCGCCTACAGGAAAAGGCCCGAGTCGGACTACGGTCCGACAATCTCAACAACAACAGAGGATCGCGGAAAGGTGTCATCACTACCAGAGACACGACCTTCCTGAAACAGAAACTGACAAAGAAACGCTCTATACTTCAAGAGGACTCCCGACGCTCACCTTAACCGCGGAGCCGGGAATATTTCACCAGGAGGAGCGCGGAAGTAATATCGAGCACAAAAGTTGTGTCCACTACCCAGCCAGTGAGGTTTCGAATAGCCTTGAGTCTGAAGTTTCGAAACAGCTGGGGGAAATACCATGGTCGGCCAACAGATGTCGCCCACTGTAGTGTGTGTCGGGGGGATTAGAGGAGGTGGGGGTTAGTCTAGTAACAGGCTGTGTGTAGGTGGAGCATAACATAGTGAATTCCGCAAACACTGATAACAATAAGAATATCATGAAGATAGTTAATATTATTAAGCATGGTGAGACATGTGTAACGGGTAAATAAAAGCACTACAACGACCATATCTCTGCTGTTCATGGCTACTACAGTGAGATTGATGGGCACACCAGTAATTAATTCTCAGTGACTTCCAGTAATGGTAGTCACAGAGAATACAAAAGTTGTTACCAAGGTTGGTGCCACCCACACCAGGGGAAGGAGGTGATATCGAACACCGAAACATTCCGAGGTCTCATTCCTACCATCGTCGTCACCAACAGGTAAGTCACATTAATTTGTCAGCACAGCCCATGTCGTCCTTATACTATTGCAGGGTGTCCCATGAGTGACAGCAGATATTTGTAGAAGTGAAAGAATATGTGATAATGAGTTGAAAATCTTCTATACACACAAGCATTTTTCGGTTTACTTTAGGCGTGAGGTGGGATGTAAAAATTACGCAGGGCAAAAATTTTGCCAAGTTATATTTTATTTTTCTTACCAATTGTAGCCATACTGTGTGCTGTTGTAATCCTTATTGGTGGATTACATAAGGCCTATTAATAGCGTGAAAACCCGTTTGAAGATACTGTAATGCTCCATAACTTGCTTTAAACAACATCATACGTTCACGAGTTCCAACTCCGTGCCTAGCCTCCCTCCCACCCCTTCCTCTAGCCACCCAACTATTAAACCTCATAATTTGAGCATCGTGGATTACCACACCTAAACACATTCCCCATCCACCATCCCCCCACTCCTCCCTCTCCCACCTCGAACATTCCATCCCATCACATTACCTTCCCCTGCATTCCCCAACCCCCTTCCCCCTATTCTGCCCATAACGACGAATTGGACTACTGTAATGAACACTCACAAAACCGACGACATGGCTCCTCCCCTTGTATTTAGAGTTACCGGTAGTGTTGTGATAGCACCGAGTATGAACTTATTTAAGACCAGACTTGACCACCACTGGCGTAAGTTTAGATACATTCTGGAACCAGTGAATATTCTTTGTAAAAAAATAAATTTTAAATGAATTATTTATAGGAGATAAGTATGTCATAGCTGAAAATTGCCCAAAAAAAATTGTAAAGCAGTGGAAAACCACATATTTTGATTATCGGCGAGGCTAACTACGCATAAACAATTAATATTTGACGATTGGCAAAAGTCCTGGGAAATTGAACCAACAAGTCATTAGCTAAAAATGATCAAATAATCAGTTTATCCTTGGTCACCATCAAAACAATCCTCTCGACATCACGAACCTATTCTGAATCTTCTAAGAATTGGGCATACGCGATTGACGCATGGCCAGCTCTTGTCTTCCCCTAATGGAGCCCCACCTATATGCTCCAACTGCCGAACACAAATAACAGTCCAACATATTCTCATTGAATGACATATTTATAATCGGTATCGAACAATGTGCTTCACTAACCCTACAATGTAAGATATTTTAGCAGAGACCCCAAAATTTTCCCTAAGTTCAGTTTTGACCTTTTTGAAATACTGTAATCTCCTCCAAACAATATAACACTAAATTATAGAAAGACAAATATATGTTAACTAATCCCTCTGGCCAGCCCTAGGAGAGACTCAAATGGGTGTCAGTGGTGTGGTTAAACTAAATCTTGATGATGATTTTCGGCGAATGTTCACACTACAGTCGCAGGGGTGGTGGTGGAGGTTTGGGGAGTGGGGAGGATCCACTTGCAGTTCACTATATTTACATGAAATAGGAAGGGTTTCTTGGGCAGTTGATCCTAAAAGATTTACCAAAACGTTATGTCAGAGTAATAATACTTAACCTAGGTGTTACTAATGCCATTAATTTACTCTAGTATATAAAAGCCTGCATCAGTTACCACAACATAACATTACTCTGCCATTTCAGATATGCCTGCAGGACGAGCAAATTCGTCGGCAGTAATTGATGAGCGAGGCCAAATCATGGGGATGTGGAGAGCCGGGGCTACTGTGCATAACATTGCTCTCGAAGTGGGGAGGAGCACCAAGACTATTAGGAGGTGGATCCGCCGGTGGGAGGAAGAGGGCTCAGTCGAGACGAAACCTCGAAGCGGGAGGCCACGAGTAACGTCGGCAAGGATGGACGCCATGATCGTGGCAGTTGTAACGGCATATCCAATGCGAACACCAGTGAAGCATACAAGAAATCTGGGCCTCAACTGCTACCACATGATGATGAGACGCGAAGCCGGGATCGACTGCCATATTCCAGCTCACAAAGGGTGGCTAATACCTACTCACAAGGAGTGTCGACTCGGCTTTGCATTGGAACACCTTCCACATAGAGAAGAATATTGGAGAACCATTATATTTACCGATGAAACGGTGTTCAGGTTAGTGGGAGCCGAAGCAAGGCAGGGTGTCAGAGTCATTCTGGGGGTGGATGTGGGTACATGGGCCAGGTAAACTCGTCAAGATCAATGGCCGTTTCACTGGTCAGCAGTATGTAGACATCTTGGAGCAAGTGCTAATTCCTACAGTCAGGGCTATGGCAGTTCTAGCCCCCCACACTATCAGGCTGGTTCATGACAACAGTCCCATTCATACCAGCAACATAGTGAAGGACTACCTCCAGGATCACCCTGAAATTGAGGTCATCGACTGGCCAACACTAGGATGTGATATTAATCCGATTGAACATATTTGGGCCATGATGAAACGTGATTGGGATATTGTGGAGCAGCCAACCTGTGCAGCAATAGAGGCCAAAGCTTACGACGTGTGGGAGAGTATACGTCGACGACCAGGGGTGTGCCTGAAGCTGGTCGACTCCATCCCTAATTGCCTTGATGAAGTCCTGAATGCAATGGGTGGCTGGACCAAATACTAAGATGTGTGTATTGGTGTATTGGTTGGATTTTCGTATTGTTTGTAAATAGAATTAATATATATTAATTCACCTACAGTGTTATCTTAAATCCACGTCCTTAATGATATCTTAAACTATATCGCATGAAAATGAATAACAAAGTAACTTAACAGCCACAAATTATGTATTGTGTGGTATACAATGATCTGTATGACACGTCGTGGAATGTGTTGTCTTATAACACAATATAATTATATAGTTACAATTGCTACCATCATTGAAATGCTCATGATGTTCAGCACACAATATTAACGGTAACTGAGCACACTCCAAAATATATGAAGCTTGCATATTGTGGTGGGGTGTTTAAACACTGGAACTTGGAAGAATTGGAACTTCTGAATACTATTTTACAATGCTGATAACTTTTTCACTCCACTCTTTTTAACATAAGTATATAATTATACAATATTGCATATTATCACAAATATTTATTAAGCAAAGGATGGGTGGAATATAAATAAATATTACCATAATCTCTTTGTCGGAATAACAAAAAAATTGTGACGTGGTCGCTGAGTAAAACTAGCTGACCAAGGCTCATCCTTGCATGTTTCACTTATATCCTTAATATATTCCATTCTTTAACTTATCATTGTGACCTGAGCAGCAATAAGCATCCAGGGCACTGCACCTGTTTCATGAATTCGTAACCATAAAGAAACAACTGTAAGACAAAACGTAGTTAAAAAGGCAGCTTGAAATTATGGTGGTATAAATAATAAATAAACCTGCCTCTCATCCAGCCCCCACCTCCTCTATCCCCCCCCCCCATACACACACACACTACAGTGGGCGACATCTGTTGGCCGACCATAGCATTAACCCCCACTTGTTTCGAAACTTCAGACTCAAGGCTATTAGAAACATCACTGGCTGGGTAGTGGACACGACTTTTGTGCACGACAGTACTTCCGAGCATCAAACTCGCTCACCGAAACCACTAACGTTGATGAAGGACCATAAGTGACGACTATGTGAATAACGTGCATGAATACAAAGGGAAGCAAGGGAAGCCTCCTAAGATCGAGTGGATGTTGGAATTCACTATGGATATGGTCGACAAGGCGGAGGAGGCCCCAAGGGACAAGGACCAGAAGAACCAAGCTGAATATATGCAGACTCATCCTCATGCCAATCCTCGTCGAGGAAGAAACTTGTGGGTCTGGTGACATCAAGAATGATGATAACCAGAGAAACGGACGATGAACGCTGCTCGTTATGCCACGGAGATCACCTTCAGATGTGTCGGACATTCCTCAGCATGTCCACAGGGAAGCGAACTTCCCTCGTAAGGGAAGCGAACTTCCCTCGTAAGGGAAGAATGTTGCTACTTCGCCAGCCTTGGTCGTAATCACCGGATAAAGGAGTGCAGCCAGAAGATGGTGTATGGTATAGATGGCTGCTCTGGAGTACACTCGAGGCTTCTACACTTCACAGGAGTTTCTGACGAACAGTACCAAGGTTGCAAGCAGAGGGAATGCCAGTTTTTCCCTCTCCGTTGGCACAATCATGAAAGAAAGAAGTAGTGTAAACGCCGAAGAGATCAGTGTAAATGTGGATAGCGTAGGAGAAAGAAAGAGCAGATCCATCACTATCCTCAAGGTCATTGTTGTTTCACTTGAAAGTACCGGAACTCTCAGACAATAAGAAGCTTGCCGAACAGCGATTGGCGGGTCTGAAAATGCCTCCTGAAGAACCCAAGGCTCTCTCAGAGGTATCAAGAAGAGATGAGACGTCTAGTCGACGAGGGACATGCTGAGTGAGTCCCACATCAAGAACTCAGTGTTACACCCGGGAACACCTGGTATCCCTCACACCACCCCGTGTTGAATCCAAACAAGCCAGAAAAGGTGAAAATAGTTTTGATTGTGCAGCCAAATGTGAGTTGATGTCATTGAACAGCCAGGTGATGCAAGGGCCAGACCTTAACAGCAAATTTGATGGGAATCCTCATCAGATTCAGACAAGGAAAGGTGGCACTCATGGCTGATAACGAGGTAATGTTCCATTAAGTGCGAGTAGTACCTGGTGGTCCAGAGGTAGCGTTCCCCGGTCACAGTCATGGGCTCGTGGGGCGTGGGTTCGAATCCTGGCGGGTTGAGGTGTTGATTGTATGTAGAAGTCCTCGTGCTTTAATGGGCTAATGAAATATATATGGATCCTTGTGTTTCGAAGCCGGATTTGGTAAAACGTTACTCTGACCACCTACGTGATACTGGTAGTCCCCATTAGAGGTTCACGGCGCCATAAGCTCGTTGAACAGGCTTTGTGTGAAATATAACAGAGTCTAGGACTGCTTTTGTATCCTGGTGGTCCAGTAGGTAGCATTCCCCGGTCACAGTCATGGGCTCGTGGGCCTTGGGTTCGAATCCTGGCGGGTTGAGGTGTTGATTGTATATATATATATATATATATATATATATATATATATATATATATATATAAACTTATCAATACCATCATGGTTCTGATAGTTTTCAGTATTTACGAGCCATAGCCACCACGATTAATGTAATTGGTTGATGTGTCTTTATTACGATTTAGGTTGACAGATTTCATAGAAAATCAAAATGACCGAAATATTAAATAATGACATGAGAAAATCATGCGTTTATGATGTCAGAACTTCGTGTCAGTGGTTTGTATATATTTCGTGCTCGTAATAGCAGACTAAATTCGAGACAATCATATGTTACTACTTCATGTATATCTTGTACTAATTCAAATTAAAAAAAAGGCCGGGTACTTTTGTTTCATTATATTAATATTAGTTTTCAACCAACCAGCCAAAGTTAGTCCGAAATATGAAAAAATATTCGTCTAACGCATTACTCACTTCATATTTATAAAATAGTTCGCTTAAATATGTTTGAGATCTAATAATGGTGTATGGCGACGAAATCATGACCACTTACTTAACTTCTTGTTATATGAATCAGTACAAGTTGCCTATCTCAGTAACACACACAATTTAATATTGTGCTCATGAAATAAAAGCAGCGGCACCTCCGAGGGTCAATATCAAACGATTTTCGCTTTTTGTTTTCGCAATATTTCGTTCATTCCACATACAATATTCTGTTGACCTTATTTGTATTGTGCAAGTAATAAAAATAATTGATTACATACCACTTTAGCGGGAATGAGGTCATTCTTCACTTAAGTATGGAAGATTTGACCGACAATTATTTAATTGTAATAAACTCAGTACTTTTTTGTATGGAAGCATTTTTTAATTAGTCCCCTAAAACTGCCGTACGAGTGTCAGAGAACTGTAAAAAAATGAAGGGTCTAGTTATTGTTGAATTGTCAGAAGGTGAACATAAGGTCACTCCCACAATATTTCTATTAAATTATTACATTTAAATCAAAGTCTAGTGCTTCATCCCCAAATTAGTTTATGGTGTATATAGTTGCTGAAACAAAGTGTTGACCTGTAACTGTACTACGTCAGCTGTACCAGCATTGCGTAAATTGCTTACGAGGTCCTTTGATGATGTGACGCTCTGGCAAAAACCTGGAATTATGTATGAGCTTTTTCATCCAGTTTGTGGAAAGTATTAATAATAACACTACGGCTTATGGGACTGAATTTGATTTAAAAAAAATTGCATAGACTTAATCATTATTTCGTACATGTGATTCTCAATGTACGTAATAATGCTTAAGACTATTTATTAATATCAATTGCTTAAATGAGCAGATTACCTTGTGAATACACCAATGGATTTTTTATAGAGAATTTAATGAAGATCCTAGAGCCATTGTCTTGTTACTAAATTTAATGATTATTGTTTGTAACAATATTGTCGCACATATGGGAAATGCTAGAGCAGTGGTTCTCAAACTTTTTTCCAGTTTTACCCCTATTTAAAGTCTGACAGGTTCGAATTACCCCAACGTAAAATTTTACTCCTTACTTTTTATTCAATAAAGTTTATTATACAAAGCACAAGTTTACTAAATTAATGTACTTACAAATTTTACTTCTTAATTATATTCAATGAAGTTTAATATACAAAACAAAAGCTTACAAATGTACTTACAAATTTTACTCCTCCAATAAAGTGTATTATACAAAACACAAGTGTACAATTCTAGTCTGTCTTATACAAAAATCAATAATAGTGCTACAGTTACAGTGCTGTTATAGACTTAGTCTTAGTGAGATGGTTGAACTTGTTTTGGCGACACCAGATTTTGGATGTGTGGTTTAGTCTTTGACAGAGCCAGCCTCATATCTGAGCTTGGAACGAACCGGTTTCTAGTCTTGGACTTGGTGTGGTACATTGCCGAGAATCCAAGTTCACACATATAGGTCGTGGGAAATGGAAGAAGTACGTCGATAGCCCGAGTCGTTAGAGTTGGGTATCCCACTGTTCCTTGCTTAAGCCAGAAAGATGCAATATCCTCGACAGTGTCGAATGTGCTACGGGTCACGGAATCATTTCTCAACTTCAGGAATTCGTCTTTTGCAGGGTCGTTGTCAGAAATGACATCTTCGGCGAGAAGAAATGGTGCTTCATCCATGCGGTGTTCGTCTCCAGAGCCTTACTTTCAGGAAAATATTTTTTTCATGACGTCTTGAGTGTGAGCAGATGCTTGCCAATTTCGGTCGTCGGGCACTGAACCTCCCTACTTTGAAAAAAATTGGTATAGCCTGGTAAACATAGCGACGTTGTTAACCTTGACTCGCCTGCGCCATAGTTCCATTTGTTGACAGAAGGCATTCATCTTATCTTGGACATCGATGATGGAAGCATTTTTTCCTTGTACAGAGCAATTCAACACATACATCTCTCGAAAGTTGCCAAACGCGGCAAACGTAAGTGGTAAATACGAGGTTACCCCACCGTGCCAACAGAAGCATATTACCCCAGCCAAAATTGAGTTTTTACCCCAGCTGGGGTAATTACCCCGAGTTTGAGAACCACTGTGCGAGAGATTTATTCAGTAAACTGAATATATCCGAGCAAGTTATAAAATGAACGAGAAGAAGTACTGTACGTTCAATGTACTACAACCCGCAAGCGTTGCGTGAACAAAATAAGTACAGTACACCAAAAATGTGTTTACCAGAGAGCTGGTCACTATTGTTCTCAAATTTCAGCTCCTTAATTCAATTAGTTTCTGGGGTATCGCCCACACATCCAAACAACGAAGACCCGTGACACTTGCACTGAGCTTCCAACTTGATCTCGGCGCGGCGCCTGGAGACGGTACTGGGAGGATGTATAAGACCGATGTGGATTGAATTCTCTGGGAATAGTGTCGTAATTGTTATAATGATATAACACAGGAGGTCATCTGTCTTACCTCAGAATGCTGAGCATGAAAGGTCAACAATATATATAGTGCAATATAATCTGTGATAGAAACACTGTGGAATCAACAATTTTAAACATAATGAACAGTTTTATCTCATATAGTTAATATTAAAAACTTCATTATATACGCAACTAGCAGAGTTACTCGGCGTTGCCCAGGAAGACTCTCTCTCTCTCTCTCCCTCTCTCTCTGGGTCAAGACGATTCCAACGATTCTAAATATGTAGAGATCGTATGTTTGGCAGGGGATAGACACACACACACACACACACACACACACTTACAAATATGCCTGTATAGGAGAGATAGATTTATATTTCCATTCCAAGAGTTTTACTAAGTGAAGAATAATGGTGTGTGTGTGTGTGTGTGTGTGTGTGTGTGTGTGTGTGTGTGTGTGTGTGTGTGTCTGTGTCTGTGTGTGTATGTCTATGTGTGTGTGTGTGTGTATGTCTCTGTGTGTGTATGTCTATGTGTGTGTGTGTGTGTGTGTGTGTGTGTGTGTGTGTGTGTGTGTGTGTGTGTGTGTGTGTGTGTGTGTGTGTGTGTGTGTGTGTGTGTAATAATAATAATAATAATTGACGGTTTATTGAAAAAGTTCTGCAGCCCGAAGGCTGAAAATATACATTGGACATAAATGACTTATTACATACATTGGTGGTTTAACAAAAGCCTTCATTAGAGAAAGGTAAAGGAACATACAGTGAACATACAGATTATTGTAGGTGTTGAACAGCAAACACGTAGTGTAGTAACTCCCTCCCAGATGGTGTTAGGAGGGACCTGACGTGGTGTAGTAGTTCCCTCACAGATGGTGTTATGAGGGGCCTCACGTGTAGTAATTCCCTCACAGATGGTGTTATGAGGGGCCTCACGTGGTGTAGTAATTTCCTCATATGGTGTTATGAGGGGCCTCACGTGGTGTAGTAATTCCCTCACAGATGGTGTTATGAGGGGCCTCACGTGGTGTAGTAACTCCCTCACAGATGGTGTTATGAGGGACCTGACGTGGTGTAGTAATTCCCTCACAGATGGTGTTATATGAGTGAGGTGTGGCCCCAGGCCTTCCTATCGTAGACGGATTAACACATCGCTGGTTGTTGTTGGGTCTCACGGCCGTTATCACTGGGTACCTAGGACCTCACTGTGTGAAGGTTAACTTGGGTACGACTGTTACTGTTGAGTTGTTCTCACTGACTTACGCACTGTTCACCACTGTTCACCTCTGTTTAACACTGGTTCCATTCCTTTCCTAAATGAAATTGTAACTTCTGGCGAGAACTTGTGTGTGTGTGTGTGTGTGTGTGTGTGTGTGTGTGTGTGTGTGTGTGTGTGTGTGTGTGTGTGTGTGTGTGTGTGTGTGTGTGTGTGTGTGTGTGTGTGTGTGTTTGTGTGTGTGTGTGTGTGTGTGTGTGTGTGTGTGTGTGTGTGTGTGTGTGTGTGTGTGTAAAATAATAAAAATAATTAACGGTTTATTGAAAGAGCTTGGCAGCCAGAAGGCTGAAAATATACAGTTACATATTTGGGGAATGGGTTTCGAATTACAAATAATATACAAGTAACATAAGTGACACAACTAAGATATATAATAACTAGATGGGGAAAAGCTCAAACTACAGTTCATTTCAACATAGTGACAGTGCAAGGAGTAGTGTTTACTGGGAGTGAATACACTGGTTTATTACAAGTTATTGATAATTTTTACAATGGTTGGGACTGGGCTGTTCTTATAGCAATCAGTTCGTGCACGTATGGGCTGGATGCGGTTGTGGTGTCGAACAGCAATTCTCGGACTAGGGATCTCAGGTGGTAGTAGGAGCCGGTGTCGAGGATGGTGTAGAAGCTTCTTACCAAATTTGCAGATGAGGTCGTGGTGATGGTCAGTGAGAGTCGAAAGAGTCAGTGTGTTGAGCGCTTCTTGATATGTGGAGTAGGAAGGGGAGAGAATAATCTTGCATGCCCTCTTTTGCTCTTTTTCTAGGTGTTTACGTTGTGTGGTATTTAGGGAGGAAGACCAGGTGGGGGAGGCATAGGTGAGCTTGGGAAGTATGAATGTTGTGTAAACACTGAGGAGCTCGTGTGCAGGAACTCCGAGGGACTTGAGTCGGCGGAGGAGGTGGAGACGGAAACTGGAGGATTTGACAACTTCACTGACGTGTGGTTTCCAATTTAGTTTGTTGTCTATGGTGACGCCGAGGAGCTTCGTGGAATCTACAACCTGGAGTGTGTTCGGACCTAGAGTAATGGAAGGAGGTGGGACAATGTCGGAGGAGAGGTTGATGTGCACAACCATGGTCTTGGTATGGTTGATGGTGACATGGTTGTTGGTGGCCCAGTTTTGGAGACTGTTCAATAAATCCTGAAGGGGGGTATAGTTGGGAGCAGAATTGTTGACGCTGTTCCCAATGGTGGAGTCGTCGACATATTTCCAGCGAGCAGGGGTTTCTCTTAGGGCATCATTGATGAGCATAAGGAAGCAGAGTGGTCCCATCTTGGTGCCTTGGGGGACGCCACAGGTGAGTGACTGAAAGGTGGAGACAGCCCCTTGGAAGCGTACAGCTTGGCGTCGGCCACTGAGGAAGTCTGTAAGCCATGGTGTGTGAGTGTGTGTGTGTGTGTGTGTGTGTGTGTGTGTGTGTGGCTATGAACCGTGTCAGTGAGTCATGTTCATTGTTATAAGCGACTGAGTATGTTTACAAATAGTTCCTTCTCATCTATTTTTGATAAGAAAGACCAGTGTTATTTAACTTTGTGAAATTGCCAGCTGTTACTTGAAATTTTTTTAATGATCATTCTATAACTGCAGTGATTCTACAGGTACCCATTAATTTAGGGATCACTGTGGAAACACCAAGGTCGAACTTCAGGGTCCAATATGCCTAGGGGGTCCCTTAACCATAAAGTTTAAGAGACAAGTCGCGCTAAGCTCTCAATGGGAGGCCGATCTTTCTCCCAGTACGGATGGCTAAGTGAAGATAAATGTTTGGTTACTTGGTGTTCCCATCTACCTCTTTTTTCTACTGATGTCTTTTTCAATATAAGTGGTAGTAAGGAGGAAGTAAACATACTTGTTTAATTTGTGTCCACTGACGTGCCATGTTAACACAACTGAGCGAAAACGTTTATTCAGACCTTTTTTTTACAGTATGTGATCACTTATTGTTTAAGGTATATATTGTGTGTTCTCTCTCTCTCTCTCTCTCTCTCTCTCTCTCTCTCTCTCTCTCTCTCTCTCTCTCTCTCTCTCTCTATATATATATATATATATATATATATATATATATATATATATATATATATATATATATATATATATATATATATATATATATATATATTTCATGTAGATCTACAATGAAAACGTGGATAAGATAAATGTTGATAAAATCACACGGGAAAAGGGAAACAACGGAGCACCTTAGCTTTCGTCTTTATTCAAGACATCTTCAGAGGCAACTGTTGCCTCTGAAGATGTCTTGACTAAAGACGAAAGCTAAGGTGCTCCGTTGTTTCCCTTTTCCCGTGTGATTTTATCAAGATATATATATATATATGTGTGTGTGAAAGACTCTTAAATGTGTTGATGTGAAAGTATATGGTCAATAAACCTTCCGGTTAACCTTCGAAACCCTCCGCCTGATATTAAAGATCTAACCTTTAATTATCGCCGGCACCAACCATAAGGATCCTGCCTTTGAATATATTTTCTAAAAAAAATATGTGACATTTCAATATATTTTGCTGCTATCAGTAAAAACTGGGTTTCAGGCAACCTTTATCCCGTAGTAACAAGTACCAACCACTATATAAAAACACATCTGACGGCTCACCCTCGGTAGCCCCTGCTGATAAAAAAAACAGATTTATAAATAACGTCTGTTACTGGCAGTGAGAATGTGACTCTTAGGCACTACCACCACCTCACATCGCCTGAACTATAAATATTGTCAAAATTTTAGATTCATTTTCAAGTTTCTTCAGTACAAGACTATTGCAATCTTACATCTCAGTGTCAACAGCTTGAGACGTGGAAAAATAACCTTTATAACACCACCTGTCAGTAAAGCGAACTGCAATTGCTACTGTGTCGTTACTGCCACTGGCTGTTAACCTTAACAACAACGTCTTGTATAAAAAAGCAACATAATTGATGCTGTCTTGTATTTGTTTAATCCGCTTTACTTTGAACTTAACACAATATCACGTGAAATAACCCAGAGCCTCTGATCGCCGATACACAACAGGCAGCAGCATCTGAAGTTCCTGCAATACTGTCCTCGAGGGATGATTGATAATGTCAGAGAGGAGTGGAGGCGGAAGGCGAAATTACTACATTTAACAAATATTAGAGAATAACTGTTTTCCCAATATTAACTCAGACATTAAAACAAAATTATGAAATAGCAAATTTACAACACAACACAATAACTGGCTTCCAAAATTGCGTCAAAATTTTAATGCTTACTCTGGACGTCAGAGAATCACGGCACTTCCCGACATAGAGAGGACGAGTTTGGTAGAACGATAGTGGCTTTAGAAGTGAATATAAGTGATATTCTCTCCGTTTATTTCAGCACATGAGACGCTAAACGTGCACACATCACCAATATGATAAGAATAAGGGAAGAAGGGAGGAGAAGAATGGGAAGTGAAGGAGGAGGAAGAGAGGTGAATGGGAAGAGAAATAGGACGACAAGAGAGACATGACAAAGAAGAACATAGGGGGAGAGTGAAAAGGCCAAAGGAAAGGAGACGAAAATAAAGAAATAGTGGAAGAAGAAAGGGAGACAGGAAGAAGGAATAAAAGAGAAAGGGGAAAGAAAAGCAGATAAACTAATACAAGGAGAGAGAGTTTTAACAAGAGGAGGCGGGATATGGGTGGCGGAGAGTACTAACCAGTTACAATATTTATGTATAAGTTAAATATTATACCACTATTTACACACATCTTTATATAGCTAGGTAATTTTTTTCTCGATACATGCGATCAGTTTAATGAGTTCCAAGATATACAAATATATTTCGTAAATTTTATACTGTATTTCCAGGACTATTTAAAGTAAGGAACTATGTTAATGTACGCGTGGGAACCAGTAGTGTCCAGTAGTGTCGCGTCTACTGGAAAATCTCTTTTTGCTTTTAATTGTTGATGATTACTGTATACTGTAGACTGACCAAGACTGCGCGTTCATTGACCTCAGGTGTTAAGGTGCAGTTTATCCCTTCAGTTCTATCTGTAATAATTAATATGGATTAATTTATGAAAGACGACGACATTGTTGTTGACATTTGTGAATCGGGTGACTTTTAGTTATGATAATTATGCTCATAACAGTGGTAATGATGATGATGATGATTATAATGATGATGATGATGATGATGTCAGTGGTGGTGATAACGTCATGCATTTCAAGGTTAATTATGTCATAGTAACATTCATGTATATGATATTTATTTAAAAAATCTAACTAATGTGTTTAATGATGAATATAAACAGGACATAAGCTATGAGGTAAGAGAAAAAGAACTAACTTAACTAATTCTGACCCAAAATAGGTAGAGTTTAATTAAGATTGTGATATAGATAAAGGTGATATAGATAAAGAGGATATAGATAAAGGTGATATAGACAAAGTTCTTATAATATCCGAGCAGGATAGGACTCGGAACAACGGATTCAAGTTGGATAAGTTTAGGTTTAGGAGGGAGATAGGAAGGAACTGGTTTACAAATAGGGTGGTGGACGAGTGGAACAAGCTTAGCAACTTTGTAGTAAGTGCTGGAACGCTGGAAAGTTTCAAAGAGAGGCTGGATAGATTCATGGATGATAGAGAGTGGTAGTAACTCTCGACAGGAGCTGCCATGCACAGGCCAACCGGCCTATTGCAGACTCCTTATTTTCTTATGTTCTTATGTTATGACAATTTTACCACATATAGTATTCTTAAACTGGAGTTACTGTATAACAATAATAACAAAGAATACTAGTTTTCTCATTACTATATCAAGTCGTGCTGCAAAAGAATTACTACAACAGAAACAATGCCTAAAGCCTCCACCGAATAGCTCCAATCAGTAACACATTAAAGCCTAAGTCGAGGCCGCCGTCGGAACGCAGTGCTGTTGGAGTGGGTCCTGGGGACGCCAGGGCACGGCGTAAATGCCAGCATCCATCGACAAAAAGGTCGTAAAGGACGTTTAATATTCCGGTAATCTTCACAAGAGCAGATATCTTGCCAATAATGACCTTGAGCACCTAACGTGACGCAATATAGAACCTAAACTAAATATACAGTTATAGTAGAGCAGTCGGAGGATTATTGATGATCAGGGGCTTAGGGTGGCCAGACGTCCGGTCTTAGGCCGGACAGTCCGGCTTTTGAGCACTCTGTCCTCCGTTCGGCGCTACATCGAGCAGGACGTTAATTTGTCCTCTTTATTGTCTGACTAAAAATAATTATAGAAATTACCTTAGGTATACTTAAAACAGCGGGAACTGAAGGCAATAATAACCGGTAACGTATTTTTATTATATGTTGTTGCCGTTGTCAACACTGCTGATAGCCGCAGTGTACGACAGTACGAGTTTGTGAACACCGTCAACACGTCCGAGAAGGTCAGTCTGCCCAAGGCCGCAGTGGAGAGTGGTTGACTTTTTTGTACTTGCTTCAATTTGGTTAGCATATGCTGTTTCAGCAGGAGTAAAAATTTATATTCATTTCTTTCAGCTCTTTATTTATACTGTGTGAATGCAGGTATGTAATATATACAGTGCGTTTAAAAAAAATGAAATTTTTAAAAATTACCACCAAATAGCATTCATCACATTATAGTGATATTTGACAAATCAACAGTACTTCAAAGTACATTTTGTATATTTTATACAACTTTTGATATAGTTTCAACTCATTATTAAATATGCTTAATAAAGGTTAAAATTTAGGTGTCTCCAAAAAAAAATTCCTTCTTTTTGGAAATTTGGAAATGGCCATCCTACGCCACATTCTCAAAAATATTTAGGGGACTGAATCTCTTTGTTTACCCCGTAACTGGACTTACAGTCTCCGATCCGTATATTTGGCAGCAGAATCCGTAAGTGAGCACGTAATCTGGCCTGTAACTTACAGCACTTCCTCAGGTGCTGTAACACGCTCAATCTGGATATAGTAGTCGCTATTTCCCGATTGCATAAAAATAATAATAATATATGATGTAATTATACTTGTTAGACTTTTTTTATCATAGAATAATGAAGAAAATGTTTTGTACATCAACATACTGAAATATGATTGTACAGTTTGTCTTTTTAGTCCATTTTTTTCAATAAGAAGAGGCTTGAGTGTTTGTATTTCCCGAAGGAATGGAAGAGACGAAGCTTTTGTCTTCTTACAACTTTTCAAGTCATTTGTACCAAAATAAAAGTTTTTTATTGTCCACATTTATGGTACTTTTTTTTATAACCGAGTAACTTGCAGATGGACCTTATTAATGTGGTATAGCTGTAAATATTCTTCTGTAATGAAAGCCAATTATGAGGTCAAGTGAATATTTTTGCCTAGATTCCGCCTTTGTTAGGACCAAGTTATAACAAGTTATTCTGCCAAGTATCCAATAAGTACCCATGACTCAGAGTTAAATAATACCTAACCCAATCTAAGTTCATCAAACCTAATAAAAATTGGGGTCAAAATTAAGTGGTAAAGTATTTTTTTTATTAAAAAACGAATTATGTTCATAGGTTTTTTATCCAAGATATTCAGTAGTGATTTTTTTTGTTGCAAAATTAGTGAAATGTATCTTACTCGAACAAAACCCAACCTTGCCTAATCTTACCTTATCTTGTCTAACCTAACCTAATGTTACCCTACCTAACCTAACCTAACCTAAGAAAGTCGCCTTGCACATGACAAACAATTCAGTTCACGAGAAAAATTTTATTTTTTAAAAATATATTTGCAAAGATAACAACCTTTTTATGATAATTTCTCCTACATATTTATGACTGTTGATGATATATAAACATAACTTAGGATGACACTATTATGTATTTTAACCTTTGTGCATTTTAAATTTAGGTTAGGTTAGGGTAAGGTTAGATAAGGTAAAGGTTAGTTTAGGTACAGGTTTGGTTAGGTGCTTAATATACAGGACTAACCCAGAAACGAGTTATTTGTATAACTGTTTATTATCTTACTTTATTTTCATCAGTGAGTTATGATATGGTAATCTTTTCTTGTGCAAATGTCTCGTTTTGTAGATAATTAGGCGTCTAGGCGCACACAAACTTGTCTTCCCGGCGGTAATGAGGCCGCGCTCTCCTGAGGCACTTTTCCTTGGGCTCGTGGCAGTTTCATTTTCAGGATGACGCTTGAAGGTTTTTGCCTGTCTTAGATGGACGTAATTTGCGAATTTAGGGATAAACACAACGAGACCCTTCAATTGTTCAAAGACCACGGCATTGTTCCTTTAAATAGAGACTGTCCACACTGTGGGAATCCCTGTGCTTACAGACCGGAAATAAATTTTTTCATCACTTCCTGAAAGCTTGACGTTTCCCGCCATCACAATAAATCACTCCACTGCCCGGGCTGCATAAACGCCGATGCGGCCGTATCAATTCATGTACACAAAATGCCTTAAATTCCACCATATAATAGTAAGTTCTTTCTGTTTAATATACCGGGGATCCGGAGGAGGGTGATAGAGCCTCAGATAAAGAAGTTAGGTAAGGTTAGGTAGGTTTGTTTGGTTAGGTCGGTTAGGTCTGTTTTTCATACAAACAAATGTTAAGTTACGTTAATTTTAGAAATATCCATTTTTAACACATTTGCACAAATTACAACAATGTCCACTATAAAAACACAGTGAAAATCCGGCGTTTATATATTCTTTTTCGCTCAATTTCGCCTGCAGGTTAGTCCTGAAAAATTACCGGTTAGGTAAATATATATATATATATATATATATATATATATATATATATATATATATATATATATATATATATATATATATATATATATATATATATATATATACTAGCAGAATCGACGCCCTCAAGGCGGCTCAGCCGCTAGGCAACGGTAGGACGCCACCCTCCTGGAGGCTCCACATTGTCTCACTGTTCAGTCCCCAAAAGTTCTTCTTCCATCAATAGTTCATTAACGGTGTATGTAAGTTCCACCATGTTTTTCACTACAACGATACAGCAAAGTATATTTTTAGCATTAAACTGTTATTATAATATTGTCTAATCATCACTACATATAACACCATCCATCATCACTACATATAACACCATCCATCATCACTACATATAACATCATCCATACATATAACACCATCCATCATCACTACATATAACACCATCCATCGTCCCTACAGATCGGTAAAGTAGTTCCGAGATTCTCGTGCGGACACAAACACACACACAACACACAGACATACTTCTTTGTTATACACACACCATATATATATATATATATATATATATATATACTTCATTTTTAGTCCATATAACACGCGGACTTTGAACATATAATCAACAACCTCACCAGCAAGGAATCGAACCCTCGACCTACTGGGTGTGACTAGGGAACGCTTACCGGCTAGGCCACAAGGACACTAAAAGCAGTTCTAGACTCTGTTATATTTCACACAAAGCCTGTTCATCGAGCTGATGGCGCCGTGAACCTCAATGGGAAACTGCCCGTGCCTCTTATGTGGTGTCAGTAGCATTTTACCGAATCCAGCTGGTATGAAACGCGAGGTACATATATATACTTCATTTTTAGTCCATATAACACGCGGACTTTGAACATATAATCAACAACCTCACCAGCAAGGAATCGAACCCTCGACCTACTGGGTGTGACTAGGGAACGCTACTGGCTAGGCTACATATGACACTGCTTTTAGTACCTTCACCTCGAAGATGTGAATTACAAGGAAGTGCTGGGAACTTCATGTTTTCTTCCTTGTATATTTCAGCATATACCAGATCACGCGCACCACAGTGATTTATATATATATATATATATATATATATATATATATATATATGTGTGTGTGTGTGTACACTTTCCCCGCAAAACTCAATAAATGAATCCCTACAGAACTATGAACCAATTAACGTTCTACCAGTTATATAAGATTTTTTTACTAAAGCACGACCTCACTTCAAGCAAAAATTTATCTGAATGAAACGCACGAAAAATCAATTACAGTAGATTCAATTCCCTTAGGGTAGATAACTAACTGGGTTACCCGGTGCTGCCCGGATTTGTTTTCGACTAAATAAGTTTGACCAAGATGGGTGCGCCACCGTGTGTATTACAGGGACAACCCCTAAATGTCCACCTTTGGGCACTTTTATGGCGCATGCTCATCTCCATGTCAAATTTCAGCTCTATCTTGAACCAGAAAAACAGACAGATACTGTGGAGATGGATACCCTTACCCCTAGTGTAAACATCAGTGAGCATTCTCGGGTGTATATACATAAGTTTTGAGACGTTTTATAAACCTTTGATAATTTTCACTTGGCCGCGTCGCGTGTCGAACAGGTGGAGTGTTGGTTGTTGGCCCAAGTACAGTAGTCATCTCCCCGACCTTAATGGTGGAAACACGTGAATAAAAAATCTATTTTCCTGTACCTCTGCTGTGCACGGCCAGTGTATTTAAGACAAGAATGAAATTTTATAATCTTATGTAAATCATCCCGATGGTCACGAGAGGGCCCTCACCACAGGCAACGAGCCTCACCTAAAAGAGCACTCCCACAGTTTTTAGCATAGAGAACATATGTTATTACTGTTATTTGTGTGTGTGTGTGTGTGTGTGTGTGTGTGTGTGTGTGTGAAAATACATACTATCTAAACAGAAAGACTGTTTCTGGAGATGAAGAAGTAAAATTATTGACACTATCAATAACAATATAATAAACTCACTCAATGAGGGATTAGGAAAGATATATTGAAATAAACTGCGCTGTATGTTGCATGAAAACGCCAAACCATGATAAAGGAGAACTTCTGACACAAGGACAATTGTATCATAAACGTATTAGTTTAATATAAGTTTAATAAATAAAAACTGAAAATATATAAAGACAGTATATGCAAGACTGGAAGTGTGACTAGGAGGAGGAAAATAGAAGGTGTGGATGGAAGAAGGAAGAGCAATAGATAAGAAAGAGAGAGGAGGGTGACAGGTATGCATGAGAGGGATGGTCTTTTACAACCTGACAGCGTTCAGAGTGGTGGTCCGTGGCCCAACCCTCTGATCTGAGGATGGCACCTTGACTGATGGGGTGGGGTTAGGGATATACAAATTGAAAGGATAGGAAAAAGATGGACTAGGGAGGAAGAGTAAACTTTTATCAGTGAAAGCATGAAGGCCTGAGGTGAACACTATTACCAAGGGAAGAAGTGGATGGTATATGTTTATTACAAGTTGTTGAATGGAAGGTTAGACCACAGAGCCTCGGTGATATTAGTGAACTATATAATATTATGGGACGGTGGTGGTGATATAAGTTCTTGCGAAAAATTAGATCAAAAGAGATTCTGAACTATGGAATAAATGTACGAAAATAATGGGACTGGATACATTGCTGGAACCTAGAAGAAATGATTGGTATGTGTAACATATCGTGACCATCGGAGAAATCATTGACCATTGTGTGTCATGGGTAAAAGGTTGGGGGCCTTGGGAGAGATAAAAAAGCCTTGGAAAATGTGATGGACTGCGAGAAAAATGATACCGTTGGGAAGGAAATAGATATCATAAAAAAGATTTACAGAACATAAATATAAATATATATATATATATATATATATATATATATATATATATATATATATATATATATATATATATATATATATATATATATATATATATATATATATATATATATATATATATATATATATAATAATAATAATAATAATAATAATAATAATAATAATAATAATAATAATAATAAACGGTTTATTGAAAAAGTTTGCGCCCGAAGGCTGAAAATATACATTGGACATAAATGACTTAAGAACATAAGAACATAAGAATGGAGGAAACTGCAGCGGGCCTATTGGCCCATACTGGGCAGTCCCGTTTACACCCAACCCCTATTGCTCATATAAGCATCCAACCTATGTTTGAAGCTATTCAGCGTATTCGAGTTAATGATGATATTTGGTAACTTGTTCCATTCATCCACTACTCTGTTTCCAAACCAGTGTTTCTATTTCCCCTAAATCTAAATTTGTCAAATTTAAAACCATTGTTACGAGTTCCGCTCCTGGTTGATAGTTTGAGTACCTTTGTAATGTCCCCTTTGTTTAGCCCCTGCCTTCCACTTGTACACCTCTATCAGGTCGCCCCTCACTCTTCGTCTCTCGAGGGAGTGCAAATTAAGATGCTTTAACCTGTCTCTATACTCAAGGTTCCTAATGCCCGGGATTAGTCTTGTCATTCTCCTCTGAATTATTTCCAAGGATTCTATATCCATTCTGTAACACTGTGACCAAAACTGAACTGCGTAATCCAGGTGTGGCCACAAGAGCAAGATACAGTTTTAGGATGACCTCGCTAGTCTTGTAACTAACACCTTTGTATGAACCCAAGTACTTTATTAGCCTTGTTACGAGAAAAACACATTGTTTACTTGGCTTAAGGTTCCTACTTATCATTACTCTAAATCTCGCAGTCGATTTCTATGGCATCGTTGTTCATCTGGTATCTGGTTTCCCTGTTTACATCTCCTATACTGAGTACTTTACATTTGTCCACGTTGAATTTCATCTGCCATTTTTCAGACCATTCGAAAATTTTTTAGATCTTCCTGTAGTTTTGCTGAGTCCTCGTCAGATTTAATATCACGTCCTATTTTAGTGTCACGCAAATTTACTTATTATATACATTGGTGGTTTAACAAAAGCCTTCATTAGAGAAAGGTGAAGGAACATACAGTGAACATACAGATTAATGTTTACACACGTAGATCATGTGAGCTGAGGTGTTGAACAGCAGACACGTAGTGTAATAACTCCCTCACAGATGGTGTTATGAGGGGCATCACGTGGAGTACTAGTTCCCTCACAGGTGGTGTTATGAGGTGCTTGACGTGGTGAAGTAATTCCTCACAGATGGTGTTGCGGGGCCTGATGATGTAGTAATTCCTCACAGATGGTGTTATGAGAGGCCTGATGTGGAGTAATAATTCCCTCAAAGATGGTGGTATGAGGGCATCACATGGCGTAGTAATTCCTCCACAGATGGTCTTATGAGGGCCTGATGTGGTGTAGTAATTCTCACAGATGATGTAAGAGGGGCCTGATGTGGAGTAATAATTCTCACAGATGGTGTTATGAGGGCATCACGTGGTGTAGTAATTTCACAGATTTTGTTATGAGGAACTTCACATGATGCTGTAGCATATTTAGTGTTTATACGGAGGCACTTTTTTTGGTGCCTGGTACCCGCCCATGGTATTAATGATGTAGTTCTATGTGCAGAATCATGCATATCTTCAGATTTAAAAGTTTGGCTTGCTAGGCAAAATTAATCAAAACTTAAAATTCAGTATTCACCTTTACCAACACCATTAAAGCCTAGCTTATTTAGCAGTAAATGTATCAGGTTAATTTATTAGATGAAAATGATCCAGAATAGTGAAACGAATGATCTTGACATTTATTAAATTTAATATTCTTTGTGTTAAAATCATCAAATACAAAAACTGGTTTACCATTTCACGACCGGTGTTAAGCAAATAATTATAGAGAAGATGTCTTTCTTTTGCTTCTGTTTTCTACCATCACCTCCCTGCTGGGACCACCTTGTTTTGATGTAGCCTTTCCCTCCTCTCCTGGTTGTGTGACAGACTGCTGGCCTTCAGTTTTGTTGTACACAACGCTCTATACTCTGGTGTGCGAGCTGGTGTAGGGACATGCATGGGGTTGTCCAGGAAAGTTTTGACTAAACATTGGTGAGGCTGTAGAAGAGGCTCATGCCTGGATGTTATCTGATCATAGAGATCAGCAGGGTCTTGGCACCTAGATTGGACTTAAGTCTTCCTGACCCTGAAGGAATCGTCACCAACTGGGATTCGTCATGCCCAGATCCTCTCATAAGCTCCCCATATCCAAGGACCTTTTGATTCGCCAATTTCTCCTCTTCATCCTACTGCAGAGCATGCATCGGTGCAGAACTGCCTCGATGAGCATACCAGGAAGATCTCCTCACAGTCTGTCGCCAATCTAAATAACCTCTCTTGGCTGACTTCAGGGAGCTCAAGCTGAAAGAAGAATATGCCTCATGGACTCCTGGAGAACGATGACTTGACCTTGCGTTGAACCAATTTGGCAAAAGTAGACACTCAACATGGCGAATTGGACAATAAGCACCCTTCAGTTTATGATGAGCGACCGAAATTCCAGAACCTGAGAGGAGCTGCCAGCCACCCAGGAATGCGGAGACTGGACCCATTCAGAAAAAGGCCGACGCAGGCATGACCCAGTTTTGATGGCACTGCAAATCATGCAACCATAGTACTACTGGGAACTCAGGTCGTCAATGTGACAGTATGCAGTTTCCTGTTGAGTGAGCCTTTAAACCAGATTTCTTTTCAAAGCTCTGATTTATTTCAACTCAGTGCGGAGTCCAGCATCTTGCCACAGTAACCGGTAATCATCTGTTGTTTGAAAGAGTTCGCCAACCAGCCCTGGGATCATGCCTGAGTGGGCAACCCGTTGCGTGGAGGTCACAAACAACCAGACCAGCTTTCTCCAATCTTCCATGCCTCTATCCACTGTATGAATTCCCCTTGCCACACCCTGTGTCTGTGTTGGTGCTGTCCCCCTCCAATGGCCTGCAGGCCTGGTCTACGTCTCTGGAGCCAGGTTCACAATGTTATCTGCCACTATCTCAGCTGTTTCTTGACATTTTTCTGAGTGAAATGCCACAACATTTCCCTCCTGGGCCTACCATTGCAGCAGAGTAGTGTTCCTCCTTCACCATGGCAGTAAACAAATCATCATGTGAATCTCCAACTTTCATAACACTTTAGTGTCAATCTCTCCCATCAAAGAACAAATAATTGATTCCTACTTTCTTATCCCCTACTAAACCTCAGGTTACTGACAAGTTTCTCCCAGCTTCCTGGCTTTAGAGTTAAGGATCTGTATCACCAGGTGGAAACATCATCACTAAAGGTTCAATGCCCACCTGCAGCTGCCAGTTATCTCTGCAGTTTTCTCTATATCGGCAGGCTCACGCTGGCCAGAGCTATGCTCGGGATATCTTTCCTATTTCGAATCTTATGCCTGGAAGGTTTGGGATCATTATTTTCTGGGTTAGGGACAAAGTCACCATTCTCCTGGTCAGCACTCGGATCAGCCATGGGGAAGTCATTAAACTCTGAATCAGCTTGACTTCAATCATCGGCCTTTTTTACCTCACCCTGGGCCTTCTCAAGTCTCTTTTCCTCGGCAACTCTTCTCCTCTTCTGTCTCTCTGTGGCAGCCTCCTGTCTCTTGGACTCCGGAATATCTTGGCTAGAAATCATGAGAGCCCCTATACTGCCAGTCTTCTCTCTCTGTTCTTTGACAAATGCCAGTTCGATCACAGGATTCTTCAGTTCACGCTTGCAAATACAGGAGATGTGGGCCTCGGATTTACAGTCACGATCGCATCCAAACTCAGGACAGAGAACAATTGGGCACTTGCAAGTAATTATGTCAAATAACTGGTCCAGTTGCTTGGCAAAGCTGTCCTTAACTGCAAGATTTCCTCTCCCAAGAGAGATATCTCTTGCCTTTTCCCAACTGGCTAGCAGTCTCTCAATCTTCTTCTGACTTGTTATGACTGGAGGCTTGAACTGAGCGTTAGCCAGAGTGTACTGTGCCAAGACAGCTTTGGTCATATCACTGGCAATGTCTTTGTTTGTGTAAGTTCTTTGGTTCTTTTCACTGATTTGCCTGATTAAAACACCGTATCTCAAAGCATCTCTCAATGTAGGCAACTCCGACTTCAGGAGCTCTCTCCCAGACCCAAGATAGTGACTGAGATGGCTGGATTTTTGGTTCCTCGTCCTGACACAAGCAGCCATCGCAAATATTATCAACTTATAAATGCATCAGAATCTGAAACAGAAAAAAATATTGTTAGTTGGGTTGTTAAAGAATGAAGTCAGAAAGCAATGTTCACTATTTAATTGTAATGCACTAATGCAGCTGTACGTTAGATTTTCGATAAATTTCACGCTAAAATTTACCTAGCAAAAGGTTGCAAAATATTGAAACTGAAATTATTTTCTGTTTATATACACTAAAATCTACCAAAAAGTGATGGGCCATTAGTTTTAGCTGATCTTCCCTCCTATGACACACCCTACGTGTAGCAACTCATTCACTATGTGGTGTCGTAGCATCATGGGGACACCACGTGGGCTGTTGTCACAGGACTTCACTCACTCAAGTGGGTAAGGTGTGGCCACAGGCCTCTCTATCGTGGAGTCTCAGGGGAATTATCACTGGGTACCTGGGACCTCATTGTGTGAAGGTTAGCTTGGGTAAGACTCAACTGTAACTGCCGAGTTGTTTTTCACTGACTTAAGCACTGTTCACCACTATTCAACACTGGTTCCATTCCTTTCCCAAATGAAATAGTAACTTCTGGCGAGAACTTGTTGATATTCCTGTGGGGAGGGGGGTTCAAGGAAGGGAGTTGGTATGGGCCAACATAATAGTTGATGTGGCTGCTGCTGAGCAGTATATGCTGATAACCACAAGGAAACAAGAAATCAAGAAGTTCCCAAGCGCTTTCGTGTAATTCACATCTTCATGGGTGAGTACAAACTAAGGAGAAATACTTGACAAGACTAATATAGGACTTTTTGTGCGAGAGATAGGAAACGTAGGACTAGGCAGTGTTTTCCTGGGGCTGGGATAGGGCATGTAGCTGAGAGGTTAGACAGGGTTTTGTCAGGGGAGGGTACCAATCCAGTAGTGTGTCTTAGTGTGGGAGGAAACGACATAGGAAAGGTTAGGAGTGAGGAACTTTTCAAGAGGTATAGGGAGGCGCTGGGGAAGATTAGAGATAGGGGAGGGATCCCGATAGTATGTGATGTCTTGCCTAGAAGAGGGGTTGGTCGTGAATGGCTGTCCAGGGCAATTGCTATAAATTACTGACTGGAAAAACATTGTGTAAACAATGGTTAGGCATTCATTGATAGCTGGCAACGATTCTATGGCAACGACTACCTGTACAGTCGCGACGGAGTACACTTGTCTCGTGAGGGGGTAAAGACGTTGTCTGCATCCCTGGAGCGTGAAATTGTCACTCCAAAGGGGGGGTTTCGCCAGTAGAGAAAGGTCGGGGAAAGTGGGAGTCAAAAAACAAGCAGGTCCTGGGAAGTAAAATTAGTTACTCAGGACAAGGGGTAAAACAGGACCAGGGAAGGGTAGGTTTAAATGTATACTATACAAACAGTAGGAGCGTTAGAAATAAAATAGACTTGCTGAGAGCGGTTGTATGTACCGAGAATGTAGACGTCATAGCAATCACCGAAACTTGGATGAATCTGGCGAGCAAAAAATTTTTATCAGAGTACCACATAGAAGGGTACAACCTTTTTCACAAGGACAGAGAAGGTAGGAAGGGGGGAGGGGTCAGTAGTGGGGAAATTTCTTGAATCAATTATAGCAGATAGCATCCGATCGCATCTAGAGAAATGCAAATTAATCTACGACTCGCAAAATGAGTTTACAAAGGGAAAATCTTGTCTAACAAATCTGCTGACGTTTTTTAGGAAAGTCTTCGAGGTAGTAGATAATGACGAAAATTACGATGTTATTTACTTAGACTTTAGCAAAGCATTTGACAGAGTACCGCATCAGAGGCTTCTGAGAAAAATTAAGGCTCGTGGTATCGAGGGGAAAGTTTTAAATTGGATAAAATCATGGCTCACCAATAGAACGCAGAGGGTCAGCGTAGATGGTGTTAAATCTGAGTGGGGCCGTGTAACCAGTGGGGTTCCCCAGGGGTCAGTACTAGGCCCACTCTTGTTCATAATCTACATAAACGATCTAGATACTGGGATGAGCAGTGACATAAGCAAGTTTGCGGATGACACCAAAATAGGGCGGCAAATTAATTCAGGGCAGGATGCAAATGCATTACAGGAGGATCTAAATAGACTGCAGAGGTGGTCTGAAAAATGGCAACTGAAATTCAAGACCAGCAAGTGCAGCATACTTAATATTGGAAGAACAAATACTGATAATGTATACAGCCTGAACAACATCAACCTACTGTAGAGAAGTCGACTTGTGAAAGAGACCTAGGGGTACTTGTAAGCCCGGACCTACGGCCTAGAAAACAGTGCGTTAATGTTCGAGATAAGGCAAACAGAGTATTGGGTTTTATATCTAGAAGTGTAAATAACAAGAGTGCAGAGGTCTTATTGCAAATATATCTTTCGCTAGTCAGGCCGCACCTCGATTATGCGGTTCAGTTCTGGTGCCCCTATTATAGAATGGATATAAATTCACTAAAGTCGGTGCAGCGAAGAATGTCAAAAATGATTCCGGGACTTAGAAACCTTCCATATCAGGATAGGTTAAAGAAACTTAACTTGCATTCCCTAGAAAGACGAAGAGTGCGGGGAGATATGATAGAAATATTTAAGTGGGTGAAAGGAATCAATAAAGGGGATATAGATAAAGTTCTTATAATATCCGAGCAGGATAGGACTCGGAGCAACGGATTCAAGTTGGATAAGTTTAGGTTTAGGAGGGAGATAGGAAGAAACTGGTTCACAAATAGGGTGGTGGACGAGTGGAACAAGCTTAGCAACTTTGTAGTAAGTGCGGGAACTCTGGAAAGTTTCAAAAGGAGGCTAGATAGATTCATGGATGATAGAGAGTGGTAGTAACTCTCGACAGGAGCTGCCATGCACAGGCCAACCGGCCTATTGCAGACTCCTTATTTTCTTATGTTCTTATGTTTAATATATACAGTAGCGGAGAGTGAGATCAAGTCCCTAGGGGACAGCAGGTGTCCACAATGTTCCGGTCATAAGACAGTGACCCTTACTAATCTTGTTAACCAAAAAATTGACTATGCCATCTCAAAGCACAGCAGCTGTCCATAGTCAGGTCACAGGGTAAGATGACCCAACCCTCTCACCTGGTTACAAATTTTCTTAATCACAAAATTATCCAGTTTGTACATACCATTACTCAAATTCATGTTGACAGATTCGGCATGTTCAATGAGACTGGATTCTATAATGTTCCGACTGACAATTGAATTACATCGTAATATTGAGGAGGCATTATCCCAGTCAATACAATACTTATTATCTCTCATATGAATGAACAGAGCATTGGATTCATCACCTGTCCTAACACTATATTTATGTTGTTTAAGTCTAGTTATAAGATTTTTACCCGTCTGGCTTAAGTAGAACATATTACATTCCTTGCAAGGAACTTTCTGAATGCAGCCACCTATATTGTTGGAGAAGTTCTTAATTAACTTTTATTTTACAGTGCATTAGTTTTTAAATGCCACATTGACGTTCCAGGTTTTTAGTTGTAAAGGAATTTGAGAGAAATTTTTGTGAAATGGTAATACTAAGAGATTCTAATGGTCATGGGTGGGCTAGGGATCGGTTCTATAAAAAAAATTCTTAGTAATGTTCAGGCATTTGTCTATGAAAGAGCTAGGGTATTTAAGGTTCAAACCAATATTATAGATATATTTATATTCCTCATCATTGAATTCAGGGCTGCAAATTCTCAAAGCAGAATAATAATGAATGTATGAACACACATTAGTAGGTTTTCTATAAATACTGAACTTAAAGGTGTTACCTATTCTGTGGATCAGACAGTCTAGGAATGGCAATTTACAGTTATGGTCTAATTCCACAGTGAATTTGATCGAGGGGACTAAGTTATTAAGTTGTGGCAGGAAAGCTTTTAGGTCCTCATTACTTGGCCAGAGACATGATACATCATATACATATCTAAACCAGACTGCTGAAGGTGGTAAAATATTACTTAATAGTTTCTTTTCAAAGAATTCCATACATAGGTTGCTTATTACAGGTGAGAGTGGATTACCCATTGCCATACCAAATTTTTGAGCATAAAATTCTCCATTGAATTCAAATTTACAATCCTTAATATATAGTTTGATGAGTTCGATGAAGTCGTCTTTCGAGACAGGCAATGAAATATTATCCAGGGAATCTATGAGGAACTCCAGTAAATAGTCAACTGGGACCTGTGTAAAGAGTGATGTTGCATCAAAACTGACCAGTTTAAATTCATAATTAATGTCTAAGTTATTGAGTTTATCAACCAGATCCATATTATTCTTAATATTAGAGTTAGAAATGTTGCCAACTAGAGGATTTAGTAAAGAAACTATCCATTTAGATAATTTATAAGAGATTAACCCAACTGAGCTAATGATGGGTCTTGCTAGGTTATTAGGCTTGTGAGTCTTGATTAAACCGTACATGTATGGCAGTGGAGGGGACGTTGAAGTAAGATGTTTAATGAGATTATCTTTGCCTCTCAATAGTGACTAAAGTTTTTTGTTGAACTGAGTGTTAACTGTGTTGAGATGATTATTTATGAGCTTAGCATATGTTGCAGCATCACATAAAAGGTCATTCATTTTAGAAATATAATCATCTTTGTTTAAAATCACTACTGTGTTGGCTTTATCTGCTTTAGTGACATGTAGATCCTTATTTTTCTTAAGGGCTTGGATTGCTTTGGTGAATCTTTCTGGACAGTTTGGAACACAAGGCTTAGACATAGATGCATACACAACACCTTTACACATGTTCACTTCTTCACTTGTCAAATTACTGAATTTCTCCAAATTGCAAAATGTAGTGACATGTAGATCCTTATTTTTCTAAAGGGCTTGGATTGCTTTGGTGAATCTTTCTGGACAGTTTAGAACACAAGGCTTAGACATAGATGCATACACAACACCTTTACACATGTTCACTTCTTCACTTGTCAAATTACTGAATTTCTCCAAATTGCAAAATGCTCTGGCTATGTCAACACTGTCGATTCCCTTGTTAGAGCCATCAAAACTTAAACCATAACCGAGGGCACACAAGGTATCATTGTCTAGTTGTTTAGAGGAGAGATTCACTACACAGCTGCGATTGGCATCCTTACTCCAATCATTATTTCTAATAAGGAGTGCCAATTTGTGGTCTATCTTAGCTTGAAGATCAGAACGCTCACGTCTCAGTTTATCAAAACAGTAATCCAACATGAACTTTTTCTAATCACTCGGTATGGTCATATTAAAAGCACGCTATTTTTGTCTTACAATATGGAAAGCTTCATCCATTTCAATTTTCTTTATTTCAAAATGTTTCTTTAGGGTGATTTCTTGGAAATCATCAAAGGGGCGGTCAGACATCTTCAGGACACGTTGTGGGAGGATTGATCTAGGCATAACTTTTTCACTAAGGCATGTCTGGAGAAATTTCAAGCGTATTTTTAATTTGTGGGCCTTGATCATCGAAGAGGAGTATTCAGTAACGAAAGGAGACAGTCCAGGAGAGCTTGTAGAGAAGTAGAAAAAATGGCGCGTGGAATCCATTATGTAGGTTATGTATCTAAGCTACTGGGCCGAGTAGCAACCTTGTATATAAGCTACTGTGCCGAGTAGCATCTATGTATGTAATTACGTGGCAACACTGCACGTGTTATGTGGCAACATTGCCTCGAGGCTGCCATATGACAATGCATCCTCAGTCTTTCTCCTTGGGTCGTGCAAGGCACACGCTAGTCACTACTTGAATTTCTCCTATCCGTTAATAAATGGACTTCAGTGTAACCCGGTGCTTCCCTACCCATCACTGCCTTCTTCAGGGAACACTCGGAATCTTCATGGTGCAGTGAGTAGGATTTGTGGACGTACAAGTGCCGTGAACAATGCCGACGGTTACATCTGCCGGTGATGTGCGCGTCGACTCTAGTGTGTTGTGTTGTGTTGCGTTGTGTTTCGCCGTGACGTGCAGTGTTGCGCCGTCACAGTGCGTTTTAGTGATGGTGGCAGTCTTAGTGTTAGTGTATTAGTGTGTTTAGAGCTGAGAGTTGAGCATTGGCCTGTTTTTTGTGGTACCCACGGAGCACACCTCCGCGGCGGCTCTAGCCACCCGCATTAAGGCCACCATGATCTGCTCTCTCAGACATAAACACACACACGCACGCATGCACGCACTCCCGGACAGAACAGTGGACTCTACGCATTATTTCTGCGCTGTTTACGTCATATATATGTGGTTCGAGCTGATGAGGCGCCACTTTATATACTAAACAGCGCAGTTCAAGCATACTAAGATGGGCGGTAAGAAGGGACAACATCAAGATGGGAGACTCGACTCCCCACCTTCCCCTCTACCGGGCGCAGAAGCTCCCTCTCATCCTCCACCTCCAGCGACGGACATCTCCACAATTCTGAGGTGGATGGACGACACGGACGAGAGACGCAGAGAGACGGAACTTCAGAGGGAGGAGATACGAAGAGAGGAGGAAAAGGCGCGCTTTGATGCAATATTGGCGACCCTGACGCTAACCCACCCTCCCTCACTCGCAGGTATCGCGCACCAAGGCGCCAGTACCCTCCCTCCTCCACCACACCAGCGTCCTCCAGGTACTCTTGCTACTCCAACAGCTCCCAAGGCATCTGTTCAACCCCCACCCGCCCTCTCACCAGACATCACGTTTCAGCTTTTTCGTGAGTGGAGGGGGCGGTGGACAGATTACTCCACGATGGTGGAGCTTGATAGCATGCCTCCAAACAAACAGCTCATCCAACTGCGGATGTGTTTGTCGCTGGAGACCCAGAGAGTTTTGGAGCACACGTTGCAAGTGCCTCCCGATTCTACGTCTTCAGTGACGGATGTGCTCGACCTTTTACAGGAGCATGTTAAAGGTCGGAATAACGAGGCTTTGCGCCGCTGCGCCTTCACCAGCTGCAAGCAGGCAGAGAATGAATCCTTTGACGTCTTTTTTGTACGTTTAAAGAGTTTGTCGGAGGAGATCGACGTCTGCAAGGCGCACAGCCAGGAATGTGAGGAAGCCTGGATGAAGCACAGGATCTTGAAAGGTGTCAGGCAAGAAGAGTTGGTGCAGCGACTCATCCCCCTGGACGCTTCCTCCACACTCCAGGTGGTAGTGACTGAATGTCGGTCATACGAGGCCACCAAGTCCGCCACCTCTGACTTACGGGCCCCACCTGCTGTGAGAGCTATCTCACAGTACAAGTAGGGTAAGAAGGCGGCCAACAACGTGAAGGCTGCCGCACGTTCTTCCACGCCTCTGTCTAGTGCTTCCTGTGGCAGCTGTGGAAAGCAGCACAGCCCCAAGACTTGCCCGGCCGCCGACGCACTGTGTCGTGGATGTGACCGTAGGGGCCACTGGTCTAACACAGACAGGTGCCCTGCACGAGGCCACAAGTGTCAGGCCTGAGGCCGCTATGGACACTACGACATGTGCTGCCGCAAACCCAAGCACAAAAGCCCGAGACGAGGAGGAAAGCAGCCCACTTCCCTCAGGGTGGTTCGCACGCAGCCCCCTTCAGATGGCCCACGCAGCCCCAAGCAGCAGCTGAGTCACATCAGGAGGGTGGGATCGACCACACGCCCCAGGGCTACCCCTTCCCTTACCATCCGCGTCGCCGTCACACATGGTGATGTGTCGGGTCACATCGAGGCGATACCTGACACCGGCGCTGATGCTACGGTGATAGGCCTGAAGCACCTCCAGAAACTGGGCCTCACCAAACGCGACCTGGGACCACCGCCGCAGTTGCTGTACTACAATGCGGACGGTTCCGAGATGCCGGACGCTGTGGGCTCCTTTCAAGCAGAGATCACCTACGGCGACAGGTCGTGTCACGGATGGATGGACGTGCAGCCTACTCTTGCTACACCCTTGTTGTCGTGGGAGCACTGCAAGGAGTTAGGCGTGGTGCCCAGAGACTTTCCTGAGCAGATCCCTGCTGCTCGGTACACCGCCAGCAGGGTGCGTGAGTCAACGAGCGACGCGCCTGGCACTGCCACACAGAGCTGCCCAGAACCCGCGTCCACTCCCGTCCCGCTTCCACCCAAGTCACGGCTGCTTCCTCTTCACAGCGAGACGTCTCCTTCAACCGCATGGGCCTACTTCCTGAAGGAGTACTCGGATGTGCTGGTGACGAAGGAGGCTACACCTATGGGAAGATGCACAGCCGTTTGCCATACACACTCCCCGGTTGATCCCACTCGCCATCAGGGATTCAGTCAAGAAGGAACTGGATTCCATGGTGGCCCAGGGTGTCATCGTACCCGTTGGTGACGACCCGTCCCCCTTGGTGCCACCCTCTAGTCGCTGTGGCTAAGACTAAAGGTGGAGTGCGGATTACTACCGACTTGTCTAAGCTTAACAGCCAGGTGTCCCGTCCCGCCCACCCTTTAACCACACCTTTTGCAGCTATACGAAGTGTGGACCCGAAGGTACGGCACTTTTCGACAATGGACGCCCTCTGTGGTTACTGGTAGATCCCACTGAAGAAGGAAGATCAGCCACTGACCACTTTTATCACGCCTTACGGATGCTTCACCGACTGCCGTGGCCCTATGGGATTTGCTGCTACGGGGGACGCCTTCTGTCTCCGTGGTGACATGGCACTTAAAAGCGTGACCAACTGCGTGAAGGTAGTGGATGACGTCCTCCTTTACAATGAGTACTACCTGACGCATCTTCGTCGCATCGACGAGGTACTGGCCAGGTGTAGGACGCACGGCATCACTCTGAATGCCGAGAAGTTCGTCTTGGCCGCACCTGCAGTGTCTTTCTGCGGCTACCGACTCTCAAGGGATGGCATTGCTGCGGACCCGGAGAAACTTCGCGCCATAGCTGACTTTGCAAAACCTGCCAACCTTACGGATCTCAGGTCTTTCATGGGCATGGTGAACCAGCTGGCAGAATTTTCTCCTGACGTCTCCGCCGCTGCCGGGCCTCTCCGCCCCCTGATGAGCCCCAAGAGGACTTTCACGTGGACCCCTGACCACGACCTCGCCTTTCATAAGGTGAAGGAGGCCCTGTCAAGTCCACCTATCCTCGCTACTTTCGACCCAGCGCCCCCCACCGTTCTCCAGACAGACGCCTCGCGCCTGTACGGGGTTGGTTACGCCCTTCTCCAGGATCACGGTGGAGGAAAGTACCGGCTCGGACAGTGTGGCTCTCGCTTCCTCACCGATGCTGAGTCTCGCTACGCTACTATCGAGCTGGAGCTGCTGGCAGTGGTATGGGCCTTATCGAAGTGCAAGTTTACTTGATTGGCCTACAGCACTTCGACCTCATCACAGACCACAGGCCCTTGGTCCCCATTCTTAACCACTATTCGCTGGACGCCATCAAGAATCCCCGCCTCCAGCGCTTGAAGAAGAAGATTTTGGCCTCCGTCTTCACCGCGGCTTGGCGCGCAGGTAAGGAGTTGTGCATTCCGCACACCTTCTCCCGCTCCCCAGTCAGTCGCTCGACACCTGAAGACGAGATGCTCAGCACCGAGGCCGGTTTCTCCGTCAGCAACATCGTCACTTTGCAGGCCGTACAGTCCCTCACCAGGACCCAGGCCTCAGTGTTGCCACCCGACAGCGATCTGGCCCTTGAGGAACTACGGACCGCGGCACGCGACGACCCCTCCTACACTCAGCTCTTGGAGAGTGTGAGGACTGGGTTCCCTCGCAACCGTTTTGACCTCCACAACGCCCTACGCCCGTATTGGAAGATACGTGAGGACCTCTATGCAGATGGGGACCTCGTCCTGTACGGTGCCCGTGTGGTCGTCACTGCAGCTTTCCGTCGTCGTGTTCTGGCCCGCTTATACGACAGCCATCGTGGAGCAGAGGCCACCAAGCGCCGCGCAAGGCAGGCTGTGTACTGGCCCGGCATTGACGCGGATATCGTCAATACGGTCCGTGCCTGTGAGCCGTGCCAGGTCATGCAGCCCAGTCAACAGCAGGAGCCCCTCTTGTGCGACGACGAACCTACCAGGCCCTTCGAGTCCGTGTCGGCTGATTTCTTCAGCACAGCTGGGAAACATTTCCTAGTTGTCGCCGACCGACTCTCTGGCTGGCCTGTGGTCATAATCTGTGGCTCGGACACGACGTCCGCGGCCACCATTCGCCACTTCCGGCACCTCTTTCGTGACCTGGGCGTCCCCGTACGTCTGCGGATGGACGGTGGCCACAGTTCACCAGCCGGGACTTCATAGGATTCCTGGAGCGTTGGGGAGTCCGCCACATCGCGTCAACGCCCCACTACCCACAGTCAAATGGCCACGCTGAGGCTGCGGTCAAGACAGTCAAGCACCTCATCCTCAAGGTGCCCCCTTCAGGCAACATAGACTGTGAGGCGTTTGACAAAGGACTCCTGGAGTTACGTAATACTCCCAACCACACAGGACGCTCCCCTGCCCAGATCCTGTATGGTCACCCTCTCCGCTCTTGCGTTCCTGCACACGCCAAGGCCTTTGCGAAGGAGTGGCAGACCAGAGCCAAGAGCTGTGACCGCCGCGCCGCTACACGTGCCCAGGATGCCAAGGCTCGGTATGACGACCGTGCTCGCCCTCTTTAGCCGCTGGAGATTGGTGCCCTTGTCCGCGTCCAGGACCCGACGACGACACGTTGGGACAAGGTGGGCATAGTGATAGGCGTCGGCCGGTCGCGGGACTACAAGATCAGGATGCCGAGCGGCCGCGTCTGGTGGAGGAACCGCCGCTTCCTCCGGCCAGTCCCACTCCCTGCTGCTGGCCCCCTGACCGAGGACGAGTCCCCGACACCTCACGAGGATCCGCCCCACAGTGCACCTCGACGCTCGGAGCGACTTAGGACTAAGAAGTCTGCTCAAGACAAAGACTATGAGCGTGAGGAGGGGAGGGAGATGTAGGTTATGTATCTAAGCTACTGTGCCGAGTAGCAACCTTGTATATAAGCTACTGTGCCGAGTAGCATCTATGTATGTAATTACGTGGCAACACTGCACGTGTTATGTGGCAACATTGCCTCGAGGCTGCCATATGGCAATGCAGCCTCAGTCTGTCTCCGTGGGTCGTTTAAGGCACACACGAGTCACTACTTGTATTTCTCCTATCCGTTAATAAATGGACTTCAGTGTTACCCTGTGTTTCCCTACCCATCACTGCCTTCTTCAGGGAACACTCGGAACCTTCACATTATGCAAGTAAATCACTGTAGGTGCGCGTGATCCAGGTATATGCTGATAACCACAAGGGAAAAAGAAAACACGAAGTTCCCAAGCGCTTTCGTGTAATTCACATCTTCAGGGGTGAGTACGAAGATTTGTAACCAGGTGAGAAGGTTGGGTCATCTTACCCTCTGACCTGACTACCTACTGCTGCGGTGCTTTTAGAAGAGTAGTAGGGTCACTACCTAATAACCTGACTATTGTGGACTTGATCTCACCCTCCTCTACTGTATATATATTTGCCTTGTTATGTATTTCTCCTTAGTCTGTACTCACCCCTGAAGATGTGAATTACACGAAAGCGCTTGGGAACTTCGAGTTTTCTTCCTTGTGGTTTGGAGGGGTGACGGTCTCCCCACTACACGGCTCTGTAATGTTTGTTTGTATCTCAGTTTGTTTAGAGTCACATGACATGTGTGTATATACATGGTATAGAGACCATAGAAAAATTACACACACACACACATACAATATGGGGCAATAAACTTTATTCAAGACATGTGTGTGTGTGTGTGTGAGTGTGTAATTTGTCTATGGTCTCTATACCATATATATACCCATACATGTCATGTGACTCTAAACAAACTGAGATACAAACAAACATGACAGAGCCGTGTAGTGGGGAGACCGTCACCCCTCCAAACCAACTCATGGATACATAAAATTCTGGTACCTGGCCACAAACCCGCCTTTCCACACAAGAAAAAATATTGGCCTTCGTTTTTGCAAAAATATAAAACTGGGAGACATATTCGACCTGAGACTACACAAGAGAGCAAAACTAAAAAAAAAAAAAAAAAAAAAAAAAAAAAATATATATATATATATATATATATATATATATATATATATATATATATATATATATATATATATATATATATATATATATATAAAAGGTTATTTAATATAGAAAAAATACTAACATGGAAAAGGACAGACGTGGCTAGGAGACGATACGACTGTACGAAAACTACTACCTTGGGGAAAAAATATTTTGTAGGGAAATTATTTCCACCTTAAGAAAATCAGTCATCATATGAAGAGAAATTTACACTATGTGAAAAAAAGGGATCCATTAAAATTATACTTACTGTAAAAATAACAACGTAGAATTTCGTAAGATTTGCACAGTGTAAAACAATGAAGACAAACTGACTGAGAAAAAATCAGACCAGATGAAATATATTCCCATTGTGAGAAAAATATTCATACATGAAATAATATTCATCTTGACGGGAAAACAGTCCCACTGAGAAAATATATTCACATTAGAAGTAAAAAAAATAAGTAAAAAAAAACTCCTTGGAGAACAACCCGGACTACAAATATGGTAAATTCATTCAACTACACACATGAGAGAGAGAGAGAGAGAGAGAGAGAGAGAGAGAGAGAGAGAGAGAGAGAGAGAGAGAGAGAAGAATGCATTACTACAGAAATCTGGGAGTAAAGGAACTCAGAGAAGAGAAAAGAATGAGGAATGCAGGATGAGCAGCCAGACAGAAGGGGATGAAGGATGAGGGGAAATGTTTCAGCGGTTTAGGGAGATAGAAATGAGGGAGAGCAAAAAGATGAAATAGACAAAGTAACAAAGGATAATGAGAAATTGATGATTAAAAGTAAGGAATGAGACACGAGGGATTTTAGTGTAAGGAGAGAGAGGAAATATCACACAACTTTTGTTACATTACGCTGTTAACTAGACGCCCCATACAATCTCTTCAATCATGTGAGCGTCAATATACTACACTAACTGTTACACACATACACTAGAAAAAAAGAGAACAATTTGCTGATAAAGGAGCGTTCATAACAATAAAACCAAAGGTGTATAAACAAAGGTAGGGGAAGCAAAAGGACGGTCAGATAAATGTCGGCACGGGTGAGCATACCTGTATTGTACACAAACTAGATATCATAACAAAACCTCCAAAGGCCTGTAAACGTTTTGTACACATACACAACACAGTTTTCAATCACACAAATCCCAGTAAAAACAACTATCAGGTCTTTTTTTTATGGTTATTGATACGAAAAGAGGATTTGTAGAACCGAAAATTATTGGATGCTTTTTCTCGGATTTGGTTAAAGGGATCAACAGAACATTATAATTTTGTTTATTGGTAAATTGTGATGAGTGAATGACACAGACGAGAGAGACATACAGGTGGTCACACTAACAGCTACCTGGACAACAACAGACCAGGTTGAAGGGAAAACTTACTTTTCTCTGTCTCTTTTATGACACGTTTCCAAATTTGTGTTACAGTCGAGAAGTAAAGTTTCTGTCCCTAGACGCAAATTTTAAGGCGTGTATTAAGACGGAGTATGTAAATTGTGTACATTAAAATAGACAGCGGGTAATGAGTTCACGTCAAGGGGTAAGAATTGTATTATAAAAAGATGGGTCAACTAAAAAAAATAAAATACAGAACTTGATCATATGACCAATTAGAGCAACATAATATAATCTTGGTCAAATATCACACACACACACACACACACACAAACACACATACACACACACAGTCATAATTAGAGTCCTGTACACCTGTATCTCTGTTTCTGTATATCCCAATTTTATGAAATGAAAGAAGCGCAGAATAATGCAAACGTTCTGTGAATCATAAAAATCTATACATAGCGAAAAAGTGACAGCTTCTATTAAATAAGAAGATACAGAAGCAAGAATACACGGACACATGGTGGGAGGAATACACAGACGACCTACAGTGACCTGAAAATATATACTCATATGACAATAAGAATCGAAAGAGCCAGTAAGACCGGAGGATGTGAAGTGGGTGAGGCCAGTCAAAACATTGCATTAAATCTGAAAACAGAAATAAGTAATTTTATGAGAAAAATGAAGGAAGTGAGAACTCGAAAGAAGAACGATTTATGCTCTACCATTTCCCCGATAAAAATGAAAAATATCGCCCGTAGGTAAATGCGACTGAGGAGAACTTTCAATATATACACGAGAAATAAAGGAAACAACATACATTTGTACACACACACACACACACACACACTACCAAGCAAGTCTATCCGATGTTTATTAATAAGTTTGTTAATTGTGTTGTGTATACTCTAAAATTTGTGATTATGTTGGTCGGTATTACATAATATAGATATGGTAGAAGTGTATTTTATGTCTTAACATTCATTGACTTGTGTGTGTGTGTGTGTGTGTGTGTGTGTGTGTGTGTGTGTGTGTGTGTGTGAGCCTTGTAGTGACAAATAAAAAGGAAAATATTAGTCGCTTCTATAAATTTTCCGCCGCCAAATCATCTTAGTGTCTGGATGTGTAGAAAACAAAAATAAAATTTAAGATTTGATGATTTTAAAGGAGGATATTTGAATGGCAAGAACCCTGCAAAGAAGAGCGAAGGCAGGCAATAAAGATTGGAGAAAGCATAGCTCTCAAAGGGATTCTCGCCGCCCCGTGACGACAATTCGGGTCGAGAGTTCACAACAATTGCTTGAAGTGGTCCTGTGTGGTGCAGCAGTCTAAGAGCACGACTTGAAGCTGAGCGCAGCGGGCGGGCGTCTCCCTAGGAAAGTTAGGGTAGGAGAAGACTGTGAGGCGGCAAGAAACAGGCAAGGATGAGAGACTGGTGTACGATCAACTGGAACTCAGAGCTTTCATAATGAATGGACGACATTTCATAGCCTGTCGAACATGTATGAAAGTCGTTCATGAGCTGTGGAACCTGCATGTACAGTACGCTCCTCATACCGTCGATCACGCATTAATGCCACTCATGGTGTGTTGAACAAGCCACCCATGGCCACGGAGCATTATAGCAGCTCCAAATGGCGTCAACACTCACAAGCAGGTGCTGCGGTCTGGTGAATCTAAGGTCTCGATTATGAAAACAATATGGTTAGTCAACAGTGCCTGGAGTTCTCCTCAACTCCAGATGAGGAAAACTGCAAAAACGAACTTTCACCCACCTCCTACCTACCTGCATTTCAACAATATAATGGTGCAAAAATATAAAACTTTACCGTAGGTAACGCACTTTACTCCACACTCCTGTCATAATTCAGCCAAAAGCAAGCAGTAGCTAATTTCTGTAAAAAAAATAATTTCCGAACGACATATGATTGATTTCCTTAATATTTGAGGTATTGCAAACTCAGGTAAACGCTCTCGGGCAGCCTTTACCCTTCCTACCAGATTTTGTATATCTCTGGGAACCAGTTCTTAACGTTATTCATTCATCCCAGTCTCTGCCTTCCCCTGGCCCTCCTACACTCAAATTTGCTCATTAATGTTTCTACTATCACTCATCACTAATTATATGACCACAGTATCTCAGTGCTCCTATTCTATATATTTTAAGTGTTCCTCTTGAAGTTTTTGCCGATCTTAGCACTTCTTCCGTTGTTTTCCTTTAACACCACGTTTCAAAGGCCTCTAACCTCTTTCTGGTGTCTGTTGAAAGTGTTAACGCTTATGACCCATTAAACAGTGCTGACCATATATAACATTTCAGCAGCCTTTTTTTCTCAAATTAAAGTTAATGTCTCCCCTTATTAGGTATTATTTATTATTAAATGCTGTTATTGCTTGACCTATAACTCAAGTTAAATAAGGACCGCACACTGACGACACAACAATGGGCTTACTGTATATCGTCATCAAAGACACCTAACAATAGATGTTTATAATAACATTGATTATTATCACAGTTTATTAAATACAACAAATATAATTTGCATGCATTACAATGCAGAGTGACAAATTATTAATAACTAACCCAATAATATGCTACCAAAAGACAATGAGTAAGATGAGATCAGGGCTTGTGCGTCTGTGGCCGATCACGGCCGAGTAAATCATACAGAGAAAGTGAGAGTAGACAACACTTGCAAAGTCAGGAACACAGTTTTATATATATATATATATATATATATATATATATATATATATATATATATATATATATATATATATATATATATATATATATATAAGAGGAATCGCTCTTTCGCAAGGCCACGGTGGGACGCCACCTTCCGGGAGGCTTCACATTGTCTCACTGTAATGCATTAAGGTAGACCACAATTTTGGTTTTGCCATTAGCAGCAAATATGCATAGATTTTTGCCAGTTCCCACTCTGGAGCATCCAACATGGAGCTGTCCATGAGAGAAGCAAGGAAACACCAGGCTTAGGCCAACCATCTTTAGGGACTGTCCCTGGCTTTTGTAGATGGTCATGGCAAAGCTCACTTTAACCGGGAACTGAAGTCGCTTGAACTCAAATGGCAGGTCAGTGGTGATGAGAAGTATCCTTGGTATAAAAACGTCCTCTCCTTTAGCTTTTCCTGTCAGTATTGTAGCTTCCAGTACATGTGGCATCATGTTCTTCTTGTGAGCGACTCGTCTCGCATTTTGAGTATGATGTCTCGTTTCTCAAACTCTTGACCGACAATCAAGATGGCTACTTCATTAACTACAGGAGCATTAAATCTTCTTTCATATTCTCCCTAGATGCTACAGTCAATAGAGATGATAGTCGATTAAGCTTTTTAAAGCAACAGACATTTTACCAAATAGGGATATTTTTTATTTGTATAACATAATGAAATTTAATTCGTATATATCAAAATTGCTTTATTTAATTTATGACGAGGTAAATCACCATGATAAAGTCAAATTATAACTAAAGTAGGGTAGGTTAGGTTAGGGTTTGAGTAGTGTTATTAATCTGTCTATCCATATAAAACAAAAGCATGTCTGTTTGTGTGTGTGTGTGTGTGTGTGTCCGCACGAGAATCTCGGAAACTACTTTACCGATCTGTAGTGATGACGGATGGTGTTATATGTAGTGATGACGGATGGTGTTATATGTAGTGATGATGGGTGGTGTTATATGTAGTGATGATGGATGATGTTATATGTAGTGATGACGGATGGTGTTATATGTAGTGATGATGGGTGGTGTTATATGTAGTGATGATGGATGGTGTTATATGTAGTGATGATGGGTGGTGTTATATGTAGTGATGATGGATGGTGTTATATGTAGTGATGATGGTGGTGTTATATGTAGTGATGATGGATGGTGTTATAAGTGTAGTGATGATGATGAATTGTGTTATATGTAGTGATGATGGGTGGTGTTATATGTAGTAAATGATGGATGGTGTGTTATATATGTAGTGATGATGGATGGTGTTATAGTGATGATGATGAATTGTGTTATATGTAGTGATGATGGGTGTGTTATATGTAGTGATGATATGGTGTTAAATGTAAGGATGATGGATGGTGTTATATGTAGTGATGATGATGAATTGTGTTATATGTAGTGATGATGGGTGGTTTTATATGTAGTGATGATGGATGGTGTTATATGTAGTGATGATGGGTGGTGTTATATGTAGTGATGATGGATGGTGTTATATGTAGTGATGATGAATGGTGTTATATGTAGTGATGATGATGGATGGTGTTATATGTAGTGATGATGGGTGGTGTTATATGTAGTGATGATGGATGGCGTTATATGTAGTGATGATGGATTATGTTATATGTAGTGATGATGGGTGGTGTTATATGCAGTGATGATGGATGATGTTATATGTAGTGATGACGGGTGGTGTTTTATGTAGTGATGATTAGACAATAAAATAATAACAGTTTAATGCAAAAAAATATATACTTTGCTGTACCGTTGTAGTGAAAAACTTGGTGGAACTTACATACACAGTTAATGAACTATTGGTGGAAGAAGAAGTTTTGGGGACTGAACAGTGAGACAATGGGGAGCCTCCCTGAGGGTGGCATCCTACCGTGGCCTAGCGAATGAGCCGCCCGGAGGGTGGCGATTCTGTTAGTATGTAATATGATCATATTCATGATCGTGTATGGCCAGTTAAGGTTTCCAAAAGAGAGAAATACGAAATACATAGAAGTTATCGCTAATTGGCAATTATCAAATTTTACACACACACACACACACAGCTAAGGTTTCGGAATATCACTTAATCCATCCTCAGAACAGAACCATAGGAGACAAAATTCTAAAGTTACTCTGTATATATAACATCAATTTAACATTACCACACAATATTTGACGTCATTAGAAGAAAAAAAGGAATCTCACACAAAAGACGAAGCAAAACAGAAACAAACACCTTATACCCGATAAATGCCTCAACCTTCAATCGTGATAAATACTGAACATGTTGGTATAAGGAAACAAACGCCATTAATAAAGAACATGGATAAGAAAACATAACTGAAGATTAATATTCTCAAAAAAAAAAGGTGAAGCAGAAGATAATTGACTATAAGTATATAAACTTAATCACCTCAAATGAAAATAGTGATGAAAAAAAAAAGAGTGAGAAGAATAATCGTAATCCTCAATGAGATATACCAGATAGGAGACAAGAGAACTAAAATGTTTGGGTACCAGTATCTTCTCGTGTGGAAATAGCCCCACTGATGATAAAGGGCAACACGTCATCCTGTAAACAATATACTGACGCAAAAAAAAGATCAAATAAAGAAGTACATAAACGAAAAGAAAAGCCAATTAGGTAAATAAAAGAGCGAAAAAAGGTATTCTGCAGCGTACTAACATCACCAGAAAAATAAGAAGTTATCCCCGGGAAAATATAAAGAAGAAAAGAGAGGTATATTGTGGGCTGGATATTACTCCTGTTTTCCACCCGAGGCTCTCATTATCACAGGAAATGATTGTGTTGGGAGAGCGTCAGGGGTGGTTATTAAGGGCGGGGACGACCTGTGGGGAGGATAGGGCTCGACTATCAAGAGTGTAGATGATGTTTAGAAGGTGCATCATGGCTGTGAAAATTACCAGAATAACGACACTTTAATTACTGTGATGCCAAATAAGTCATACCATTAAAATATTGACATTAATTTAAGTGAAACACAAGTTTCAGTTATTTCAACATTTCTAACTGTCGCTAGCATAACTATCTATAGTAAGCAAGTGTAGTCCATTATCAGACCTCCAAGAAAAAATATATGACTGCTAAATTGTAGTTCACCGACAGGATCAAGTAGTAAGTCAATATATATATATATATATATATATATATATATATATATATATATATATATATATATATATATATATATATATAATATATATATATATATATTTGATAAAATACACGGGAAAATGGAAACAACGAGTACCTTAGCTTTCGTCTTTATTCCAAGACATCTTCAGTTGCCTCTGAAGATGTCTTGAATAAGAACAGCAAGCGTTCCCATATCAATTTATCTATCCACTTTTCATTGTGATTTACATGATATATATATATATATATTATATATATATATATATATATATATATATATATATATATATATATATATATATATATATATATATATATATGCATATATATATATATATATATATATACATATATATATATAAATATACATATATAAATGGGCGAGTCGCCGCCTTCCGGGCGGATCTTTCAAGGCCACGGTAGGACGCCACCTTCCGGGAGGCTCCACATTGTTCTCACTCTAGTGCATTAAGGTAGACCACATTTTTGGTTTTGCCATTAGCAGCAAGTATGTACAGATTTTTGCCAGTTCCCACTCTGGAGCATCCAACATAGAACTGTCCATGAGAGAAGCAAGGAAACACCAGGTTTAGGCCAACCATCTTTAGGGACTGTCCCTGGCTTTTGTAGATGGTCATAGCAAAGCTCACTTTAACCGAGAACTGAAGTCGCTTGAACTCAAATGGCAGGTCAGTGGTGATGAGAAGTATCCTTGGTATAAAAACGTCCTCTCCTTTAGCTTTTCCTGTGAGTATTGTAGCTTCCAGTATATGTGGCATCATGTTCTTCTTGTGAGCGACACGTTTCTCATTTTGAGTATGATGTCTCGTTTCTCAAACTCTTGACCGACAATCAGGATAGCTACTTCATCAACTACAGGAGCATTGCATCTTCTTTCATGTTCTCCCTTAGGGGTCGTGTCTGCTTTGATCCCGACTTTGTACTCGTCAGAAGGCATGTTTTCCAGGGCATTTTTAAATGACTGTACATAATTGTTGCGCTCATGCAGCATTTCTTGGATAATAGGACAATGTCATGTCTGACACCTTGAATATAGCCACACCTGAGAGTAGTCTGCTTTTTATGATCTCCCATGAAATAGATTTGGAGGAACTTTGCCTACTTATCTTCCAGTGGTAAGAGGGATCCTGCTTTGTGATAGACTAGACCCTGGACTTTCAATGTGGGCATGTATCCGTGCTCACGAACTACTCTGGTAGCTCCAAGGGATGTCATCTGGAAGCATGAATTGTACTTCAGTATATTTTCCAAGAAGTGTTTTGACTCTGGTATTGTTCCCAGCAGGAGAATATTCAATGGTTGTGGTGGTTTTTCTAAATTTGGTAGTCGTACTTTTCCATGAGAGCAGCACAGTCCAGCAGATTCTCCTTTATACTTCTTTGCACCGCAGTGTTCACATTTCTTTTCCATGTTGCCAATGACAATAGAGGGATACTTTTCATATTCTATCTCATTTTCATAGTTAAATGCTGCTCTTGCAAGTGGATGCCACTGTGTATTCTTTCTTAGAATTCTGGATCCCTCAGCTCTCTGTCAATTAGCATTTCTAGAGAAGGCCTTTCTGTTTTAGGGGCGCTTGAGGTAGAAGTATGTCTGTGTGTTTGTTTGTTTGTGTGTGTCCGCACGAGAATCTCGGAAATTACTTTACCGATCTGTAGTGATGATGGATGGTGTTATATGTAGTGATGATGATGGATGGTGTTATATGTAGTGATGATGATGGATGGTGTTATATGTATTGATGATGGATGATGTAATATATAGTGATGATGGATGTTGTTATATGTAGTGATGATGGATGATGTTATATGTAGTGATGATGGATGTTGTTATATGTAGTGATGATGGATGGTGTTATATGTAGTGATGATCTATATATATAAAACAAAAAGTCTGTCTGTCTGTTTGTTCACCTTTCTCTGGGATCAAACCCGGGTCCGCTTGCTGGCGAGGCGAGCATGCTCACCATTGCACCAAGGTCGCCAATAAGAGCTACACCATATGACACAGCTGAAAGAGAAACTTCGACCGAACATGATTGACAAAGGGATATGAGCAGAGTTTCCTGATCCAGAAGAAGATCCAGTTCTCTATGAGATTATCAAGAAGCAAATGATTCATGGGCCATGTGGACCATTCAACAGTTACTCTCCATGCATGAAAGATGGACGTTGCACCAAAACTTCCCAAAAGACCTGATAAAGGATACTCAGAGTGGAGAAGATGGCTATCCTCAGTACAGGAGAAGAGTGCCAGGCGATGGAGGTTTTACAGCAGTGTTGCGACCTGGAACAGACAGTGAAATAACAGTAGACTACAAATGGGTGGTCCCCTACAATCCTCTTTTGAGTAAAGCATTCAATGCGCACATCAATGTGGAGTTCTGCAATTCAGTCAAGCCCATCAAGTATGTCTGCAAATATGTCAACAAAGGCTCTGACCAAGCGATCTTTGCATTGGAAAAGGATGGAAATCATGATGAGGTGACACAGTTTCAGCAAGGCCGTTATATATGCAGCAATGAAGCCCTATGGAGAATTTTTAATTTTCCCATACACGAACGATGTCCAACAGTAGTTCATCTGGCTGTTCACCTGGAAAATGGACAAAGAGTATACTTCACAGAAGAGTCCCTCCAAAATCAAATGGCAAATCATGCTGATACAACCCTCACTGCATTTCTCAAGCCTTCACAAGAAGATAAGTTTGCTCAAATCCTCCTGTATGTTGACGGACCCAAGTTCTACATATGGCAGGCTTCAATGAAAAAGTTCCAGAGAAGAACTCAAGGATCCGATGTTGAAGCATATCCAGGGATAAAGTCAGGCAATGCTTTGGGACGTGTCTACACGGTTGACCCCAACAACTTTGAATGCTATTGTTTGAGACGACTTTTGCACCACATCCGTGGCCCAACATCATATGCAGCACTCAAGACAGTGAATGGACAAGTCTGCAGAACCTATCAGGAAGCGGGCAATCTCCTTGGCCTACTGGAAGATGATGGTCACTGGAATGACACATTAGAAGAGGCAGCAGCTACTCAATCGCCAATGAGAATGAGGAACCTGTTTGCCATTATGATTGCTACATGTGGACTTTCCAACCCAAGCCAGCTCTGGAAAAACCACCAAGAAAGTCTTTCAGAGGATCTGCTTCATCAAGCAAGAAGAGAACATCCTGGTCAAGAGATTGAGTTCATGGATAACATGTTCAACAGGGCTCTAATCATGCTGGAAGACAAAGTGATAGAACTATCCAGAAAAAACCTGACTGATTTTGGATTGTCTTCCCCAAACCGAGAAGAACCAGTAGTTGCAAACAGGGAGTTATTCAGAGAGACAGACTACTCAGTTGAAGTTCTGGTGAATTTTCTTGAAGAAAATGAGCCTCACCTGGTGCCTGATCAAGCAAATGCTTATGAACAGATCTTGCAAGCGATACAAGCGGAGCAGGGAGGTATGATCTTTCTCGATGCACCTGGCGGGACAAGAAAAACATTCCTGATCAACCTTCTGATGGCCAAAGTACGTCATCAGGGGAAAATTACTCTCGCTGTGGCATCCTCAGGCATTGCTGCAACACTACTAGAAGGAGGACGTACTGCACACTCAACTTTTAAACAGCCTTTCAACCTCGCTCACAATGAGAATCCGGTGTGCAACATCAGAAAAAGATCGGCAAAGGCAAAACTCTTAGAAAAATGCAGCCTCATAGTCTGGGATAATGCACTATGTCTCACAAGTTAGCGTTTGAAGCGTTGGACAGGACCTTGCAAGACATAAGAGAAAATGACCATCTCATGGGTGGCATTACAATGGTCATTGCTGGAGACTTTCGCCAGACCCTACCTGTCATTCCTCAAAGCACTCCAGCTGATGAATTGAATGCGTGCCTCAAGGCATCATACCTTTGGAGAAGTGTTCAGACACTCACCCTATCCACAAACATGAGAGTACATCTACAAGGAGATCTGGATGCTGGACGGTTTGCAAACCTTCTACTACAGATTGGGAATGGAACTTTCCCTGTTGATTCAGATGGACGAATAATCATTCCTCAAGGATGTGGAAATGTTTTAAAGTCCTCAACTTAGCTCACTAACATGGTCTACCCAAACATTATCCACCACTACAAGGATCACAAGTGGCTGCGTGAACGTGCAATTCTGGCACCAAAGAATGAAACAGTGGCTGAAATCAACATGACTCTACTTAGACAGCTTTCAGGCAGTGAGACCTCATTCAAATCTGTTGATACGGTAATCGACCAGGACCAAGCAGTCCAGTTCCCTGCAGAATTCCTTAATTCTTTGGAGCCCGCTGGAATGCCTCCTCACCACCTCAAGCTCAAGATTGGAACTCCTATAATACTCTTAAGAAATCTTGAACCACCAATTCTCTGCAATGGCACAAGACTAGTGGTGAGAACATGATGCCACATGTTCTGGAAGCTACAATACTGGCAGGAAAAGCTAAAGGAGAGGACGTGTTTATACCAAGAATACCTCTCATCACCACTGACCTGCCATTTGAGTTCAAGCGACTTCAGTTCCCTGTTAAAGTGAGCTTTGCTATGACCATCTACAAAAGCCAGGGACAGTCCCTAAAGATGGTTGGCCTAAACCTGGTGTTTCCTTGCTTCTCTCATAGACAGTTCTATGTTGGATGCTCCAGAGTGGGAACTGGCAAAAATCTGTACATACTTGCTGCTAATGGCAAAACCAAAAATGTGGTCTACCTTAATGCACTACAGTGAGACAATGTGGAGCCTCCCGGTAGGTGGCGTCCTACTGTGGCCTAGCGAAAGAGCCGCGCGGAGGGCGGCGATTCCGCTAGTATGTATATATATATATATATATATATATATATATATATATATATATATATATATATATATATATATATATATATATATATATATATATATATATATATTTATATATATATATATATATATATATATATATATATATATATATATATATATATAAATTTGCTTTGTTTAATTTAAGACGAGGTAAATCATGATAATTCAAATTATAACTAAAGTAGGTTAAGTTAGATTAGGTTTTGAATAGCGTTATTAATCTATATGTAATATTATAATATTCATGATCGTTTATGGCCAGTTAGGGTTTCCATAAGAGAGAAATGCGAAATACATTGAAGTTATCGCGAATTGACAATTATCCAATTTTACACACACACACACTTCATATATATATATATATATATATATATATATATATATATATATATATATATATATATATATATATATATATATATATATATATATATATATATATATATATATATATATATATATATATATATATATATATATATATATATATACAGATTAACATTCAGAGGTTTTCTTTTTGGAAAGCCTGATGTTCTTTCCGGTTTTATATCAAGGAAAATAAAACACGAAAACTGAAAGTAATTTAGAATTTAATACAACACACAGACTCGTTTATATTTCTCTCAGTTAAGAAAGTCATTAGCTGAGACTTATCGAGATTCTTGAGAGCAGGGAACAGGATCTGAACTACTACAAGTGGTAACATAGGTCTCAGGTCACTCTATGAGCTAACAGACACTACAAACACAGGGCTGTAGTCACTCACCATTATAAGTGTGGTGATCTCTTAGCTCGTGTACGGCCTTATACGTATAAATATTTCTCATGCTGTCTGCTGCATATAGATAAACGCAGTTATTTCCTGCAGGTTTTTCCTGTGTATACATTGGCAGGGAGACGTAAATGACCCATAGACCGTCTGCCCCACCTGAGCGAGGGTCGAGTAATTATAGACTGGTGAAATAACCGTTAATGATTGTCATTTGTTTTCGTAATTGTGCTAATAAATTCTATATATATATATATATATATATATATATATATATATATATATATATATATATATATATATATATATATATATATATATATATATATATATATATATATATATATGATATACTGCACTGTAATTATGAAGAGTCAACCCCAAGGCTCCTGCATAAATCTTTGAAGGAAAGATGAAAACCTTCATTCTTTTAATTATTCAAAAGTTCACGCAGGCTTTTCATTCCCTAATAACAAACAAGCATTGTTAAACTTGAGTAAATAAAAAAAAACATGAGATGTTTATTGGGATTTTCTTACGAACAGTCATGACACAACTCCCTTTCACAGAGCCCAATTTACTCTCAACCATTAAAGAATATTGACCACAAAGTTATTTACTGCCTCGCCGTGGATTAACAAAACAGAGGACCTCAATGGTCTGAGGATGGAGGAACATCATATTGACGCTATATTCCCTGAAGAAACTGAGTGCCCGAAGGTCATGAACCCAACCAAGCCTAGTGAGAGAGAGAGAGAGAGAGATGTACGGTGAATGTTGCTAACTAACTCTCGGTCTGTTCGCTCTCATTTTTACTCTTTATCTTAACTATCTTCTCTTCCATATTCATATTCTCTCTCTGCCCTCTCACCTGTTACCTATCCTTCCCTCGGTAGCGCATTAGCCATGGCAGCAACACTGACTAATCTCATAATCAGCTTACTCCGAGGACCCGTTCCTATTCACTTTACCTGGGATAATGTGGACCTAATTAGTGTATTCAACTGCTTCTTTTTTGTTTTTTGTTTTTGGAGAACATAAACCCAAGGCTCTCGATATACACTATCCTCGTGCCTTTCCTGCAAACAAATAAATGGTAATTTAGAGGTGAAAAAAAAAAGTTATCAAATACGTTTTAAACCAAATTAATATAATTCATGAGCTTCAAATATCAGAATGTTTATATTTAAACGCTGCTGAATTTGGATGAGCGTTGATAGTATGTTGGGATTGTTGTGGCTGTTCTATGTTTGTTTTCACATTATTGTCTATTATAATAGTTTTATACGTTGAAGTCCGTATTTGCGGTCACATTACATTTTTCCACCAGTAAATTTACACGTGTTTACCGTCTTAAATCCATATCATATTATATTTATTACAAATTTGTTAAAATAAATGAACAGATGCGTTTGAATGGATCCTGGATAAGCAGTTTTGTTATTAGTGTACACCACCGCCTTCTCTGGTGACGCGCGAAACTTAGTGGTTACACAGTTCTGTTTCTCAAATTGGTTGGTTGGTTGATTGATATTTCAGACACTAGAAGGTTGAAATTTAGACACAATGCTGACTATGTATTCTGACAAAGACTTCATTTTTTTTACTGATATTTTGTGTACCGCGATGACCGAAGGCAGTGTGCTGAAAACGTACCACCACTTTTGTTTAAAAAAAATTCTCTTATATTTATACAAATTTTTTTAAATACAGTGAGTATATACCTATTACTCTTGAGAAGATAATTATAATGCTTTGAGTAATTACAATATGGCAACTGTTCATACATCGAACATTTCTAGTTAAATTATCTTAGTCAAGTTCAGTCAGTTGACACCAAAATTATATAAATATGTTGTTTCGGACTTACAGACTCAGTAGCACCGCTGTATGTGTTCTAACTCCCAGTTGTCCTCCTAAGGGTTAAGGATGTATTGCTTTGTAAAATATTTTGTTAAATCTTTATCACATTTGGTAAAAACTACAACATAAACAACAGCCTCTCTCACTGCAGGAAACAACAGATACAGCCTATTGTTATATCCCGTTTATGGGTGTTGGCAGCACCTCAATAACTAAACTTATTAATGGTATCAGATGACATGAACTTAAAAACCCATTATGGTTATTAACTAGGACTAAGGACCACTAACAAATACATCGGACGAAGGGACAACGTTCATGATTAAACCTTCACGTGGATTACTATGGTTCACTTTTTCTATTTCAACTTTAAATTTTGGTAAAGTTGGAGTAAGAAAAAGTAATTACAGATGGAGAGAAAGAAAAGACAGCAGATGAATAGGTATTAGCTGCAGAAAATAGTGTAACGTGGAAGGCGAATCATTCCATGACACATCGTATAAATCAAGCTAGACGGCAGCTCCTCTACCAATTATGTAACAGTTCTCCTGCAACTCGTATCTGCTCTGGAAGTCCCCGGAATCAGTCATAGAGAGACCATCAGCCATCCCGAACCATGATCAATTAAGCGATTAATTTAAACCTCGGTGCATGACAATTCTGTGAGTCTCCCAGCGTTCACCAGGATTTAACAATATCGCTTGTGAGTGTTGACGAGCGCCTCTATAGTGATTCTAATTTCGGTATCACTATTAATGTTATCCTTAATACCTTTCCTCTTCATGGTGTCATTATTGGTTTCCCTCAGTCTCTGAAATTGTGCGGGTGAATTGGCACTGGTAAATGACTACTTGAGCGTTTCAGGGGTGATTACTGAGCTGATGGGCGCTCATTCTAGAGGGCTCTTGACCCCGGAGTGTTGGTGCGGCACAGTGGAGAATTAAGAGGATTTTGTTCCAGTTTGAGGGAAATGCTGAGTGGGAGTTGGTGATCAGTGTTTAGTGGTGGAGTCGTGTTACTCTTTATCTTTCTTTTGTTCCCTGTCTGTTTACCTCTTCGCTATGTTCTCACTCTATCTTTTAAAAGTAAACGTTAAGATATTTTGAGCAAACGGATCACAACCACTCAAATATTTTATTATTATTATTATTATTATTATTATTATTATTATTATTATTATTATTATTATTATTATTATTATTATTATTATTATTATTATTATTATTATCAGTATCCCCAGTTTTATCACCATGAAAAACTGTTTACATTTTTGTACGATAAATTTTAAGAATTGTTACATAAGAAGGTAGCTCGAATCATTTATTTAAGTGCTGGTGTTAAATAATCGTTTCAACACCTTACACGGAAAGATGTAGAATTATCCCATGATCCTCGACCAAGACAAAAAAGAGGAATAACAGATAAGAAGTATTTCCTACTATAAGCACTACACTGGCGCAGGGAGCAGCCCCAGTGGCAAAAATAGCTTCTAACAGGTAAACAAAATTTCCCAATCATCAGCCTCACACACGGGCATGGACGGACGTCTACACATCCGGCTGAGCGCAGTGGGGACTGTTTCTCCTCCACTATTCCTCACTGACTGTGAAATTTACATTATCTGTGAAAATATTTATTTCATGCAATGTAATAAGATTCTTGCAAATGTTCACCTCTGATGTAATAATAATATTTTCATCTGTTTGTTTATCGACCATGGCTTCCTGCGATTGTAATATTTTTTTGTCTTGTACGATGTTATATTCTTTACAGTACTTCAGGCCTTTGATTATAGTACACTGAACTGTCCTTAAGTAACTAAACGAGGGATTATTGACCTTGTGGAAAAAACATATTGTACAGTCCATGTTTATCAGTGAATAAATTGATTAATGTTTCATGCGGTAGTTTCTACTTGACCTGCAACTAGAAACAATGTATGTGGTAAAATATAAAGAAGGTAAAATTAAATAACTGAAGAGATATGTAAATAAAAAAACATGAGTTTGTGATAGATTTGATGGATTTAATTTACAAAGAAAATATAGAGTTTTAGGCTTCCTAATTTCCGGCAAGAGGATGAAAAATAAAGAACTATTACACAAAAAACTATCATGGTAATATTTCACAGGGCTGATAAACTGCCTAGGAAGACAAGCAAGAAATTAAAGAGAGCCAATAAATTAATATGAAATGTCACATGTTGCACTTAGACGTTGTACCCAACTCATGCAAATATGTCAAGACGAGAAAATACTTCATGCACACACCTGTTCACCTACCACACACGTAACTCTGTAATTCGCAGAATCCCAGGTGAAGGCTGCGACCCTCTCCTCCCTCCCCCGATCCCCTCTCCTCCCCCCCCATCCCCTCTCCCAACTTCAAGGACTTACCTCGTCACCATAGCAACCAGGCCAGAAGACCACGAAACACATACTGTAGGAGAGGGAAATTCACATGTGATATAAGAGTATGTATTATATCTAATGATATTATGTAATGTTTTGTTAAGAAAATATCTATAAATAATGATGATTCATATACACATTCATCGATCTTTGGAAGTTACAAATGAACTTTTTGACTTTGAAATTTTGTTCGTGAAAAAACTAGCAAAAGTGCATAGACAATCAAAATATAGTAAAAACAACAAATAAGGGGAATTCCTAATTTCAATATTAACAGTTCCCGATTTTTTCCGGCGTCGGGTCGTGGGTGACCATTCCTTGGCTGGCTCGTCCGCCCGACCTAAGCTCTACCTTTGACTCCCTCCTCTGAGGCTGTGTCAAAAATTAAGTTTTTGTTCCACCATTGTCAGTAACTTCCAGAAATTTGATGGAGAGGATATGTGAGGCCGTTAGAAATGTTCGGTATGATATCCTGTTGTGAAGAATATCAAGGGAAATGGAATAGTTTGGATGTCGGTAGAACCACAAAATAATCTCATATTGTACTTCAATACCTTACATATAATACGTTTGAATTATTCTTATTTAATATATCTTGAAATTCCATCTAGCTTTGTTAGCTTTTCATAACTAATTGTTAAAATCGTTATGATCTTTTGGAATCAAACGGGAACAAAAATTACATTACATAAGGAATAAGTCATTTTTATAATAGTTTGATGAATGTATACACCAAAATATTCTTGTATATAATCTGCAAATGAAACATACTCATTAAGTGAATAAATTGGCTATTACTAACACTTTGACTGTAGTGGAGGGGAACCATGTACTAAACATGAAAAAAAAATCACGATTGAAATATGTTAGCTTAAGAAATTTTTCAAAATGAAAAAGACATGAAAATTTCTGACAGAATAAAAAACAACGTTCTTTAAAATTTCGTCGTATTTTTACCGTTCCCTTTTTCACTACCCATTATGAGTAGTTTCCGTCAAACCTTTGTCTTGGACATCACTCATCACTTGACGATAAAGTTACTACCACCTCGGAGATGCTACCTGTCTCCCCACACTCCGTTGTTCTTGTTGCTTCCACCTCACTCACTACCTTGCTTATTTAATCTTTCCGTATCTCTTTTTCATTTAAATTTATATTATTTAAAAACCCACTTCTTAATAGAGAGGCAGCGGCTGCGGCTGAGTGAACAACCTCATGTCGTAAGCTTTGCTGGATCCCTGGATGTTTAGCTTTACAGTTGAGGAAGTAAGGGTGGATGAGTGCAGTGCCGTCCACGTTGCTGCCTTGTCTACCAAAGGCTTAGTAATGCGTGTGCTGTATCTATATACGGAACCCACTTTCGCTTTATTATATCTACTATTCTTGTTTCTGTATTAATGGCCTCCAGCCTCCCCCAATAGCCACACCTTCGCCACCATTAAATTACCTTAATATTAAATATCATAATACATAAGTAGCTATCCTATCTGTGTTAAATTAGTTGAGCCGCAGATCTATGCGGCATTCAGTGACTGTAGCCTCATGGTCAATATCTGCAGCAGTTGTCGGAGTTGGGGCAGAAGCTCTCGTTCACCTGAGGCAGAGCAAAGCCGACCGAAGGAGAGAGAAAGACAGTCGACATCTCGTCCAGGCTGTAACATAACTTCTGGGCTGCTGCTTCTGTTCGGAGATCAACTCCGCGAGTCTGGCGTAGAAACGTCTTGCACTTGGTCCCATCCCACCAGAGGTTGTGAACACTAGAGGAGTGAAGCTGCCTTGATCAACGTTTTGAATTCTCTCCCCTAATTACTACTACTACTACTACTACTACTTTTTTCTTTTCTTTTTGTTGGAACGTGGCCTCCAGCCTCCCCCAATAGCCACACCATCGCCACCATTTAATTACCTTAATATTAAATATCCTAATACATAAGTAGCTATCCTATCTGTGTTAAATTAGTTGAGCTGCAGATCTATGCGGCATTCAGTGACAGTAGCCTCATAGTCAATATCTGCAGCAGTTGTCGGAGTTGGGGCAGAAGCTCTCGTTCCCCTGAGGCAGAGCAAAGCCGACAGAAGGAGAGAGAAAGACAGTCGACATCTCATCTAGGCTGTAACATAACTTCTGAGCTGCTGCTTCTGTTCGGAGATCACCTCCGCGAGTCTGGCGTAGAAACATCTTGCACTTGGTCCCATCCCATCAGAGGTTGTGAACACAAGAGGAGTGAAGCTGCCTTGATCAACGTTTTGAATTCTCTCCCCCATGCCCTTCTCTTGTCGTTCTCGTTCCTCCTATGTGCAGCATCGAGAGCTAGGTTACGGTGACATGCGGCCATGGGATAAAAAATCCTAATGTCGAAGAAAGCTCGCTGTCCCGGCGTTCAGAATCCTCGAGCATTGACCTCAACACGGGCTTCGTTAGATGTGTTTGAAGTCCTGTGTTGGAAGATCTCACCATCCAATGGAAGGAGGGTCGGTTCTACCATGACATCCCGGCAGATTTCCTTCAACATATTTGCTGTGAGGTCCCTTACCTCGTCATGCCTCATGCATATGAAGTCCCCTTTCTTGCACACCATGGCGTGATCGCCATCATAGGAAGAGCCACACACGTATTGGGAGGGCAAACCTTCTACTAGCCGACCGTACCTTAGAGCAATGGCATCTGTAAATTCTTGTTTATTAAGACTGAAACTATTTGCCCTTATCGGTAACGTAGTTAACCAGTTCGAGGCGCCCACCTCCTACGCTATGGCTACTTTTTTTTCAAATTTTCTGGTACCTGCAGCAACAGTTGCTGCAACTTATCATTTTGGCAGTGCTGTCGATCTGTCGTAATGGACCTACGAATCTTATTTACTTCAATGGTATCCACTTCCCCTGTTGCATTCTGGGCTATTATGTGGTCAGCGAGGGCTGCCGTGAGCTTAAGTGAATTTTGATGTTCATTGGCAGCAATCTCCTCTGGATTGGTTAGTCCCATCCCTCCCAGTCTTGATGGAAGTGCAAGAAGTGCTCTTTCTGCTGGGGTTAAGTCAGGGTGTTTCACTAATTTAGGAATGAAATTGACACTGATAACTTCTTCCAGAGGGTGGAGGAGGGGTCCGATATCAGGGATAATATGCATCAGGTAGTTCCAACGATGCTTGACTCCATGGGTGAATGCAGCAAAGGCCGCATGTGGCACTGTGTTAGCAATCTCAGACAGAGCTTGGATTTCACTAACCCACTCATTCACCTTTCCCGCTACGTACTCGGTCTTGAAGTCCGTAGTGCCAATTACTGCGCCTAGATGTCTTTGGCCGTCCTTAGTTATTTTGAGCTCATTTCCGCCAAAAACCTACTACTACTACTACTACTACTTGGCTGTAACTCGTAATCGAGTATGACGATCATCCAGCTATGAAACAAGGATATGAGTTATTAAGGATGTCACCAAGGCTGGTGAGTTTTGAGGTGACTAAAGAGGTCGATACGGAACCGGCAGGGGCGATCACAGATGTTACACATGTGGGGGGCTACATCTAGTGCGGGAGGGGTGGCGGCAGTGTCTTTCCAGGGTTGGCGCTTGTCCGCCTCATTATGCAGTCGGGCTAACTCGAAAGTATTGACACTTTTTTTTTTTTTTTTTTTTTTTTTTTAAGTTAAGGTGGGGAAAGGATGGAAGGCATGCTGGGGCTAAAGGCACAGCCAGACATGAGGGATGGAGAAGTCACAACATATAGTCGTGGGGGGAAAGGTTGGAAAAGAAGTTTAATGAGTTAAACAGAGGGGGGATGACACCCCTTGTTTTACATATTGCAGAGTTTGTTGACTAACTAAGCTAACCTAGGATTTAGAATGAGGTTGCACAATGGTTATTTTAGTAGACAATGACTAGATTGATTTTACAATTACAAGTTTATTAACATCTTATACTGTATTACGTTATGGACTCACTTGATTGTGACTTGTTAAATGTGAATTCATATCATCTAAGTCTTAATCTAAGGTGGATCACTGTGGCGGACATAGATGGGTCGCGGGTTGGGTTGTTGTAGTGCAGGCAGACTCCGGGGCCACCAGGCGTGGGGTCTCCCTCCGTTGATGTCTTCCCCGCGTAGGTGGTCTGGGCTGTGAGGGTCGTCCAGGAGCTTGTCCCAAACCTTCTTCCCTAGGCGATGGAACCTGAAGTTGAGGGCCTCTGTTTTATTTCTTAGGAGGATGGTTTCCACTGTCTACTGGTAGGGTGGTGCTTGGCCACTGGCTGACCTCAAACACTTGTTTTGGAAGCTCTGTAGTTGTTGTAGTCTAGTCTTCCCGAGTGTGACGAGTGGTATAGATGGGTACTCCAACACAGGCCTCACCAGCGCCTTGTACAGGTGAACTTGTATCTTCTCAGGCATCAATTTAAAACGTTTTAATTTGGCTGCGGCGACTTTGGCTTTATTTAGTCTGTCCTTCACTTGGGGAATGATGCCCGTCCGAGAAATGATGAGGCCGAGCATCCTGCCTTGTTTAGAGTACTCAATCTTTTCGTCGTGGATCATCAATGGGGCCGGCTTGAATTTGGCTATGGGTATGACCTCAAATTTCGTTTTGTTTGTTTTTATTTTCCATTTATGTTCATACTCCGAGATCTCCTCTTTTGCCCGAGCAGTGAGTCGCGCCATCCTTGCTGTGGACCTTCCTGGGCAGGTGACGATCTGTGTTACATCGTCGGCATACATGACGTACTCGCTGCCGACGATTGGGGGTGGCAGGTCAGCCGTGTAGAGCGTGTAAAGGGTTGGTGAGAGACAAGAGCCCTGAGGCACGCCGCTCGATAGTGAGAATTCTTCTCCAAAATGTTCTTGCATCTTGATTTTGGCTCTGCGGTCCGTAATGAAGTTGCACAGCAGGCGCGTCAGATTTTCGGGTAGCCCCAGTTGTATGATCTTATACTCCAGCCCTGCGTGCCAAACTTTGTCCAACGTTATCCTTCAAGCGTTACGGTGTGAAGCAATCGTCTCCCAGGTGAGGGGGTTAATTTGGCACTTTTACAAGTTTGTTGTAAGACTATCCTTATAACCTTTTCAATTGCCCTCAGGCGTTATGCTTACTATTCGTTACGTGACTGTAAAGTTGCTGCTTTGGCAGTCTACTGTCGTCCATGTGGGTAACATGGCCAGTCGAGCGTAGTTTTTCAAAGATAATGGTAGCCTCGACGCTCCTACAGTTGGTGTCAGCAAGAATACTGGCATTTGTTCCATTGTCTTCCCAACAATCTCGGAGGATGGAACGTAGACTACGTTGGTGAAAGTTTTCAAGTACCTTGAGGTGCCTGCTGTATGTGACCCATGTCTCACTGCCATATAGCAGGGTGGGGAGGATCACTGCTCGATATAGGTGCAGTTTTGTAGATCATTTCAGCTCCCTACAGCTGAAGACACGGTTTCGGAGTCTGCCAAAGGCTTGAGATGCACATCTGATTCGATGCTGAATCTCTTCTTCAATGTCTGCGGTGGTGGACAGGTGGAAGCCGAGATACCGAAAGTGGGTAACATTAGAGAGGGTAGTACCGTTAAGCTGGATGAATGGTGGAGGTGTGTCTGAACCAGCAGCAGGTTGAAAAAGAATCTGAGTCTTACGTACATTCACCTTGAGGCCGAAGTATGCATACACATCTGAGTAGGTTTTTAGGATCTCCCGTAGGTCGCGTTCAATGTGAGCAACAAGGGTGAGGTCGTCTGCATACTGAAGTTCAGTAATGGAAGCTTCGGACACCTTTGTCCGTGGCTGGAGTCGTCTTATGTTGAAAAGACCCCCCTTCACCCGGTACTCGATGTCCACTGGCACTGGCACGAGTAGGGAAGGTAGCCAAGAAAATGGAAAAGAGAGTTGGTGCTAGCACATAAACTTGTTTAACCCCTGTTTGGATGGGGAAGAACTGAGACTGGGTACCGTTGTGAAGAACACTGCCGTTCAAAGCATCGTGGAGTTGCCTCACAATGGCGATGAATTTTGGTGGGCAGCCAAAAGGCTGGTCTTGCCTGTTGACCTAGTCAAAGGCCTTGGTTAGGTCGAATAAAGCCATGTACAGGTCACGACGCTGTTCTCTGCACTCTTACTGTATCTGGTGGGCAGCAAAGATCATGTCAGTGATACCACGTGATGGTTTAAAACCACATTGAGATTCTGGGAGGAAGTTTTCCACCTCAGGAAGAAATCTGTTTCAGAGGACTCGGTTGATAATCTTGCCAGTTACGGAGAACAGCGTGATCCTATGGTAGTTGCCACAGTGTGACCAGTCTCCTTATTCTTATAAATATTGACAAAGGTGGCGTCTTTAAGAGCTTCAGGGATTTCCTCCTTTTCCCATATATTCTCCAGGAGAGAGTGGAGACGGCTTTATGCACCTCGGATGGGATTCCATTGGGCCCTGAGGTTTTGTTATTTTTCATGTGTTTGATGGCAGTAGTTACCTCATCCAGGGATGGAGGATAGCCGAGGTGGGTCATCTCTGGATGCTGAGGGACCTGCTGGGTAGTCAGGACTTTTACATAGGTGTTTCGGTTGAGCAATAAATGAGAGTGCTTTTTCCAGTGCTGAAGGAGGCCTTCATCGTCTTTAATTATGAAGTTACCGTCAGATGAGTGGAATTGAAAAATTCAAGCATCTTGTGCTGATCTGCATTTTTTTTTGTATTTTACATGCTTTATTTTCAAGCCAGTCATTCTTTAGAATGCGAAGTTCCCACTGGGCAGCCGCTTTCTTCTTGCGAAAGGCTTCAGCTTTGGTCAGAGACTGAGGGTTGTTTTGCCAGTCAATAAATTCAGCATGTTTATCATCGATGAGTACTTTGATTGCCGGGTCATTTTCATCAAACCATTCCTGGTGTGTTCTTTTGATCTGGCCGAGGGTCTCTCTGCAGGTTTTTGTCATAACAGTGTTGAGAGTATCCCAGTCTGCACCGGGATTCGTGTTGTTTGCTGTTGGGATGTTTATAAACCCATGTTCGACGTGCTCTCTGAAAGCACGTGCTACCTCTGGATCCTCCAGAAGAAGTTTCTAGAAGCTTCCTGCCTTCTCCGGTTTAGGGCGACGTGAAATGAGAGCTTAGCTCTGACAAGTCGATGATCAGTGTCATCGTGGTCTGAGCCATGCATGGCACGGGTGATGAGGACATCTCTGCTATCTCTTCTCTTTCAATGATGTAGTCAATGAGATGCCAATGTTTGAATCGTGGGTGTTGCCACGAACTTTCGAACTTGTCGGCATGCCGAAATAAGGTGTTGGTGATAGTGTGGTTGTGCGCAGCACACTTGCTAAGGGAGGAGGAGTAATCCGTTGGGGTTACACTTCCTTAGTCCACTTCTCCCTATGGTTCCCTGCCAAATATTAGCATCTCTGCCAACTCTGGTATTGAAGTCACCAAGGAGCATAACCTTGTCTTCTCTGGGGATAGAGGTTAGCACTCTGTCGAGGTCGGCGTAAAAGGCCTCCTTGATGTCTTCCTCTGCATCCAGTGTTGGGGCGTTTGCACTGATGAAAAAGGCATGACGTGAGTGATTCAGTAGGACTCGAAGCGTCATGAGGCGCTCGTTGATCCCAATCGGCATTTCAGTTAGCACGTGTAGGATGCATTGGCGGATGGCAAAGCCAACTCCATAAATGCGGTTTCTCTCCACAGCAGGCTTACCTTTGCAGAAGAAGGTATAGCCAGACCCCTGTCCTGTGAGTTGGCCCTCATCTGGGAACTGGGACTCACTATTGGCTGCTATGTCGATGCTATACCTAGTCAGCTCTTTCGTTTGGAGTTTACTCCCGTATCCTTTTACCTACCAAGGCTAATCCGCAAGGCAGCGGTGCAATGGCTGGTAGGCGCCAGAATGTGCCCACATGCCTATGCGCCGTCCCTCTGGGGCCCACCGCTACTCCGTGATCCCCTGCTGGTCTAGGCTGGGCCCACGAGACACCAAGATACCGTGTGTTGCCACGAGGAGGGACAGCAGGAGTCTTGATGGTGAGAAGGCACACGCCAACGCTCTACCATCCTTACTACACCGGGATCTATTCAGCAAAACATTCAAGTGATCAGTGCAATGATTGATTACTAAACAGTGTTCCGATAGTGCATTCCAAGGAAAACCACAAGAACATAGCAGTGTAATACCAGATAGTGGGACTTTGTCGGTCACCTTCAAAGTGCCAGTGACAAGGACCACCACGGTGTTTACATATATCGTGGATACTGTGACGTCGACCCTAAGCGCCAGAGACAAGGACTCACGGTTTTTACGACTGACAAATATTAACAGATGTCTACCAGTGTCAGTGGTCCTCAAAGTGCCGCCAGTGAGTTTATGGCCACCGGGGACAAACACTTCCGTCCGTCCACAACAACAGATATCAACAGATCAATCACTTACTCCCGACGCTCTCTGTACCTTTTAAAGCGTGGGAACGGTTATCCTGATGGCAGTGTTATTGATCGACTTAAGTCACTGAACATATTCCATGCGCACAGCCGTAGGCAGGGGAGTCATAAACAAAAGCCCATTAGGACCATAACCTCCACTAGGAAACCAGAGAAACCCACCCCTGACAGACGGTACCATTACACTAAAGATCCGTGGATATGGTATGATCTCCGTCTTTACTGTTCTCCAACGTCACTTCTCTAGCTAATAAGTTTGACGAGCTGGCAACCACAGTCAGGTCAGCCGCTACTAACGTCGTTGCCACATGTGAAGCTTGGCAAATTGTGCCTAAAACGTGTCATATTGAGGGATATCAACTCTTTCATTACCTTTGTTCACATGGTCGTGGTGGGGGGGGGGGGCGTTGCTTTCTTCTGTCAAGATGACCTACGCCCGTCACGCCTGGATGTTCTAGTCCCAGCAGATGTGGAGGCATTATGGGTACGTGTTGTGCCACACCCCCACCCGCGCCACACTGCTTCTATCATAATCTGCGGTCATACCATCCGCCTCGCTCACCCACCCGAGACACTCCTATCAATCATCTCATTACCACCTCAGACCACCTCATAGTTAGGTACCCATGTTCCAAGTTAGTATTATGAGGGGATTATAATGAATTTGACACCACTGATATCCAGGACCAGCTATCACTACCACAAACTGTGAACTTCCCCACACACCGTCAAAATACCCTTGACCTAATCTTAACCAACTTAGCGGACCAGTACTAACCACCTCAACCAATGCCTCCTATGGGTGTAGCACACACCTATCAGCGCTCTGGTCCCCAGCTGCCAGTCCCACTCAAGACCTACAAGCCGATTACTGACTCTCCAGTGCGTCTCTTCGGGCATTGGATAGTTCACCATCCCTGGACCGAAGTACTTAGTGTGAATGACGTGGACACCAAATGGATAAATTCTGCCAACACCACCACGGAAGCTCACTACCACTTCTTCCCCGAGAAGTCCGTCAGATCTCACCCAGCTGACTTGCCCTGGATCACACCTCAGATCAAAAGACTTATGCAATAGAGACACAGAAACTTTTATCTCAATGACCACAACCGCAACAGGTCCCTTCGCAAACCTAGTCATCCGCGAAATACGCACTGCAAAGAAGTCTCACTACCCAACCAAATTGACACAACCAATCTCCCTGCTTACCTACCAGCCCCCTTTCCCACTGACTTAGTAGAATAATTTTAAGTAGCAAAACGTCTGCACAAACTGAAGTTAAAACGCTCCATCACCCCCATTGACTTACCAATGAAACACATCAAGTAGTTCTCCCTGGAGCTAGCTGAACCACTCTGCTCCATCATCAATGCTTCCCTCAGTCAAGCCAGATGCCCAACTGACTGGAAGACTTCATATGTGTCACCAGTGCCCAAGTCAACCAGCCCATAATCCTTAAATAAGCTACGACCCATTGCAATCACCTTAATACCCAATACCCAGCTTAATCTGTGAAAGTTTTGTGTTTGACTGGACTTATGCTGATATCGCAGGCGCAGTAGATACCTCAGCAATTTGGTAACATGAAAACTTCCTACACCACTCACTGTCTTGTCACCTTTCTCGACTTCATATACCGCCATCTGGATAAACGAAAAACGCCTGTATCTGTCGCCTTCATTGACTTCAACAAGGCATTTGACCAAGTCGACCACAATTTAATCATCAACAAAGCTATCGACCTCGGGTTTCAAAGAAGTCGTATACCTTGGCTTACAGATTTCCTCAGAAACCGACGTTAAGCTGTACGCTTCCGAGGGTCTGTCTCCACCTTCAGTCACTCACCTGTGGCGTCCCCCAAGGCACCAAGATGGGACCACTATGCTTCCTTATGCTTATCAATGATGCCCTAAGAGAAACCCCTGCTCGCTGGAAATATGTCGACGACTCCACCAGTGGGATCAGTGTCATCAATTCTGCTCCCGACTATACCGCCCTTCAGTTTATTGAGCAGTCTCCAAAACTGGGCCACCAACAACCACGTCACCATCAACTACACCAAGACCATGGTTATGCACATCAACCTCTCCTCCGAAGTTGTCCCACCCCCTTCCATTACTTTAGGTCCCAACACACTCCAAGTTGTAGATTCCACTAAGCTCCTCGGGGTCACCATAGACAACAAACTAAATTGGAAACCACACGTCAGTGAAGTTGTCAAATCCTCCAGTTTCCTCTTCACCTCCTCCGCCGACTCAAGTCCCTCGGAGTTCCTGCGTCCGAGCTACTCAGTGTTTACTTACCATTCATACTTCCCAAGCTCACTTATGCCTCCCCTACCTGGTTTTCCTCCCTAAATGCCACATAACGTAAACTCCTAGAAAAGGTGCAAAAGAGGGCACGCAAGATTATTCTCTCCCGTTTCTACTCCTCATATCAAGAAGAGCTCAACTCACTGACCTTCTCGGCTCTCTCTGACCATCACCACGACCTCATCTGCAAGTTTTATGCGAAACTTCTGCACCATCCTCGTCCAAGAATTGCTGTTCGACACCACAACCACATCCAGCAATACGAGCACGAACTGATCGCTATAAGAACACCCAAGTCCCAACCATTGTAAAAATTACCAATAACTTGTAATCAACCAGTGTATTCACTACCAGTCAATCTTACTTTTGCACTGTCACTATGTTGAAATACCCTGTAGTTTGAGCTTCTCCCCACCTAGTTTTATCTCTCTCTCTCTCTCTCTCTCTCTCTCTCTCTCTCTCTCTCTCTCTCTCTCTCTCTCTCTCTCTCTCTCTCTCTCTCTCTCTCTCTCTCTCTCTCTCTCTCTCTCTCTCTCTCTCTCTCTATATATATATATATATATATATATATATATATATATATATATATATATATTGGTTATCAGCATATATATATATATATATATATATATATATATATATATATATATATATATATATATATATATATATATATATATATATATATATATATATATACTGTATACAAAGAAAAGAAAACACAAAAGTTCCCAAAGCTTTCGTGTAATTCACATCTTCAGGGGTGAGTACAGACTAGCTAGTCTGTACTCACTGATTATCATATACCTAGATCACGTGCCTTGTGATTTATCTTGCATATATATATATATATATATATATATATATATATATATATATATATATATATATATATATATATATATATATATATATATATATATATATATATATATATATATATAAAACAAAGAAGTATGTCTATTTGTTTGTGTGTTTGTGTGTACAGTAAGTGTGTCTGCACGAGAATCTCGAAAACTACTTTACCGATCTGTACGATACGATACGAAGTCATTAGTTAAGAGGTGAAAGAAGATTATTAGGAATTGAAGAAAAAGTGGTGAAACTGAAATACAGTAGGAGTAGAAAGAATCTGGGCTCAACCAGATCGCTTCATCTTTCTTATTGGTGTTTTGTCTTTGTTCTGCTCCCTTGGGTCGTCAGACCTTTGTATTAATATTGGTTTATTTATATAATGCTGCTTATTATTATTATTTTTGTTATTGTTGGAGTTAGTGAGCCCGCCCAGGTCCTTGTGTAACTGGGAGGGTAGTCACATTCTTTTTTTTTTTTGGTGTTAGTTAAGTGTTAGTTGTGTTAGTCTAAAGGTACACTGTATGGAGAGGCCTGCCAGGTTCTTAGTGGAGCTGGTTGGTCACTCTCATCTTTATTCCTCTAGTAATGTTTTATGTAGAAATGTGTATATTGAGGCAGGAGGTGGTTCAATTACTTCTTCCTGGCTGATATAACTGAGAGGGTAATCACATTATTATTATTAGTATTATTAATATATATATATATATATATTTTTTTTTTTTTTTTTTTTTTTTTTTTTGAGTTAGTAGGCCGCAGGTCCTTGTGTAGCTGGGAGGGTAGTCACATTTTTTTTTTTTTTTTTTTTTACTAAGATGTTAGTTCAATGTTAAATGTTAAATGTTAAATGTTAAATATTAGTTATGTTAGTCTAAAGGTACACTGTATGGAGAGGCCTATCAGGTTCTTGTGGAGCTGGTAGGTCACTCTCATCTTTTATTCTCTCTATTAATGTTTTATATGTATATTGGGGCAGGAGATGGTTCAATTACTTTCTTCCTGGCTGATTTAAACCAACTGTGTTCTTGGAATCCTTCGTTGTCTATATTATTTATCCAGTTTTGATATGTTTCTGTGTTAAGTTCAGTCACTTTTTTCCAAATATTTACAGCTTTGTTGTGTATATTCTACATTGATTGCTAAGAGGTTTGCTCTCTTGTGTAGCTGTTCATTATTGATGTGGTCTGTATATTTTATGTTATATATAAATCTGAGGGCTATATTTTGTACTGTTTGTAACCTTTTAATGCACGTTTTACTAAGGGTGTTCAATGGGATGGGTGGGTAGTCCATAATTGATTTGACAAGGGCAATATAAATCTTTCTTTTGTTATTAATGCTAAGGTTCTTAAAGCGTTTTATTTTTGATAATCTTATTCTTGCCTGTCGTTCTTTATCTTTTAAGTATGTTATATATCCTCTTTTGTTAGTTTTAATCCAAGCATCCTACCTTCAGTGTCGTATGGGTATAGTTCCTGGTCGACTATTACTGGACTTGTTTTAATCTTGGCTATTGGTATTATCTTGAATTTGTTCTTATTTGTCCTGATTTTCCATTTTTTCTCAAAATCATTTATGTTTTTTATCGCTCTTACCGTGTAGAGTGCCATAAATTGAGTTGATTTTCCTAGGTATGATACTATTTGAGTAATATCATCAGCAAACATTACATATTCGCTAAAGGGGGTAGGTTGAGGTGTGTCTGAAGTATAAATTGTATATAGTGTTGGAGAAAGGCATCCTCCTTGAGGTACTCCACTCTCAAGATTAAACATAGTTCCCATAAAGTTTCGAATTTGAATTTGTGCTCTCCTATCATCTAAATAGTTACACAATATTCTTAGCAAGTATTCGTTAAGTCCCAATTTTAATATTTTATATTTCAAGCCTAAATGCCAAACTTTATCAAAAGCCTTAGAAACATCCCTTAAAATTATATTGATCTGGTTACCCTTGCTTTTTTCTATTGCAATTATTTCCGTTATTGTAGCTATTGCAGTTAGGGTATTTCTATTGGGCATAAATCCATGTTGTCTGTTGTTAGTTTTCCCATGTTGTGTTAAAAAGGCTATAAGTCTTGAATTTAATATTTTTTTCAATAGTTTCCCGGTAATTTCTAATAAAGATATTGGCCTGTAGTTTTAATATTTTCATATTGTCCATACCCTTTTTAGGAATAAATATCATTTTTAGCATATTTTAGTTTGTGGAAAGTAACCAGTTATTAAGCATGCGTTATAAATGTTTAATAATTAATATTTAAAATGTTTTTAAGGTAGATTCATGATCATATTTCGTGTAATACCTGCTGTGAGCCCAGAGACTTTTCATAAATTTCCTCAGACAGTGCATCATTTCTCCCATGGTTATTATTTGATTATTAGGTAATAAGTTATAGTCTATATATTGCCTTGGGGTGATTCTATGTATTTGTCTTCCCATTTCTTCTTCTATCCTTTCTTCGTGTTCACTATCAAAATCTTCATTTTCCTCATCTGATATTTTAAAAACTTTTACCCATTCCTTTTGAATGCTGACTCTTGTTCATTTTCCTCGTGCAATTTTGTTCCATTTTGGTCTTTAATGTATGGTGTTTTTTGCTTGTTGTGCCCCATCATCTTGTTTATGGAAGTCCAAAATGTTTTGTGTCTTTAGTCATGTCAGCCGCCATTATAATATCATTCCATTTTTTATTGTTTGCTTCCTTACATGCGTCTCTTAATTTTATCTGTAGTGCTGTCTGCGTCGTATATAGCCATCTGTTACTGCCGTGTCTTTCCATATACCTGTTTATTTCATTGTAATGGTTTGGATTAATTTAACTTCTTTTGTTAGTCTGTTGTTGGGTAATGTTCTAAAGTGTGAAGTAGGAGTGTGTTTGGTTATAGATGTTTTTATTGCTGAGTGCAGTCTGTCCATTTCTGAGTCTATATCTTCTGTTGTTTTCCCTTGTAGGTTAGTCGAGTGGTGATTACTTAAGTCGTCTTTGAAGCTGTCCCAGTCTGTTTTACTCATTTTCAGTCTCTTTTTTATTGGTATCTGTATGGGGCTTGTTGACAGTGTTAGTATAATTGGCAGATGGTCACTGCCTGTAAGAGGTCCCTGTATTATATGGTAATTGAAAAAGGCTTTGTTGTTGGTAAAATTTTGTCTGGTGTCGATTGTGTATTGTGATTTCTCCAGGTTGGAAAGTTAGGACCCAGATGATTGATTTTCCCTAAATTTATTAATTGATTAAGGGCGTTTCCCACGACGTTATTATTTGTATTGTCAAAAATCCTATGTCTGGCGTTAAAGTCTCCTAAGATGTACATCGGATGACTATTGTTAGCCAATTTTAATAGGTCTTCTATAGGTAAGTAGGGTCGTCTCGGTGGGAGATAAGTAGTAGCAATAATTACGTCTCCTTGAGTTGTATTTATTTTATTTGCTAGAAATTCATCCTGGAAGTCATCAATTAGTTTAAATTTTAAGTTTCTTTTAACCGCTATAGCTACTCCGTCATTTTTCTCGCCCGATTTATTTCTTTTGTTTACATAATAGTTAAAGAGTTTTATGTTGTTGTTTTCTGTCTCACCGTGACTGTTTATTAGTATAATGTCAGGGTCAATTTCTTGATATATATTACTTAGGTTAATTCTCTCGGTCTTCCAGTTTCTTACGTTGTGTTGTATTATTCTTAAAGTTCTTACTGTTTGTCTATTGTCCATTATTTCTTATACTTGGATTGTGGCAGTTGGAGTGGAGACCTATCATCCTGTTTCCCGCTTCTGACTCTTCTATACTCTGACGGGTCTACTATTTTAAAGTCTTTGGCCGTAATCTTTAGTTTGTCCGTAGTAATTAGTGACCAGACATAATCTTCACTTAGGGATTTTTCTTGATATGTCCACTTGTATATCCCTCCTTCACAGTTTTTTACTATTGTCCCTCCTGTTGGTCTCGATGTTGGGATTCCATGTTTTGTTGTAGTGATAACTTTTAATCCAATTTCTTCAGCAGATTCAGGTTGTATATTGTGATCAGTTTCCATCTTATCTTCTTTCCTCCTACTCCTTTGTCTTATAGTCTGTCCTTTTGTTATTTCTATCTTCTCTTTGTCACTTCTAGTCATTTGTCTGGGATCTCTATCAGTCGCTTGTGTTCCTTGTGTATCAGCTGTTGCTCCTTGCTCAAACCTTTGTTCGTCTTGATGTAGTTTTTCTCTCAGTTCGCTTGCATATGTTGTCTGAAATAGTTTTTCGGATTGTGGATTCTCTGGAAATATCATCTCTGGTAGGTTATTCAATTTAAACATTTTCCTTAATTCCTCATTGTATGATCCGGGTGCAATGATATTGTGCAAATGTGCATGGATCATACTAATCATTACCTTATCATGTATTGGCTCACTTAGGTTTAATACTGTGGATTCTGGTCTATGAGCCTCTTGGACCGCTCTCTTTGCTATTTCGACGTATGTCGTATCCTTCTTGTCTTGTTCTTTTTTCCTTGTTTCTTGTTCCTTGTACTTTATCATGTGTTTTTTTATTGGGCATGCCATTGCTAACGTCCTGTGTCCTATGTATACATTCCCGTTTCTCTTACAGTTGAGACAGTCAACATGTGTATTCTTACATTCAGTGTAGGTATGGTCGTCGCCTGCACAATCTGAGCAGTACTTTTTTTTCTTTTTCCGGACAGTCTCTCGTTGTGTGTTCTTCATATTTGTAGCAGGAGAAGCAAGTTTGCAGACTGATGAATGTCTCCTTCTTTATTTGATGTGGTGTGACTGACATGTTGAATATTAGAAAGCCCTGTTGTAAAACTTTCTCAGCCATTGACACTTCTTCAAAAGTAATCTTAAAAACATGAGTATAGTCCTTTATCTTAATGACTTCTTCAATCTTCATCCACCTATTTTGGCGTTCCAGTTCTTCTTTCAGGTCTTCCTCCCGATCTCTTGATCGACTTGACGAACAAAAACTGATCTTTTTGCTTTTGTTCTGGTGGCATGACAACAATAAGGCCTTCATTGTAAAATATATCTCTTGCTTCTTTTGAAAGGATTTTATCTGAATCAAAGTCATCTTTACAGATTACTTTAAAACCTTCATTGGTGCTGAATATTCTTGTTAGTGGGACTTGCAATTTGTTGTAAGTGATTTCTGCCACTTTTCCCCTTCCAATAGAGTGTCCCTTATCTCTATGTTGTATTCTAATGCTTGTTGTCATCTTCTTGATTACATCTAATCCTACCTATAACACAGGCTCCTGCCTGGGAGCAGTGACCCCGCCCCCCCCTCTTGGACGGGCGTCGGGCTCGTAGGGTTCTGCACCCAGGTTACCTGTGACTATAGTTATGTCTAAGAAAGTTGCCACCTACCGGTGACCCCCGGACACGGGGTGCCCTGCACTATCACAGGTTCCCTTGCCGGATCGACCGTATCACTGTCCCGCCTTCCCGTTCACAAAGAACGGGAGTATGAGGGGATGAAAAAAGGAAAGAAGAGGACTTAGAGAGTAGAAACAGCCTACTCACCACGCCATGTTCGGTCAGCCAATCAGAGCACTTGTAAACGTGCATGTATCACGCCACCGTGGGGCAACTTTCACTGATTGGCCAATCCAGGACGTGACTATCGGTAGTAGTCAAAAATTTGGGGAGCCTAAATATTTGTTTTTCCAAAGTTGGAATTTCCTGCAATAACTGTGATGGTAATTACAATCGTCACTATGTTGAGTAAGTACAAATCACTGGATTGAGTGTCTTATTTCACAACAGTTGGGTATATGACTCAAACATGGCAAAAGAATCAGAGTTCGAGCCCGTGTCCAGCAGTAGTGATGATGGATGGTGTTATATGTAGTGATAATGGAAGATGTTATATGTAGTGATGATGGACGGTGTTATATGTAGTGATGATGGATGGTGTTATATGCAGTGATGATGGATGGTGTTATATGTAGTGATGATGAGTGGTGTTATATGCAGTGATGATGGATGGTGTTATATGTAGTGATGATGGACGGTGTTATATGTAGTGATGATGAGTGGTGTTATATGCAGTGATGATGGATGGTGTTATATGTAATGATGATGAGTGGTGTTATATGTAGTGATGATGAGTGGTGTTATATGTAGTGATAATGGAAGATGTTATATGTAGTGATGATGGACGGTGTTATATGTAGTGATGATGAGTGGTGTTATATGCAGTGATGATGGATGGTGTTATATGTAGTGATGATGAGTGGTGTTATATGTAGTGATGATGGATGATGTTATATGTAGTGATGATGGGTGGTGTTATATATAGTGGTGATGGATGATGTTACATGTAGTGATGATGGGTGGTGTTATATGTAGTGATGATGGATGGTGTTATATGTAGTGATGATGGACGGTGTTATATGTAGTGATGATGGATGGTGTTATATGTAGTGATGATGGATGATGTTATATGTAGTGATGATGGGTGGTGTTATATATAGTGGTGATGGATGATGTTATATGTAGTGATGATGGGTGGTGTTATATGTAGTGATGATGGATGGTGTTATATGTAGTGATGATGGACGGTGTTATATGTAGTGATGATGGATGGTGTTATATGTAGTGATGATGGATGGTGTTATATGTAGTGATGATGGATGATGTTATATGTAGTGATGATTAGACAATAAAATAATAACAGTTTAATGCTAAAAAAATATACTTTGCTGTACCGTTGTAGTGAAAAAACATGGTGGAACTTACATACACCGTTAATGAACTGTTGATGAAAGAAGAAATTTTGGGGACTGAACAGTGAGACAATGTGGAGCCTCCCGGAGGGTGGTGTCCTACCGTGGCCTAGCGGATGAGCCGCCCGGAGCGAACCGCGGACAGTCGGTCACAGGAAACAGATCAGGAAAAGGAATCCCGTCTTAATGCTAACAGAAAGAGAACAGTGGACAGTCGGTCACAGAAAACAGATCAGGAAAGGGAATCCCGTCTTAATGCTCAGAGAGAGCGAACAGCGGACAGTCGGTCACAGTAAAAAGATCAGGAAAGGGAATCCCGTCTTAATGCTGACAGATAGCAAAGAGCAGAAGGCCTTCTCTAGAAAATGATCAAGCGCATGAAATTCGGTTGAATGCTAATAGACAGAGAGCTGTGGGATCCAGAATTCTAAAAAAGAATACACAGGCCATCCACCTGCAAGAGCACCATTTAACTACGACAATGAGATAGAATATGAAAAGTATCCCTCTGTTGTCATTGGCAACATGGATAAGAAATGTGAACACTGCGGTGCAAAGAAGTATAAAGGAGAATCTGCTGGACTGTACTGCTCTCATGGGAAAGTACGACTGCCAAATTTGGAAAAACCACCACAACCATTGAAGATTCTCAGGCTGGGAACAATACCAGAGTCAAAACACTTCTTTGAAAATATACTGAAGTACAATTCATGCTTCCAGATGACATCCTTTGGAGCTACCAGAGTAGTTCGTGAGCACGGATGCATACCAACATTGAAAGTCCAGGGTCAAGTCTATCACAAAGCAGGATCCCTCTTATCACTGGAAGATAAGCAGGCAAAGTTCCTCGAAATCTACTTCATGGGAGATCATGAAAAGCAGACTACTATCAGGTGTGGCAATATTCAAGGTGTCAGACATGACATTGTCCTATCTATCTAAGAAATGCTGCATGAGCGCAACACATATGTACAGTCATTTAAAAATGCCCTGGAAAACATGCCTTCTGACGAGTACAAAGTCAGGATCAAAGCAGACACGACTCCTCAGGGGGAACATGAAAGAAGATTCAATGCTCCTGTAGTTGATGAAGTAGCCATCCTGATTGTCGGTCAAGAGTTTGAGAAACGAGACATCATACGCAAAATGAGAGACGAGTCGCTCACAAAAAGAACATGATGCCACATGTACTGGAAGCTACAATAATGACAGGAAAAGCTAAAGGAGAAGACGTTTTTATACCAAGGACACCGCTCATCACCACTGACCTGCCATTTGAGTTCAAGCGACTTCAGTTCCCGGTTAAAGTGAGCTTTGCCATGACCATCTACAAAAGCCAGGGACAGTCCCTAAAGATGGTTGGCCTGAACCTGGTGTTTCCTTGCTTCTCTGGCAAAAATCTGTACATATTTGCTGCTAATGGCAAAGCCAAAAATGTGGTCTACTTTAATGCACTACAGTGAGACAATGTGGAGCCTCCCGGAAGGTGGCGTCCTACCGTGGCCTAGCGAAAGAGCTGCCCGGAGGGCAGCGATTCCGCTAGTATATCATATTTGTATCACTTATGTTACTTGTATTTTATTTGTAAATGAAGAGACCCATTCCCTAATTGTGTAACCGCATATTTTCAGCCTTCCGGCTGCCATGCTCTTTCAATAAACCGTTAATTATTATTATTATTATTATTATTATTATTATTATTATTATTATTATTATTATTATTATTATTATTATTATTATTATTATTATTATTATTATTATTATTATTATTATTATTATTATTATTATTATAATTATTATTATTATTATTATTATTATTATTATTATTATCATCATTATTATAATTATTATTATTATTATTATTATTATTATTATTATTATTATTATTATTATTATTATTATTATAATTATTATTATTATTATTATTACGTTCCCAGATGTAATTGAGGATGAATATACTCCGAAGGGGACAAATAAGCAACTTGAGTTAGAAAAAAGTGTCTTGGTTTATGAGGAACAAATGAGTGACACATTTTTAACGGTGAGCTGTTTGATGTTCTTGTTTAGGATACAATAAATAAACGAACACACAAAAACACAAATCCATATTAATGTACCATTTACTAAAAAAAAACACACATTCATAGACTACACATACAAATACAAACAAAGAAATGTTCCATATACTTGCAAACACACACACAGTCACAGACATGCAAAAACAAAGACCACACTCACTATGACATAAGAAACGAATGTGCACACACACACACACACACGTTCAGAAAATACTGTATATAGTACATTTGTTTGACGTACAGTTGATCTAGGTCATCGGACCATAACACCTTGGGATCGTCTTGTTATCGGTAAAATATTAAAGATATTTAAATCATTAAATAAATTTGAAAAATAAAAAAAATAATAAATTGTTATTCTTGTCGGAGAACTTTCCGAAAAAGTTCCGAGGTTCATTATGTTGTGGAGATAATTTGTTGATTAGAATTTTTTCCCGAAGCTCATAGTAAACTTACAAAGTATCAACGCGTGGGAAGGGTGGGAACAGGTTAAGTATTTATGTGTATTTAGTACATACAATAAGGAAAATAGCGAAATGGTCCTTTCACTTGTCCACGTAATAATAATAATAATAATAATAATAATAATAATAATAATAATAATAATAATAATAATAATAATAATAATAATAATAATGGTTGCCCCTCCTGTAACGAGGATGACTGGCCCGAGGGCCACTTAGGCGTGAATTTGTTTAAGGCGTCGCCAACACAGCAACCACACCCTAAGTTAACGAGTTGTATGACCCAGTGTCAAGGAATAGTCCGAGAAGACAGGACAACTCGCCAACTGCACTGGCTAACCAATACCCCGGAACACGATTCGTAAATCGATTAACATCCAGGCCCCCAATTACTGCTGGGTAGACAGAGGCAAATGGCGTAAAGAAACTCAGATGTGAGCTATCGGCATCGCGACACAACAAGAGAGGCTGAGTTGACCTCCGCTACTAAACAGCTATCGTACCAAATTGCATTCATTATCATTTAACCGTATTGGTATGACGTGAAATTTAGGCAGTTCCATCCACCACTGTCACGTGGAGCAATATCACAGTGAGAGATACTCCACACCCCGTGACGACCCACACTTCATGTCTAATGGCAAGATAGCCGATATATTAAGAAGATATCCACTCTTTTGCACTTAGTAACTATATCAGTTCTCTTGTATAGAACCAAATACACAATGTGCTTGAATACTTCTCACGCAAATGTGAATAACAAAGTGTGCGGCCAGACATACTGCCTCACACGCCTGTACTCATGCATTTGTGAATAAGTTACCCTTTATGTATAGAACTAAACAAATAATGTAATTGAAGTACTGTGTAGCATTCAGTGCCATAATATCCTGAAAACGGGGGTTAATTATTATGACCCGTTGTAAAATCTACTCTGTAATCCTTTTGCACTACCGCTCACAATAAAGTAGCTGCTGTAAGCGGCAAAATCAAATCCACTCATCAAGGGTTCAGCACACATGTTTCATCAATGATATATATCAGACCCAAGGCTTGCATAAATGAGCACAGGTGACACCATAAGGGCAACTGTATGTACTGTAGGTTTCTGCACTACAGTATTTAACGTTATACCTAAAGACTTGTAGAGGAATTAAAGATTGCGTTGACTGTGATTGCTGAAGACTTTACTCATGTTTCCTCCATAAGGACATATTTAGTCACACTTAGGACCTCATTATCTGTGAATTACCAAAAGGTATTCGACAAAGTTCAGTTATTTTCTTTTTCTATGACCATGAGATTTGCTGGAAATGAAACCTTCTCTCCGATACTTGCGCGTGTCGTTGAATCTGTTCCGATTTCACTCTGCAAACCCTGATCACACTTGTAGTAGATGCTAAACAGATAACCCTGAACCAAACTCTTTGAAAGATGAAATTGGATTTATCTGCTCGTGAAAGATCAAAATCGCCATCTATTTATACTCAAAACAATTTCCCAATCCATACCTGAAACAAGTTTCAAGTTATTCGGTTACATTCCAACCACGTTACTCACATAACCAGTCAAGTACTAACCCTGAATATAATTTCGGTTCTCAAGAAGTACGTTACTTATATTTACGTCATATTAATTCACAAACTTATTATGCAACCCCCATAAGCCATCCACACCTCATATAATAAAGTAGAGAACTGAAGAAAAAACAAAAAAATATGTAGAATTATTCTGAGAAATGATGACGTAGATACACATCAAACTTTAATCGGCAATCACTCAAGCGGGGTAGATCAGTGATGGCTAACTCCCAACACGACCACCTCCTACAACGCCAAACACCATCCTTAGGTGTAAGTCGCATCACCCACAAACACTGCTGACGACCAGGAGGAGGTTTGACTGTTTCACTAAGTAAACAATAACGTAAATTCAACTTTTCCTTTCTAATAAACTGTCACAACTCAGGATGTTTATTCCTACCGGAGTTATGTTAAACTAATTTACCTCATTTACCTAATGGCCACCCATTAGAGGTGGCCATGCCAAGGGAAGGAGGCCAGTGGTCTGTGCAAGATTTTTCTATTGTTCTTGATAATTTTATCTTAATATAAAGTATTAGATAATAATGCTTTACTAACTTTCTTATGTAATAATGTTTCCAACTTATTGTTTGGAGGTTTGCAATATTTATGGTAAGTATTTTTTTTTACTATTAAGTTCATAAAAATAAGGTTCATCGTGATTTAGAACTTATTGGGGGATATTATTATTATTATTATTATTATTATTATCATTATTAGTATTATTATTAATATTATTGTTATTACTATTATTATTATTATTATTATTATTATTATTATTATTATTATTATTATTATTATTATTATTATTATTATTATTATTATTATTATCATTATTATAATTATTATTATCATATGTGGGTAGAAACGGCTAAACATCCATCATAAACTTAACTAATTAAGAAGTTAACACCAAACTCTTCTAATGAAAGACCAGAGGAAAAATTATTGACTAATGTTCTGGTACACCGCGCTATAATTGCGGCCTGCGCGGGTAATGGAAACAGTGAGGCCTGGCAAACGAGGGGAGGGTGAAGGGAAGTGTGAGGGTGTGAAGGAGTGTGTGAGGGTGAAGGAGTGTGTGAGGGTGAAGGAGTGTGTGAGGGTGAAGGAGGTGAGGGTGAAGGATGTGAGGGGGAAGGAGGAGGGTGAAGGGTGAGGGGTGAAGGAGGTGTGAGGGGTGAAGGAGGTGTGGAGGGGTGAAGGAGTGTGAGGTGAAGGAGGAGGGGTGAAGGAGTGTGAGGTGAAGGAGTGTGAGGTGAAGGAGTGTGTGAGGTGAAGGAGTGTGGGGGTGAAGGAGTGTGTGAGGGTGAAGGAGGTGTGGAGGGGTGAAGGAGTGTGGGAGGGGTGAAGGAGGTAGAGGGTGAAGGAGTGTGTGAAGGTGAAGGAGTGGAGGGTGAAGGAATGTGGAGGGAAGGAGTGTGTGAGGGTGAAGGAGTGTGAGGGTGAAGGAGTGTGTGAGGGTGAAGGAGGTGTAGGGGGAAGGGAGTGTGTGAGGGTGAAGGAGGTGTGAGGGTGAAGGAGGTGAGGGTGAAGGAGGTGAGGGGAAGGGGAAAGGGGGGAGGGTGAAGGAGTGTGGGGAGGGTGAAGGAGGTGTGTGAGGGTGAAGGAGTTAGAGGGTGAAGGAGTGTGTGAGGGTGAAGGGGTGTGAGGTGAAGGAATGTGTGAGGGGTGAAGGAGTGTGAGGGTGAAGGAGTGTGTGAGGTGAAGGAGGTGAGGGGTGAAGGAGGGGGGAGGGGTGAAGGAGTGTGGGTGAGGGTGAAGGAGTGTGGGAGGGTGAAGGAGTGTGTGGAGGGTGAAGGAGGTGAGGGTGAAGGAGTGTGTGAGGTGAAGGAGTGTGGGAGGGGTGAAGGAGGTGAGGGTGAAGGGAGTGTGAGGGTGAAGGAGGAGGAGGGTGAAGGAGGTGTGAGGGTGAAGGAGTTGAGAGGGTGAAGGAGTGTGTGAGGTGAAGGAGTGTGAGGGGGAAGGAGGTGAGGGTGAAGGAGGGGGAGGGTGAAGGAGGGGAGGGTGAAGGAGGGGGAGGGGTGAAGGAGGTGTGTGAGGGGTGAAGGAGTGTGTGGGAGGGTGAAGGAGTGTGAGGGTGGGGAAGGAGGTGGGGAGGTGAAGGAGGGAGGGTGAAGGAGTGTGGGAGGGTGAAGGAGGTGTGAGGTGAAGGAGGGGGAGGTGAAGGAGTGTGAGGTGAAGGAGTGTGTGAGGTGAAGGAGGTGTGAGGTGAAGGAGTGTGAGGGTGAAGGAGTGTGGGGTGAAGGAGTGTGTGAGGTGAAGGAGTGTGAGGGGTGAAGGAGTGTGAGGAAGGAGTGTGTGGAGGGGTGAAGGAGGTGAGGGTGAAGGAGGTGAGGGTGAAGGAGGTGTGAGGGTGAAGGAGTGTGTGAGGGAAGGTGAGGGGTGAAGGAGTGTGTGAGGGTGAAGGAGGGAGGTGAAGGAGTGTGAGGGTGAAGGAGGTGTGAGGGGTGAAGGAGGTGTGTGAGGGTGAAGGAGGTGTGAGGGTGAAGGAGTGTGTGGGAGGGAGAGGGGAGGGTGAAGGAGTGTGAGGGGGTGAAGGAGGTGGAGGTGAAGGAGGTGTAGGGTGAAGGAGGGGAGGGTGAAGGAGGTGTGAGGGGGGTGAAGGAGGTGTGAGGTGAAGGAGTGTGAGGGGTGAAGGAGTGAAGGTGAAGGGTGGGGAGGTGAAGAGTGTGTGAGGTGAAGGAGTGTGGGGGAGGGTGAAGGGAGGTGGGAGGGGTGAAGGAGGTGTGAGGAAGGGAGGGTGAAGGAGTGTGGGGTGAAGGAGGTGAGGTGAAGGAGAGGGTGAAGGAGTGTGTGAGGGGTGAAGGAGGTGAGGGTGAAGGGGGAGGTGAAGGAGGTGAGAGGTGAGTGAGGGAAGGAGTGAGGGTGAAGGAGTGTGAGGGTGAAGGAGTGTGTGGGAGGGTGAAGGGAGGGGGAGGTGAAAGAGTGTGTGAGGGTGAAGGAGTGGAGGGTGAAGGAGGTGGGGGGTGAAGGAGGAGGTGGGGGAGGGTGAAGGAGTGTGAGGGTGAAGGAGGGGGGAGGGGTGAAGGAGTGTGGGGGAGGTGAAGGAGGGAGGGTGAAGGATGTGGAGGGAGAAGGAGTGTGAGGGGTGAAGGTGTGAGGGGTGAAGGAGGTGAGGGTGAAGGAGTGTGTGAGGGTGGAAGGAGTGTGGGGAGGGTGAAGGAGTGTGAGGGGTGAAGGAGTGTGTGAGGTGAAAGAGTGTGGAGGGGTGAAGGAGGTGTGAGGTGAAGGAGTGTGGGGATGAAGGAGTGTGTGAGGTGAAGGAGTGTGTGAGGGGTGAAGGAGTGTGGAGGTGAAGGAGTGAGGGGTGAAGGAGTGTGTGTGAAGGTGAAGGAGTGTGAGGGTGAAGGAATGTGTGAAGGAGGTGAGGGTGAAGAGGTGAGGTGAAGGAGTGTGTGAGGGTGAAGGAGTGTGAGGGTGAAGGAGTGTGAGGTGAAGGAGTGTGTGAGGGTGAAGGAGGTTGAGGGTGAAGGAGTGTGTGAGGTGAAGGAGTGTGTGAGGGTGAAGGAGTGTGTGAGGGTGAAGGGAGTGTGTGAGGTGAAGGAAGGGTGAAGGAGGGGGAGGGGTGAAGGGGTGTGTGGAGGGTGAAGGAATGTGAGGGAAGGAAGTGTGTGAGGTGAAGGAGGGTGTGAGGGTGAAGGAGTGTGAGGGTGAAGGGAGGTGAGGGGTGAAGGAGGTGTGAGGGAAGGAGTGTGGAGGGGTGAAGGAGGTGTGAGGGTGAAGGAGTGTGTGAGGGGTGAAGGAATGTGTGAGGGAGAAGGAGGTGAAGGAGTGAGGGTGAAGGAGTGTGAGGGTGAAGGATGGGAGGTGAAGGAGTGTGTGAGGGGTGAAGGAGTGTGGGGAGGTGAAGGAGGTGAGGTGAAGGAGTGTGGGAGGGTGAAGGAGTGTGAGGGTGAAGGAGTGTGGGGGTGAAGGAGTGTGTGAGGGTGAAGGAGGTGTGAGGGTGAAGGGAGTGTGTGAGGGTGAAGGAGGTGTGAGGGTGAAGGAGGTGAAGGTGAAGGAGGTGAGGGGTGAAGGAAGTGTGGAGGGAAAGGAGTGTGTGGAGGGTGAAGGAGTGTGTGAGGGTGAAGGAGTGAGAGGTGGAAAAGGGTGTAGGGTGAAGGAGGTGAGGGTGAAGGAGGTGGGAGGGGTGAAGGAGTGTTGAGGGTGAAGGAGTGTGTGAGGTGAAGGAGTGTGTGAGGTGAAGGAGGTGTGAGGTGAAGGAGGGAGGTGAAGGATAGGGGTGAAGGAGGTGAGGGTGAAGGGTGTGTGAGGGAAGGAATGTGTGAGGTGAAGGAATGTGTG
>NW_024749657.1:12022921-12080421 GCF_018991925.1 Homarus americanus
TGTACAGTATACCGGCAGTCCGGGAGGAGGTAAAACGCTAGAACTAATCCGCTCTTTGTAGCCATAGACGAGGAGCGTGGCTTACGGGCCATTAGCATGGAAATAATATAGTTAAGATGGGCAGTGGCTGCATCCTGTGGAGGAACAATTCTTCATCCCCATCTTTATGGTGCCAGAGAACGTCGTTCTATCTGGAGGACACCCAGGCCGCCATTCCCACGTTCTAGTGACCGCCAGCGGCTAGCGCCACAGCGATTGGAGGTGCGGTGATTCTCAGACTTACCACGACGATGAAGAGTCCAAACATCATGGGTTCTTAAGTCCACCCTAATGTTTTGGGGAAGGTGCATGGTGTTTATGTACTGTATATACATAAGTTCAGAGGAGTGACACCCTTGTGTCGTGAATGAGTGTGTGGACGGTGCTGTTCTCTGGTGGTGTGAATGAGTGTCTGTTAGTCAGTTGCTTGTCTGAGTGGCTGGGTATGGATGACATGGCATGAGGTTCCCTGTTCGTGTGTTATCCTGTAATAGCAATTAGTATCCTGCTGCACTTCTGTACAGATCTCCTAAATAAATGCACCTGTCAAGCCTATGTTTTCTGCTTAAGCCACATTAGAACATTCCCCAGCGAACAGAACAGATTGCCAGCTATGCTGACATCTCCATGCATGCAGCATCACCTGAACGCCTACACCAGCTCACCACTGCCTTCAAGAATCTGCCTCATAATATCTGTAGAAAAACTAAAAGTGCCTCCACGCCAATTACCCCAATCCATTTCAATGGTAATGACCTTAAGGTCTGTCAGCAATATCAGTTCCTACCCAACAACCTTCCCTGCACCACCCCTCGAGGCACGGTTCACTCCTTGGTTCACTCTCTAACCGTATCAAAGATTGGATAATATCTCTGAAGTTTATCACCAATAGGTTTGCTGGTGTATCGATCCCCATAGTCAAAACCTTCCATATTGCCTATACACGGTCGCCCATAGACTATCACGCCCTCCATCCGTGCAGGGCCAATTGCAAGATCAGCCGTGGTGTACACCATGCTGTGGTATCCCGGCGGTCGTATAACAATGGAGCCAAAAATTTTGTGATTTTTCAAGATGGGCCATGGTACATGATGTGGTACCCGGACTGTCGTTTGTTGTTACTACGTCATTGTAGTGTAGCCAGGTGTACCAACTGGCAGAAGATCTGGTTGGTATGTTTGCACCCTCAAAACGTTGTCAGTAGCACGAAACGTTTACTCTTGCCACACGATTTACGAGCATAAAAACTTGAATGCTGCTAAGGTGCACCTCATTTTCCTATTTTCTTGGATTATAAGCCAATTCTGGGAATGAAAGACGATCATTTACAGTGAATATAGGTAAATAAATCCTGTGACAACCATAAAAACGTAGGAATTGAGTGTAATATATGTTCATTTCTTCTTTATGCTTATTAAATCTGACAATAAAGTAAAAGGTTTTTCATGAACTTGGGGTTGGGTGAGTGTAAATAAAGAGAACTATGGCCTGTTCTGTGGATGAAGTCAGAAGAATATAACAAAGTACAGTATTAGGTGTTATAATTTTATGACAGTGATCAACTCACTGTACAGATGAATTGGGATAAAATCTTAAAAAAATATCACCATAACTGTTAGTTTTCTATCAAACAGGAAATTATCTTTATAACCCAAATTTTACTTTCATATTATACAAGTATAAAGTCCAGTTATCTACAAGATATGAAAACTTGGGATAATGCTTCCTCCTTTTCTCCACCTGATTATAGTAATGCAATAAATACCCTTTCAAAAAGCAAGACATAGACACTTTCCCAATGTCAGGAGTAAAATGTATACAATATGTTGGAAAAAATATTACATGTAAAACACTGTATGGATCCTCACCAGAGAGTCTTCATATAGTTACTGTGCAGACATTTGTTTACAAGGCATGTACTCAACTATTATGGAAATGAAGACATGTTAGGTTAGGTTAGATTAGGTTCATCTTGTGAGCAAATGTCATGGAACCCATATACAGTAGGTATAGTCATGAAATTCTACCAACTAATCTGAGACTAATGATGTTAAACATAGAACAAGATAATAATTTAATGGTTTAAAAATATCCTCAATACAGTCTGCAATATTGATTACAAATCATTCCTGCATTTTTATGTTTATTATATACTGTACTGTAATAATAATAAGGATGAAAATACAATGATAATATTTATTTCAGAATATAGCCTTTATTAAAGCAGGATATGTTATAATATATGGATGATCAAGAGCAAAGTATTTTAAAAGAAAAATTATCCACAAATTTCACAAATAAATTAATCGTAATATACATGTTATGTATGCAGAGTGTAAAAATATAAAATAAAAATTATGGCATACAGTATGTTATGATTTCTTCAAGGCATATTTTCAGAAAATTCCAGAAATTGCATTTTTCTGGTCTTTGAGTAATTTGGGATTTTAAGGAAAGTCTCCAAATTTTTCTGTTCCAAGTCTGGGAACCAGTACCGAGGTTAGGTTAGATAGCAAATTCCAAAATCTTCCCTGGAACCGGAAATATTCCCCATCAATCATGATACCAAGATTTATTTCTTGAAATTACTGAAAGATGAACAGTCAGCTGTATCTCCACCTGTAAGTGAAAATAAAGTAATTACTATTATGTTAGTTAAATCTGCGAATTCTGAAACATCTTTATTTATGAGGTTAATATATATAATTTTCCAACATCTACATATTGAGGGTAATTTTGTCTGTTAAAAAAAAATCCAATGGAAACTCAGATTTGTTGGTTTGATATGCAACTCACACTAAAAAAAATATTGTTTTTCTAATGTAATGTATATTGTTATGGCGATTCCAAAACTTTTATCCCTTTTTTGGAGAAATTCACAGAACAAAAGTTATAAGCCCTTTGCTATTAAACAATAAATTTTGTTGCTAATTTTTTACTCGTACATAAAGTAGCTTTACTGTACAGGGTAAAACATATTATCATGAAGTAATTGTTATTTGCAATATACGGAGTATGAATTTGTAAAAACAAAACTAATGATTTTATCTACTCATAATCAATTTGGTGGTAAAATTATTGTTTAGGTCATCCACCTACTTGGCATTTGAAAAACATATTTCAATGTAACAAACCTAACCTAACCAACTTAACTAATCTAACGTAACCTAACAACTGGTAAAAATCGGTCAACTTAAAATCATTAAATTCGCTGGATGGCCAAAAGATAATAATATCATCAATTCCATTTACTTTAGAAGGACTTATTCATTTTTGTTGAAATCATGGACATACAGCCAATATATCTACATTTGATTCTACCACTGTCAATGGCAAAGTTAATTAATATCACCACTCAACTGTTGGCCCCAAATAAGTCGTAAAGTAGTTCTTTCTTGTAATACATTGAGTCACTAAGGAATAAAAATAAAACATGAATTTAGGTCTGAATTTATCTTATTAGTAGCAAATTATGGTTAAACTGATACACAAATGAAACATGCCTGGGAAGTACCTGGCACTAGTTACCTGTATTTGGACTTATTAAAATATGAAATTTATGCTACAAAGTATTTATACTAAGGAAATAATTATTTTGGTAGTGCTGGACTGTTATTAATTGCCCTATTACGAAATTGGGTCGATATTAATTCTGATAAAGGACGTCATTCACCATCCCAGAGAAGCTGTTCGCCACTCTTCAAATAGACCACTTACGACTTTTTTTGGCTTAATTTTATTTCAATACATTTCTACAATAAATTAGTTGTATTAGTTATCTTAAAGGCACCTTTATGATGGTCAGGCAATTTGGAGGATATATAAACGGCGATGAGACAAGTAGAGGCTGGCGGCATTTTTCGTAACACAAACATAGACCGCTTTTAAAAGAACAATACAATTCTGCGTGCTGTTCTATATGGAGTATATCACATAAAAATAATATTCCTTTGCAGATTTATTCATTTTTATGTGCATCCAAATCAATTTTCTTTCTTTTGGTTTCACAAATAGTTTCATCGTAGTGATCATTGGGCGGGAGGTATGAGTACCACAAATTTCCCCACGCTCCAATAACGAAGCGATACACATTTTTTTAGCCAAAAACGCTTCTTGCACAACAAACACGGGGCTACTACAGCATGGTATACACCACGGCTGATCTTGCAATTGGCCCTAAGGATCAGCCACCGTCTTATCAGATCTTGAAAATTTTTCAGAATGTGGCATACAACTCATCCTAAGCTGTCCAAAAGCAACCCGGATAGTGAACATTCGGAAAGAGTTGGGTCTAACCAGTATCCAAGACAGAGTTAAAATATTAGTCACCATATTTTGAGTCAAATGCTTATTGAACCCTTACGTATCTCTTACCTTCACTGACCACCTCTGTAGTGCCCTTAAAACCCGCCCTATTGGCGGACGAGACAGGAAGATACAAAATTCTTCTTTAGATTTTAGGTGTGTTCATCGATCTCAGCATTCACATTCCTCAGATAGATAATTGGCAAGTGAGTGGACTAGTGATCTGCTATTCCCATCTGTCAGGATCTAGTGAGACAAATCCAGCATTGACTCATAAGGGCGAAGACAGACGCCTTTCTTATCCACTTTATAGGATCATCCACACTCACCACCACAAACAAGTCTGTGTTCACAACCTCGCTATATCCGCCTGAGCACACTTCCTATCCCTGATAATGCTTCAACCATAATTACTGATCGAATCAAGACGCTCCTCCAGAAAGCCGCTCTTTAACATAAACGAAGAATGAAGTGAACAGCGAGTGCCAGTGTTAGTGTTTGTTAGAAGTATGATCACGTGTAGGGTTAGCCTTGTGTGCTGGTAGGTCAGTAACAGAACGCTTTCGTTTGTAACTTTATTTTCAATTAAAAATAAAATTTCAACAAACAATAACAAGTTTTCACAGAAGAAATTTGCGATGAAATTCCAGAGGTGGAACTGATATTTAAAGGAAAGGAAGAAAGAAATTAAAGAATATCACTATCAAAAAGGGATGTACTTAAGAAGATAAATAAACTAAAAGAAAACAAAATCCCCAGGGCCAGATGAAATTTTTCCCTCGAGTCTTGAAGAGTGTAGGGAACAGATTAGCGGACCCTCGTAAACTTATTTACAAAATCATTAGACACTGGAGTTGTGCCAGACTTGTGGAAACAGGCAAATGTAGTACCCATATTCAAAGAGGAGACAGAGCATCAGCGTCAAATTACCGGCCGATCAGTTTGACGTCAGTAGTGAGAAATTTCTTCAATCAATTATAGCAGATAGCATCGATCGCATCTAGAGAAAAGCAAATTAATCTCGACTCTCAACATGGGTTTACAAAGGGAAAATATTGTCTAACAAATCTGCTAACGTTTTTAGGAGTCTTCGAGGTAGTAGATAATGAAAATTACGATGTTTTTACTTAGACTTGTAAAGCATTTGACAGATGCCGCATCAGGGCTTCTGAGAAAAATAAGGCTCATGGTATCGAGGAAAGTTTTAAATTGGATAAAATCATGGCTCACCGATAGAACGCAGAGGATCAGCGTAGATGATTGTTAAATCTGAGTGGGGCCGTGTAACCAGTGGGGTTCCCCAGGGGTCAGTACTAGGCCCTCTTGTTCAGAATCTACACAAACGATCTAGATACTGGGATCAGCAGTGACATAAGCAAGTTTGCGGATGACACCAAAATAGGGCAGCAGATTAATTCAGGGCAGGATGCAAATGCATTACAGGAGGATCTAAATAAACTGCAGGGTGGTCTGAAAAATGGCAAATGAAATTCAACACCAGCAAGTGCAGCGTACTTAATATTGGAAGAACAAATACTTATAATGTATACAGTCTTAACAACATCAACCTTGAAAGTCGACTTGTGAAAGAGACCTAGGGGTACTTAGTAAGCCCAGACCTACGGCCTAGAAAACAGTGCGTTAATGTTCGAAATAAGTGTAAGTAACAAGAGTGCAGGGGTCTTATTGCAACTATATCTTGCGCTAGTCAGGCCGCACCTCGATTATGGTTCAGTTCTGGTGCCTATTATAGAATGGATATAAATTCACTAGAGTCGGTGCAGCGAAGAATGACAAAATGATTCCGGGACTTAGAAACCTTCCATATCAGGATAGGTTAAAGAAACTTAACTTGCATTCCCTAGAAAGACGAAGAGTGCGGGGAGATATGATAGAAGTATTTAAATGGGTGAAAGGAATCAATAAAGGGATATAGATTAAGTTCTTATAATATCCGAGCAGGATAGGACTCAGACAACGGATTCAAGTTGGATAAGTTTAGGTTTAGGAGGGAGATAGGAAGAAACTGGTTCACAAATAGGGTTGGTGGACGAGTGGAACAAGCTTGCAACTTTGTAGTAAGTTGCAGACTCTGGAAAGTTTCAAAAGGAGGCTAGATAGATTCATGGATGATAGAGTGGTAGTAACTCTCGACAGGAGCTGCCATGCACAGGCCAACCGGCTATTGCAGACTCCTATTTTCTTATGTTCTTATGTTGAAGTCTCGTTCAAGATTCTTCTAACTCTGCTGGAAACAGCTGGCCCTCAAAGTCGTTTGTTTACTATAGTAAGTAGTATAATATAATACGGAAACAAGAAAGCCCAACCATTAATTAGCAATGGGGAACTAAGTAACCAATCACCAATCACTTTTACATTTTATATAATTTTTACTATGTACTATAGTACTCAAACGGCCTTGAGTTGCCAGCTGTCTCCAGCAGTGTTCGAATCTTGAACGAGACTTACGTACTTGGTATGACAAAAAGCCCTTCACATTCAAATCATCAACTCTGTTCTCTTCACCAACTCTGCCCGCAGATCACTACTCCCAATTTTCATACCCTTCCGTCGCTGTTCCTCTAACTGGTTACCTGCACACGCCACTGTTCTTTCTGTTACCGCTCTCCCACGCCACTATCAATCACCACTCTCTTCTTCTCTCACTCTTCCAACCGTCACTTCAATTAACACTGTCCTTCCGTCACCACCCAGCTGCTCGTCACTTTCTATCGCCAATCTCCTCCGTCCTTTCTCCAGTCACCACCAGGCTTGCCATAGCTGCTCCGTCAATGATCACTTTTGCTCGTGGTATGCTATCCTGCCAGGGTATAATGCTAAATTATGACCTGTATAGCATTCATAGCCTGACTGCCGGCTCACCCTCCTGCCTGCCTACCATACCTCCGTCTGTTGGAGTTGGCGCCAAAAACAGCGGCAAACTGCTGTTACACTGAACACTGGCTAATCATTGTTACGAACCACGCCATCAATTGTCTGATCTGCCTACCCAAGTACTACGAACCACGCCATCTATTGTCATGATCTACCTACCCAGCACCACGAGCAACGCCATCTAGGGACGAAACCCGAGTATGACTAGTCTTAGTTACCACTCCTGGGTTTCCCTTCTCCATATCCTGGTTGTTGCGTCACCTCCTCCAAGTCTTCCTCATCAGCTCCGGATCGAGGAGGTTCAGTTCACTCTGGAAGTGACCACACTAGGATCACCTATCCTGAAACCTACGGCACAGTGACTACCTACCATCTTCTTCAATACTCAGCCCTTACTCGTCAGCCATCTCAGCACTGCACTTGAGTATTTTTGTAATCTTATATTGCCTACCCACCTCCACCTTGCTTCAGATTGTTGTATGTTGTGTAAATATGTATATACTGTTAAGCCAATGTTGCGTATGTTTAGGTTAAGTATGGTTAAGGGTATATTATAGAAAGTTGAATATTTTGTTAAGAATTTATGGTACTTTTATTATACACAAAAACTCGCATCCTTTGTCTACCCTTTTATAGTCCGATTGTCTTTGTTTTTTTTATTGTTGTTGCCTGTTGGGATCTGGGTAGACTTTTAACTATATTCTAAATCCCCAACTCGTAACATCATCCTGACAGTGTTCACCACTATAATGAACACTGTGACACAAAATATCACTACCGGGAGAATAAATGTTTGACTCCGCTCAGCGATGTAGTTCTTAGAAATCCTTCCCTTACAATAATTCATTGTCGAATTTGTGACTAAAATTGAAACACAGCCTTCAACATTACATCTGAGAATGCAGACTAATTCACTCCTTGTAGCCTCTAACAAAACCTTTGACGAGCTCCAGTAGGCCTGACTACCAATTCGTACCATATAAAATACCTGCTGTAGAAAACCACCACTTCACTCACTTGTCTTGGCTCAGCCTATGAGGTGAATTGCACTGTCTCATTCCTACACAACTATCAGTCAACTTTGTCTAAAACTTGGGGTGCAGCTGTCCTACTAGCGGAGGCTAAGTGTCAATTTTGAGGATACTTGTAAATGGTGATACAAGTATGAAAATGGGCATGAAGATTCAATTTGGGTCGATTATCAAATCTATCTGATTGGACATTAAAAAATTCAAGATGGCAGCTATTTTCCAAGACGGCCGCCAAATGTGATGTCAGATATTCTTTTTCGGATAAAATTTATTACATGCATCAATTCAGGTGATTTCAATGTTAATTTCCATATTTTGAGAATTTAGAATCTGAATTTTGTGTTCATAACTCTAAAATGGACAGCATTCAAAGAAACTTGCTTATATGAATGAATTTCAATTTAACCAGGCACACTGGTGATAACACTGCTGTGAAACTCAAAATGGGTTCAGTGTCAGCTAACTTAGCTGACCCCTACTGTGATATCTCTGATAATATTTTCTTTATTTGTTAATACTAGGTCTAATATATTGTCACCTCTAGTAGGTTCTGTAATTAGTTGTTTCAAAAAATTGTCCTGTACTGCATCTAGGAAGTCTTCAGATTCATAGTCACCTACAATGTTGTCCCAGTCAATATTTCTGAAGTTGAAATCCCCCATAATGCACAGGTTGTTATATTTTGCTGCCCTACTCATTTCCTGCCATATGGGCTGAGCTGCTTCTTTCCCAAGACTTGGGGGCCTGTAAATCACTCCCATAATTAGTTTTTCTCTTCCTTCCGTGATTTCTACCCATACAGACTCGGTTCCTATTTCACCCTTCATTGAATTATTAATACAACATTTTAATGTATCCTTGACGAAGAGTGTGACCCCTCCCCCCTTCCTACCTTCCCTGTCCTTGTAAAAAAGGTTGTACCCTTCTATGTGGTACTCTGATAAAAAAAATTTGCTCTCCAGATTCATCCAAGTTTTGGTGATTGCTATGACGTCTACATTCTCAGTACATACAACTGCTCTCAGCAAGTCTATTTTATTTCTAACGCTCCTACTGTTTGTATAGTATACATTTAAACCTACCCTTCCCTGGTCCTGTGTTACCCCTTGTCCTGAGTAACCAATTTTACTTCCCAGGACCTGCTTGTTTTTTGACTCCTACTTTCCCCAACCTCTCTCGGAAGGATTAAAATGATGCTGGATGAACGTCTGGGCTAGGTGTAGGGCAAATAATTGCTTGAACCCGGTTGCATCACATGCAGGAAAGTACATATGATATAGAGTGGTAAAAGGATAAACCCTCGGCTCTGTACCACAATGGCGATGAATATTAGTTCTAAAAATAATCCTGAAAGGAAAACAAACTGGGCCAAGGGCTGCCCATGTCAAAATGATAGGAAGGAAGAACTTAAATTTCCAAAGTCTAACCCTATAATAAGAGAGGAAGATGGCTAAAACAAATTAGCCAAGAATATTCCTTTTTTAAATCAATCAATGCCCTTCCAGTAAGGCTTAATATGGAAACACTAGATGATGGAGATGGTATTGCAGAGACATTGAGGTAAAATAATGCTAAATATCATGAAAATTGTAGACAGGTTTAACAACACAATGTTGCAAAGAGCCCAAAAAAGAGCAACTACCTCTGTAGTTGACAGTGGTGAAGGTTGCAGAATTAAGGTACCACGAAAGCCAAGAGACACAAAAACTACAACAGAATGATTTTTGTGTGACAAGCCAACACCAGAGAGTGCTTTCAGACAAGCAATGGCAATAAACTCAATGGCAGAATAAATGAATATGCAAAGACACTCAGTGAAAAAAGACATCTTGTTAAACTTAGTGCAAGAGATGTAGTGGCACAAGAGCTGAAATATCACTCTTCTTGCTTATCTGGATAGAAAGATTACCGTAGTGCAAAGAACTATGAGAAAAACACAAAGATCCTTCCCCCGAAGAGATGCATATCCGCTGGCTTTCTCTGAATTGGTGACATACATCAATGAGACAAAACTGCATGTGAAGGTTCTAATAGATTTTTTTTTAGACCAGCAGACTTAGTTTTACTGTACAAGCAAATACTCGAAAAACTTGCTGTCGAATCACCTGAAGTTCATTCTACTACACTTAAGGACCAATTGGTTTCACAAATACCTCAACTGGAAGCTCACAATCATGAAAGCTCCATCCTGACTGAGGTTGGCAAATACAGTGAAGCTCTCCATTTGGCCAAGGCTGCAACAATAATACGACAGGATATACTCAAACACAAGTCAAAATTCCTAACCACACTTGATGATAGAAGTATTGAAGAGTCAGTTTCATCACTTCTCAGCATGCAGCATCCAAGTCAGATCTTGCTTTGGCACAGCTGTTGCAGTACAATTGCTTTGCTAAGTACAAGTCTCACAGACACTCTAAGGATCGCGAGACCCCATTTGCTGTGTATAGTGCCATGTCTGTATTTGCAAAGACTAGGAAGAGATTGCTTGTTGACATGTTACATGAGCATGGTCTATGCATTTCCTATGATAGGGTTTTATAAATATTTGCCCAACTTGGTGATGCTGTTGTTTCCCAGTATGTAAAAGATGGAATTGAGTGCCCACCTGTTTTGAGAAAGCATATTTTTACAACATATACAGTAGACATACGGCCTGGAAAAGCCACTAGAATCACATTTTACATGCATTCAGTGGTTGTAGTGTTGTCCGCCTTCCATGGTAAAGATACAAAGACTGCATGGTAAACATGGAATGTGTTTAACGAGGTCTCCAGTACCTTCACCAAACACAGTCAGTCCTACATCAGTTAGTGAAGAAGACCTCCGTGTCTTGGAAATGTTAATGATGGTGATTTATGACAGGTTTAGTCCAGCTTTATGTGTCAATGGTGCAAGACTAGATTTATTTGCTCGCAGAGATCATATTCCACCAACACGGTCTGCCCTAAGGAAACATGTAAAGCGTGCAGCCTATCAAGGTGGAATGATGTGATGCCAGGCAACAGTAGCCAAACCAGACATCTCAAGTCCTGCTAGCTGGGGTCTGGAAAAAGAAAGGAGATCTGTGGCAAATACACTGGACAGACCTTCCACCAATAGCAGCGAGCTGCCATGAACTGACCAAGTGTTCTTGTAAGAAAGACTGTGGACAGCAATGTAAATATATCCGCTCTGGTCTCACTTGCAAAGCTCTGTGTGGATTCACATTCCAGCAGTTGTAAATATGAAAGAATTATTATAACAATATCTCCCAAGATTATAACCAAGTTATAAACATGTTTCTCATTGTTCAACTAAAATCACTTACACTTAATTTTATGAAAAGAGGTAAAAGTGTGCAGAAACGTTACTTTATGCATAAAATACATATCTGAGTGTTCCAATACTATCAGAATCAATTCTAGCATGTTTCAAAACATAGGAATAGACACTTATGAGCGCAGATTACCCAATAACATGTCATTTATGTAAACAAAATAAATTCGGTTTGGCAAATTTTGTGGCCATCTTGGAAAATTGCCGCCATCTTGGAATTTTGAATATCCAATTAGATAGATTTGATAAGTAACTGTAATGAAGGTAACTCGTATAAAAAGATATAGTGATAATTTAAAGTAGGAGGATTGTAAAGCGAAGAAAGCTTGGTAGCGTGGCCGATAATATTTTTAACCGTGAATATATTTTCTTGGGGAAAATCTTCTAAGCAGCACTTCTAAGTACAGCTAGTTATTACTTAACTGAATGGCATGGACACATTAATAGATCATTATATTGACGTTACTAGACTATAACTCCCGGACACAAACATGAAATGTATAATTTTCCCACCATATGTAACTCACCCTATGGATCGTTCTGACAATGATTCACGTGTGACCTGAGGGAGGCCCAGCAGTTGGGGAACCTGTCTGCAGATGCTGCTGAAAAGAGTGGACCAGCAGGAGCTGGACTCTGTCTCCTGTGGAAGACTCTGCCAGCTGGGGACTCGGTGCTGGGGAGGGAAGTCCCCATCCCGACCTCGACTTGTGATACCGTCTGTCTCCGAGTTCTGTTTCTCCTTGTCTGCCTCACAGCCCCTTATATTGGAGGTGTCAGGCTGGAAGATGTCCTCTCTTAATTAATACTAATATGGGTGTGTCTAGACCGCTTGTGTTTGATCAGGTGTGTGGTGCTAGCTTGAGGGTAGTTTCTTGAGTGAACACTGTCATGTCACTTATCATGGTACCCTGGTCGATAATGCTTCTTAATTATTCCTCTGGGTGTGTCTGGTCAGGTATCAGGTGTACTGGCTGGAGGGCAGCTTCCCTAATTAACAAGGCCATGTCGTCTGCTGGCGTCCTCTATTGGGCAAGGTCTTAATCTCACTCCAATTACTGTAGGGTGGGTCAACTTACGTGGGTGTACACCTGCTCATCTAGTTACTGCTGTATGTGTTGTTCTGTTCTGGGTTGTAAGCTATGGTCTGATAAACAATTATTACATAACCCATATTGAATCTTCATACCAAATTCCATGCCTGTATGATTATTTGTATGATTGTATGTGTTATCCGCTCCGCTGTACGAAGCGAGAGTCTCTGTAATTCAGTTTGATGGCCAGTTGGTGGTCGATGTATACAGGACTGCCGTCGATATGTATAGGGTAATAAAGACCTAGAAACTAAGAAAGAATAACTAAATGGAGTTCAAAGTGCCGTGGGTTTTTCAAGTTGTTAGCCATGACATGGAATATTTCCTTTAAATACCTTGAAATGACAAGATGAAGTTCTTTTCCCTATCCACCCATGTAGATGTAGATGGATCAACCTCAGATTCTTTTTTTTTCCATTTTCTATTACTTAGCAACGTGTGTATAAAGGTAGTAAGACACAGTAATAGGAGGGAAGCTCACCAAAGACATGTATCACTCCCTCCGTCTACCCTGTTACCTCATGAAAATTAGTTCTACCTGCCAGGCTAATCTTGTCTGCATTTCTAATTTTAATGTTTTGTTTAAGAGCTGCACTTATGTCACTGACTAAGATATTTTCTTCTCCAGTTTCAGTTATTAATATCAACACTGATGTTTACTGTAGTTATATTGGATATGATCGTTCCTTGAAACAAAAATGCCTGTATTCCCCTCGGTGTTATTCCATTTGGACCATCCGTTTTATGAGATTATTGCAGTCCAACCTAGTCGATTAAGTGAGGTTATATTTAGGTAATCTAGATAAGGTTCGGTTAGGTTAGATTTACTGTCATTACATAAAAGTCAATCGTCCAAGTCGATACAATCGTCCCTTCACGTATTATCCATTAACAAATACATTGTTCACTTCATGTATTCTGGCAAATTATTATTTTAACAGATAAACTTATTGAATTGATACTAAACCAATTTACAACCCGTTTATCAGCTGCTGCATTCGTGCAGTCTCTCAAATGCTTGGTAAATGTGGTTTTCAGACTAGCACCTTCCCCTATAACGATCCTTTGCTTCACATCCTGCTAATTTGTTGTCCTCTGTTGGTGGACATTGTAGATGGCCAGAATACTGGAAACCGTTAAACTCGTAATAAAACCTTAAACCTAAAAGACTTCTTATCAACTTTAGGCTGCTCTTGAAGCAAACTGGCAGAGATTAGCCATAAGATACTCGACAAGTCTTGGGTCCACCTAGAACACGTTAAAGGTCTATGAGGAAGTTAAGCAAAAGCTGTAATAACTATGGCTGATCCGGAGGGAATGCTGTCTCTTTACTACATATTCCCATCACTTAAAGAGTCTACAACAACTCTTAAATTTGAGACTTGCCGGCTAGAATTACTTTTGTTGTTACCACAAAAGACAGGCCTTGTCTGCGCCATGAGAAGGATCCAAACTAATAATTTGATAAAAGATACACTGAGAGACTTTGTAATGGAACGGCTAGAGTCAGGATATTCCGTATAACTTGTATCACCCAATAAAGTGCAGTAAAACCCTACACATACAATGAACATTATAACTTACACAACAATCCAGTGAAACTCTAAATTAAAGGCTATCTGAAAAGCATCATAAATGAAATAATGGTGTCAATGGCTAGTTTATAGTTTACAAGTGGGAAAAACTACCCGGCCTTGTTTAAGCGGTTCAGCTGCAAAAATACTGAGCCATTTTCCCTTGCTGCAGCCACTGGATTGGTCCAGGCAAGTCATGTGACCGAATGAAAAGCTGGTATAAAAATCTGATTTCCTATGACGTCAGTCATTTTCCCTAGCATTTCCAACAAGTCAGTGTGGTCTGCTACCTCCATGAGGCAGGCATATGGCAAATGTATATCATATGTAATATATTCAGCTTTGCTCTTATAAATAAAGTCCAATGTGAAAAACATCAGGTAACAAAATTCTGTCAATATATTTATAGTTCTAAATTTATATAGATAATATAATACATACTATAGTCTTTGCTTGTGATTGGTCATCCTGGCCGGGCCTGGCAGGCGTGATCAAGACTGGTAAGATGCGCGAGCCATCAACTACTACTATGTAAAATATTTTCTACATTTTGTTGATGTGATACATTCAATAGTTAAGCTTTATGACCGCAAAAAGAAACAGCTTTGATTTTCTATTATATTGATAGTAGGCAGCTATCAAACAGGGAGGTACTACCGCCTGAGAAGATATTGGAAGCATTATGTGTTGTCTAATGGTGGACCCTGCTGCCATATGGCATCACAAAAATTGTGACCAAGTCCCAGGTTGCTGACCTGACTTTCTGACCCATTTATACACAATTGCAGGGTCTCAATTGTTTCTCTTACCATTAACAATACAACATACTTACCGTATAACGTTTTTCACTCTTTATTTTATTTTTTCATTTTCATATTGATGTATGGTTATTATTATTATTATTATTATAATTATTATTATTATTAATATTATCATTATTTTTATTATTATTATTATTATTATTATTATTATTATTATTATTATTATTATTATTATTATTATTATTATTATTATTATTATTATTATTATTATTATTATTATTAAATTTTCGTCCCCGAGGCTCTGATGTGGGTCAGTGACCTGTGCCCGGGTGGGCACACGTCATGCTGAGTTAGATAGGTTAGGTTTGGTAATCGTTTCATTAAGATAAATGTTACAATTTCCTGTACAAGAGTAAACAAACAAAACCTATCGTAACCTAGAACTTCAAACAATTCCTAACATAGCCTAAGTTAACATGCAGATGTTAGTTGCTAACCTAACGTAACCTAATCCAGCATGAAAAATATTTTTTTATCAATGTAATTGTTGGCTATCATAGTCGAAAATCTAATATGTATTCTGAAAGAAAGCGATACTTGTTTCTCCGTCGACTGGATGGGTCTCCAACGCCGAAGTCCACTCGGGTTCTCCACTGATTTGCTGGCAGCTATTTTTGCGTGTGATTTAATTGTAAGTGAAATATCCTCGTAAGGACCACCACTGACAGTGATGGCCCTGGTAACCGCTCCGACGGTCATCTACGCAACTGACTGTGTTCACTATCTTGTCTTCTGGAAGTTCTCGCTCAACGTAATAAAGACCAATTAATGATTTTTCTCATTCCTATAATATTGGTCTAATATCAAATTAGTATTAATAACGGCAAACATAAATAATTATACGTAGTTTTATTAAACTACAAAGTATAAAACTGATGTATTTTATTTAATTTTGATACCCTGCAAGTCCCTGGCAACTTGTTGATTACGCCCTGTAATAGTCTACTTGGACCACCACCACCACCACCCCACTCACTTTTTCACACAAATCTCTCTTGTCGGCTTCAGTCTTGATTCCTTCTTGTGTTCTTATGTTATGTTCTTTTTAATTATTTACCTTACTCTTCAGATTAATTAAAAGTAAATTTTTATTAATTATTTTCATAACTACATTGTCTGGCATGATGATGATATATTAATTTAGAAAACATAATAAAATAAAGTTTTGTAGATTGACTAAATTTTCTGCCACCAAACCATCGTCATATTGCTTGGGCGAGGCCGACTCTGATATTTTCATAACGAACTGACTATAGAAGAAATAAAGTTAAAAAGACTGTTTCAATTGATGGTGCCGCACTACTGCAGAGATCATATTGTAATAGTATTTATTGAACAAATTGGAAATTTATACGAGGTAATTTTTTAACATACAATATTACTGTGCGGCTGATTTGGTCAATAAATTAACTAACAATGGCTTCCAGTCATGTGGACATGCTGTAAGGTTTGTGGCTGATTGCTTCCTTTCACTCTAGTCACGAAATCACTGTCTTTCCGATTCTAAGCAACTTTTACGAGCTTTGTAGTTGCGCTATCGCTCTATAGTTACCTTGTAGTTTTCCATCACGATACTTTTGTCAGAATTCCTGAATGTACGTTTAATTGCTTTAACATAATATTTTATTATGTGCTATATGTTCCTTTTTATTAATTTAAGCTTAAAAGGTAATAATTTTAGGTCACGAACTGGTGTCCACTAATACCCATAACTGTGATGACCAGACACAATGTGTTCAAGGTTTAGTAACACTAGATTCTTTTCGGCGAGCATTCACTAGGTATTCGAAAGTTGACTAAATCGTTGACATCCGTATCGAAAAAATTCGTCCTCGTATTTTGGAATGAACTGCAACAGGAAGTTTTCGGCAATATCCAGGGCGCTCCATATAATATTTTTGGAAACCTATTTAGGTTAAAAATTCTCGAAATAGGTGATGGCTACAGTTCATGACGCTTCCATTCCGCGTTTCAAGCGGATTAATTCTGTCTGGTGGCTTGAGCCTTGAGTCTTGCCTCTGTCTTCAGTATCGACAAGAATACTAACGTTATTGCTATGTGTAATGTTTTACTGAATTTACAGAATCACAAAAAGATGTCGGTACTCTTATGGATGCTACAGAACTTTTCTCATTTGTGCTCATATAATTGAAACAAAAGGTTTTGTTCAGGGATTAAGATTTTTCACTTTATATACTAACTCCTCGACCAAGGGTTGATAATGCAAATTACAAGAATAACCATTTTTTTCCAAAGTCGCACACACACATAATAAAAATATATAAAGAGCTGCACTACCATAACCCATTATAAATTATTTCACAATAGGACAGATATACATTCATAAAGTTGCACTATACACCACGGTACCATAAATATTCAGAAACAAATTGAGTAAGAAGACGCAAACACTTACACATTGTATTTAAAACTTATATACAAGAAACTACACAGTCTGCTTCCTCAGAATTAACAAACTGGTGTTTATTGCCACTTATCTTACCAACATCTGAACCTTCTGAATCTCCCTCCTTTATCTCTCAGAAGCACTTCACTTATCATTAGGTTACCCCTGAGCCTGTTGAATGCACAGAAGAAATAATGATTATCAATTCAATGAAATAACGTACAATACAAATGAACCAGGTCTTTTTTTCAGATTAATCAGCAGTTTAGCAACATTTTAGTATTATGTCTGTTGTCGAATATGTTTGGATTTTTTTTTGGGGGGGGGGTGTATGATATTCTTTTTGACTACAAGTAGGTTTCTAAACTTTCACCATTCAGCTGGCTAGCTCAGGTACACCCTGTGAATCCAAAAATGGATAATTTATCAAGTGCACATCTGTTTAAGTTATTAAATGTGTTTGGCAAAAATTCCAAACGTTAAACATAATTTAGTCTTATTGTTTAACTTCATGCATATCAATCTATATACTGTATGTTGAAGTGCAAAGGTCGATTTTTGTCTTTCTAGATTTTCAGGTTCGGTTGCCATGTCTCTGAAGTTTAGAGGTCTAGATATCCTTGTCCTGTAAATAATCTAGTTCAAAATTTAGTTTCCTCGGTTAACTCCCACATATTCTAAACAATTAGTGCACTGGTCTCTGCTTGACAGAGTAGCCTTTTATTCCTAATTCCTTAAAATACCTCACAAACGACTCTTGTATTTTCAGTGTAGTATTTTTTTTAGACCAACAGGGTTAAGCTAATAGTTTGTATCCTCTCTGAATTACTTAAGTGCTGTGACCTGAACCAGTGAGCCTGTCTCTGTTTCGGGCAGCATTAATTAACGCTCAATGTTAGTAGTGTACTTCTAAAAGATAGAAAGCTGTGTTGTCTTTCCTTGCAGCTTTCGGTTTAAGGTTTTGAACCATAAACACCTTCACTTCAGGCGGATACGCAGCAAAGTGGGCAAGCACTCCCTCCTCTCCTGGAAAGCTATCGTACCTTGTTATTCATAACAAGGTTTCTATATTGACAGCTGACCTCTTCATGGAGATTAAAGAGCTTCCAATGGCGCAACCCTTTTGACATTATTTTATTAACGATCTCAGTAATAGTCTTCGCTTGTGTAAATTTAGAAGATAAGGTTTATATATAACATTATGATCCGTCATATTTTGCCACAAAGTAACAAATACTTTGTGTGCTCCTTCATACTTATTGTTCCATCAGCAATGACTGATTTTTATGTCTTTCTTCTTTAGGCTACCAACAACAGCCAACGATATGTCTTCTCATGTTTGGACTTACAACGGCAGCAGTTCAAACTCGTAGCAATAGAAGCCTGGAACAGAATTAATGTCCTTAATCTGTTGACTGCTGATGTATGTAGCCATTTTATATATTCTCTCGTTTATTTTCTTTATAGGCAGTTATATATCGGTTTTTTTTTTAAATATTCTTGCTATTGCTTTTAGATTCGCTGTATACCTGTTATGGTACTTTGATTAAATAATTTAATAAATACACCATTTGCAATTGGGTTTCCTCGTTTCGTAATCTCTAAGAGTAGCCATAAAAGCAGCTGCAGTTGTGCTACTTGATGATGCCATCCACTTGGAAGGCATGTTCTTGCCTCTCGAGACCTAGATCAAACCCAGGACCTTTAGAGTGGTAGTCGGGTCAATATGCATAACTACCTGGTCCTAGAAACGATAATCATGTTGTTCAAGAGACCCACAGAGGAGCTATTCCTTAGGAAGAGAAGAGGAGGGGGTGTAGCTGGGATTATGACACAGTGATTAGATTCAGAGACCAAAACAATATCTCCCCCTTTAAAACTGAGATGATTCTGATAACAGCTACAGTAGGTTAGAGATCAAGTTTAGGCCTACCAAAATATGTAAATCTATCGTACTCACAAATGTGTCTTCACAAAGACCTTTACAAGAAGCCCTGGTTCCCAGTGTTAACATTCCCAAGTATCATGTTTTCATTCAAATCCACTTGGAGCCTCCCGTCCAAATTCATGTCAATACACGATATTTCATTTTTTCTCCCTCTAAGGCAGTGGTTCTTAACCTTTTTTGAGTCACGGACCCCTTTGAGAATCTGGTGAAAGCTATGGACCCCCTCCCTAGAAAAATGCACATAAGCACATAACACAACTTTGCATGCAATGAATATACTTTATTTTATTGAAAATTCATTGCCTCATACAGTGTATGACATACACAAAGTATGAATAAAGTAAACAATCTTAACAAAGAATTATGTTTCACACTTTTTATGCAAAAATTAATGGCCACTCGATACAAAAATGAAATACAATCATCTTGTGCAAATTAAACAAAACAAAACTTTAATTCTGCTCAAAAGTTCATTTCAATGTGAAGGTTGTTGCTGTTTGGATTGAAGATAAATGTTAAATTTTTATCTGACCTTCACGGACCCCCTGAAGTCCATCAAGGGGTCCATGGACCCCAGGTTAAGAACCCCTGCTCTAATGTAAACTGCATAACTGTTTGTTTTATGGCAACGTAATTTTTGATTCATGCTCAGTCATACCAGGAAATTTTCATTTGCTCCCCAAAACGGTTATGACATGATTCACAAATATATGAACCTCCTTCTATCTGGTTTCTAATGGGGCTATCAGAAACCATGTTCCCCTCTCGAACTCTCTCCTGTGCATATGAATGACCTATGCGTCTTGCCCTCACTAACGGACGAGTTGACAGTTCTGAGAATACATATTTAACACACTGTCACGCTATTAGAAAAATACAATATATATTGTTTTTAAATTAAAGTTGACACCATCGTGATTTAATCGTGAATAGTTAAAAATATTTGCCGCACTGAGGAAAGGGCAACCATACTTTATGACGTCAAAAGCTAGAAACAGACGACACACATACAGGATACCTGCAGTCAAGGAGTTTAAAGCGGATTGCCACTTAAGAACGCGTCAGCCTTGTTCATGTAAGGTGCAAATGTGCATTTTTTACGTCGTGAGTCAGAGGTATTTCGTAAGTGATAAAAATGCAGTGAACAGTAACAAATACACCTTGTAAGCCCCAATGTTTCTCTGTCGTTATCAGTGAGCTCGCCGGTGTCTGACCGTATTGGTCCAATCTTTTCTCGTGTTTTAGTTTGATACATTTGGTAGAATACTTTGGGGTTTGTCTTAGCCTCCCTTGCTATCCTTACCTCATTATTCCTCTTTACTTTCCTTATCTCGGTTTTAACCCTACTCGCCAATACCCTATAATAGTCCCGGAGGTGAATTTCGCCACGATTTATCGTTCTACCTATAGCCTTCCTTTGGCCAATGATGTTCCTTAAATAATTATTAATCCATTTAGGGTCATTGTTGTCTGATCTGAGTTTTTTGTATGGTATGTTCTGCCTTTGTGCATTAAGTAACTCACTATTTAAATTGTCGTGGAACTCGGCAATCTCAGATCTCGTTATCAGGTCCGTGTCATCTGACAGGTTCACGGCCAAGCGCTACACCCCCTCTCTCAGCTGCCTCTTTAAACTGTCAAAGTTCGCCCTTCTGAAATCTGGTACTTTAGTGGAATTTTCCATACGTCTGCCCTGAAAATCTAACTGGAATCGAATTTCTTTGTGATCGCTGTTTGCAAATTCGTTCCCTACCTCGACCCTGCTAATGAGGTTTTCTCTGTTTGACAGAACTAAATCGAGTATATTATTACCCCGTGAGGGTTCAGTTATATGTTGACTTAGAAAACAGTCCTGGATAGTCTCGAGAAAATCCTCTGATTCTGAGTTACCTGTAAGGTCAGTCCAATCTATTTGGCCAAGGTTAAAGTCGCCTACTATACAGACTTTGTTGTGTATGGAAGCCCTGCGCATTTCATCACAGATAAGTCGCTCTTTGACTCTATCAAGATTGGGAGGTCTATATATTACTCCTGTGATTAATTTTTCTCTACCGTCGATTAATTCTATCCAAATTGTTTCTGTATTCCGCTCAGTTTTTATTTCCTTATTTATTTCACACTTCAGATTATCCCTAACATAGATTGCTACTCCGCCTCCTTTCCTGGTCTGCCTATCGGTATGGAACAGTTTGTAACCCGCTTTTCATCAGGAGGGAAGGGATTGTTAGAAAGCAGGGAAAGTCATGAGAGAAGGAAGGGAAGGATGAGTGTAATTTGTCCATTATATTATCTTAGGTTTATATGCTTGAAAGAGTAACAGATGAGGAGGAGGCTGGACGGGCTACCGAATGGATAATTTTGGTGACAATGTACATTATGTTATGTTATGCATAATTCCTGTACTCTAAAGATTACATTGTTTGAATCCCTGTTTGAGTGTATTTATCATTAGTTAGGCAACATTTATGGTTACCTATACGAGTATAATGAATAATAAAATATAGTCCTGCTGCTTCTCCCTTATTTTTCCACCTAACCCTGGTGTTGTGACCTACTTCTAGTTGTGACACACTTTTATATTTATCATGTTATGTGTAGTAGACTCTATGATAAGGCCATCATCACGTTCTCTTCAGAAACATATTAGCCCTGACAATCATGCTTACTAGGCTGACTACCATACTGAGGGACATTACAGCTTGGGGGATTCTGATATTATCTCTGTGCAGAAAGGACCCGGCCTGGCACAAGGGTTAGGTGGTAGAGTGGCTGTTTACTTTTGACCGTGACTGTACAGAATGTAATACAATATAATACACTGTGATGGTGAGAAAGTCATTTAACAAGGAATTTGAGCACAGTCACTGTACAAAAGTGAGGAGTGAGCACACAGGTTATCTACGAGTTGTTGATAATTTTTACAATGGTTGGAATAGGCTGTATGGGTTAAATTGCTGAGTGGATGTTTGGTGTTTGGCCAAGATAATGTCGATTGTGAGGTTGAGGCAATGCTGAGTGTGTGGCCAAGGCAATGTTGAGTGTGTGGTCGAAGCAAGGTTGAGTGTGTGATCGAGGTAATGTTGAATGTGTGGTGTGTAAAGGAATTGATGTCGAGTGTGACGTTTGTGGATAAGAGTAATATGGCTGAGTGGATATTCAATGTGTTTTGTTTTGCTGAGAGAATACCGTGGTAGCGATCCCTGTTCACACGCAGAGGTCCAGGGTTCGATTCCCGAATACCAAATTGCAGGTTACAAATTGTTCCATACCGACAGGCAGACCAGGAAAAGAGGAGGAGTAGCAGTCTATGTCAGGGATAACCTGAAGTGTGAAATAAACAAGGAAATAAAAAGCAGGCAGAATAGCGATATATAGAACAAAGATAGAACAAAGGTCAAGGACAAAGTTGGGCCTTTAAAGTCAGGGAGGGGGAAGTGATAAATAGCAGTGAAGAAATAAGCAAAGCATTGAACAGCTACTTCTTATCAGTTTTCACAGAAGAAATTCGCTAGGAAATTCCAGAGGTGGAACTGATATTTAGGGGAAAGGAAGAAGAGAAATTAAAGAATATCACTATCAGAAAAGGGGATGTTCTTAAGAGGATAAATAAACTAAAGAAGACAAAATCCCCAGGGCCGGATGAAATTTTCCCTCGAGTCTTGAAAGAGTGTAGGGAACAGATTAGCGGAACCCTCGTAAATTTATTTACAAAGTCATTAGACACGGGAGTTACGCCAGACTTGTGAAAGCAGGCAAATGTGGTACCCACATTCAAAGAGGGAGACAGAGCATCAGCGTCAAATTGCCGGCCGATCAGTTTGACATCAGTAGTGGGGAAATTTTTTGAATCAATTATAGCAGATAGCATCCGATCGCATTTAGAGAAATGCCAATTAATCTACGACTCTCAACATGGGTTTACAAAGGAAAAATATTGTCTAACAAATCTGCCGACGTTTTTTAGGAATGTCTTCGAGGTAGTAGATAATGACGAAATTTACGATGTTATTTACTTAGACTTTAGTAAAGCATTTGACAGAGTACTGCATCAGAGGCTTCTAAGAAAAATTAAGGCTCATGGTATCGAGGGAAAGTTTTAAATTGGATAAAATCATGGCTCACCGATAGAAAGCAGAGGGTCAGCGTAGATGGTGTTAAATCTGAGAGGGGCCGTGTAACCAGTGTGGTTCCCCAGGGGCCAGTACTAGGCCCACTCTTGTTCATAATCTACATAAACGACCTAGATACTGGGATCAACAGTGACATAAGCAAGTTTGCGGATGACACCAAAATAGGGCGGCAGATTAATTCAGGGCAGGATGCAAATGTATTACAGGAGGATCTAAATAAACTGCAGGGGTGGTCTGAAAATTGACAAATGAAATTCAACACCAGCAAGTGCAGAGTACTTAACATTGGAAGAACAAATACTGTCAATGTATACAGCCTTAACAACATCAACGTAGAGAAGTCGACTTGAGAAAGAGACCTAGGGGTACTTGTAAGCCTGGACCTACTGCCTAGAAAACAGTGCTTTAATATTCGAAATAAGACAAACAGAGTATTGGGTTTTATATCAAGAAGTGTAAGTGATAAGAGTGCAGAGGTCTTATTGCAAATATATCTTGCGCTAGTCAGGCCGCGCCTCGATTATGAGGTTCAGTTGTGGTGCCCTTATTATAGAATGGATATCAATTCACTAGAGTCGGTGCAGCGAAGAATGACGAAAATGATTCCGGGACTTAGAAACCTTCCATATCAGGATAGGTTAAAGAAACTAAACTTGCATTCCCTAGAAAGACGAAGAGTGCGGGGAGATATGATAGAAGTATTTAAGTGGGTGAAAGGAATCAATAAAGGGGATATAGATAAAGATCTTTTAATATCCGAGCAGGATAGGACTCGTAGCAACGGATTTAAGTTGGATAAGTTTAGGTTTAGGAGGGAGATAGGAAAGAACTGTTTCACAAATAGGGTGGTGAAAGAGTGGAACAAGCTTAGCAACTTATCTAGAAAGTGCTGGAACGATGGAAAGTTTCAAAAGGATGATTGATAGATCCATGGATGATAGAGAGTGGTAGTAACTCTCGACAGGAGCTGCCATGCACAGGCCAACCGGCCTATTGCAGACTCCTTATTTTCTTATGTTTTTATGTTCTAAATGCGCAGGGCTTCCATACACAACAAAGTCTGTATAGTAGGCGACTTTAACCTTGGCTAAATTGATTGGACAGATCTTACAGGTAACTCAGAATCAAAGTATTTTCTCGAAACGATCCAGGACTGTTCCCTAAGTCAACATATAACCGAACCCAACCTGGGTAATAGTATACTCTATTTAGTTCTTTCGAACAGAGAAAACCTCATCAACAATGTCGAGGTAGGGAACAAGCTTACAAACAGCAATCACAAAGAAATTAGATTCCAGTTAGATTTTCAGGGCGGACGAAAGGAAAATTCCACTTAAGTCCCAGATTTCAGAAGGGCAGACTTTGATAGTTTGAAGAGGCAGTTGAGGGAAGGGGTACCACGCCTGGGGGTGACTCACACTGACCTCACCCCACCGGCGAACCTGAGGGTTGACACGGACCTGATAACGAGATCTAAGATTGCCGAGTTCCACGACAATTTAAATTCTGAGTTACTTAATGAACACAGGCAGAACATACCATACAAAAAACTCAGTCAGACAACAATGACCCTAATTGGATAAATAATTATTTAAAGAACATTATTGGCCAAAGGAAGGCTATAGGTAGAAGGATAAATCGTGTCGAAATTTTCCTCGGGTATTATTATAAGGTATTGGCGAGTATGGTTAAAACCGACATAAGGAAGGCCAAGAGGAATAATGAGGTAAGGATAGCAAGGTAGGCGAAGACAAACCCAAAGGGATTCTGCCAAATGTATCAAACTAAAACACGAGAAAAGATTGGACCAATACGGTCAGATACCGGCAAGCTAACTGATAACGACGGAGAAATGAGCAATAATCTGAATAAATATTTTTCATCAGTTTTCACCACCTAAAATTTAAACATGATACTCGAGGCCCCGACTCTATTCAGAGATAGTGAAGAAAACAAATTAAGTGAAATAGTAGTGACTAGTAACGATGTTAGTAAGCAAATAGACAAAATAAAGCCTAATAAGTCACCTGGTCCCGATGAGATATTTGCCAGAGTATTAAAGGAATGTAAGGAAGAGCTTAGTATGCCTTTAGCAAAGTTATTTAACATGTCCTTAAAAACAGGTGTAGTACCAGAATCCTGGAGGATAGCGAATGTAATACCGATTTTCAAGAAGGGGGATAGATCACTATCCTCTAACTACCGCCCAATCAATCTAACATCAATAGCAGGCAAATTACTGGAAGCAATCATTTCAAACTCTATTCGAAATCACCTGGAGAAGCACCGATTGATCAATGATTCCCAGCATGGCTTCACAAGCGGACGTTCATGTCTAACTAATCTTTTAACATTCTTTTCATCGGTTTTCGAATCGGTGGACGAGGGGCACAATTATGATGTGGTACATCTCGAGATTAGCAATGCCTTCGACAGAGTCCCCCACGAAAGACTAATTAGAAAGGTAGAAGCACATGGCATCAAAGGTAATATCCTTAAATGGATTAAGGCGTGGTTACAGGACAGGAAACAGTAAGTGAGCATTAATGGCACTAAGTCCCATTGGAGCAACGTCACTGGTGGAGTTCCCCAAGGCTCAGTACTTGGACCATTATTATTTATGATATACATAAACGACATAGATATCGGCATAGACAGCAACATAAGTAAATTTGCTGATGACACTAAAATAGGACATGTTATTCAAACTGACGAGGACTTCGGAATACTACAGGAAGATATGAAAAAAAATTTCGAATGGTCTGAAAAATGGCAGATGAAATTCAACGTGGACGAATGTAAAGTACTCAGTATAGGAGATGTAAACAGGGAAACTAGATACCAGAAGAACAAAGATGCCATAGAGAAATCCGACTGCGAGAGAGATTTAGGAGTAATGATTAGTAGGAACCTTAAGCCAAGTAAACAATGTGTTTTTGCTCGTAGCAAGGCTATTAAAGTACTTGGGTTCATACAAAGGAGTATTAGTTACAAGACTAGGGAGGTCATCCTAAATCTGTATCTTGCGCTTGTGAGAACACACCTGGATTACGCAGTTCAGTTCTGGTCACCGTATTACTGAATGGATATAGAATCCTTGGAAAGAATTCAGAGCAGAATGACAAGACTAATCCCGGGCATTAGGAACCTTGAGTATAGAGACCGGTTAAAGCATCTTAATTTGCACTCCCTTGAGAGACGTAGAGCGAGGGGCGACCTGATAGAGGTGTATAAATGGAAGTCGGCGCTAAACAAAGGGGACATTACAAAGGTACTCAAACTATCCAATCAGGAGCGAACTCGTAACAATGATTTTAAATTAGAAAAATTTAGATTTAGGCGCGAAATAGGTAAACTCTGGTTTGGTAACAGAGTAGTGGATGAATGGAACAATTTACCAAATATCATGATTAACTCGAATAAGGTGGATAGCTTCAAACATAGGTTGGATGCTTATATGAGCAATAGGGGTTGGGTGTAAATGGGACTGCCCAGTATGGACCAACAGGCCCGCTGCAGTTTCCTCCATTCTTATGTTCTTATGTTCTTATCAAGACACAGTTTTTATGATATGAGTTCTAAGAGGCTTTACTAGTTGACAATAACACTCACGTTTTGGGGTCTCGGGTTGACCAACGAGAACAAATATAATATTCTCCTGGTAGATGTTGTCTCTACAGTAGAAGGCGATCGACTGTCCCTCAGACAGTCACACAGCTGCTACCAGCTCCATTTTGCTTAGTAACATGTTTCTGACACGCCCATTTAACACCTCAGCAAAGTTCGGTGTCAACACTCTGTCTCTCCTCTCACCCTCTCTCTCTCGTCTAGTTTATCTTACTGTGGCGGTAACACACACACACACACACACACACACATATATATATATATATATATATATATATATATATATATATATATATATATATATATATATATATATATATATATATATATATATATATATATATACACACTGCATACTTACATATATATATATATATATATATATATATATATATATATATATATATATATATATATATATATATATATATATATATATATATATATATATATATATATATATATATATATATATATAATATTAAAAGGCATCAAATTACCTAGAAACATTATCTGAAAAATAGTATTTTCGCCAGACGACAAAACATGAAAGGTGAACCACCTCAACACAGACTAAAGTTCTCTTGATCCCAGTTTTCCTCAAATTGGTTGAAGTCGCTGTGTCTATATGAGAAGGCAGTAAACGCTTCAGTGATAAGAAATGAGATAATAGTTTCCGTGTTGGTAGAGCTCTCTGTATGGACACAATGACACGACCAGATAGATTAAAGTTATAGACACTTGTGTGTGCGCCCTTGAGGCTAATGCAGTCGTTAAAAAAAATATCTGGTGAACCTCCGTCTTAGAGGGAGAAATAAATAATAATGATAATTGGGAACGAATTATTGGTAACAATGAAGAAGGGAAAAGTGGCATTAGCACCTTAGCTTTCGTCTCACTGTGACTAATTCTATCCATTCTTATGCTGATGATTCTGCTCTTCACTCCTCTTCACATTTTTCCCTTCCCCCTAATTTTCAAACTAGATCTGTTTCTATAGCTGATATTATCTCATCTACCAATGCGGATCTGTGCAGCATCTCTGAATAGGGAGGTAGAAACTTGGTTAAAGTCAATAGTAATAAAACCCAGTATTTACCAATTACACTTTCCAAATTTGATGATCTCCAACCAATCACATTTCAGGATGCAATCATTCTGGCCAAGTTCTAAAATAGATATGCTAGGCCTCACCATTTCATCTATTATGTCATGGAAGCTACTTCACTGTTGAGCAGTTGCTTTAAGTTTATAAGGGACTCATTCTTCCAAACTTTAAGTACTGCTCTCATATCTGGGGTGGCTTTTCTTCTGTCCAACTGTTAGATAGGGTGGAATCAAAGGCATTTTGTCTTATTGTCTGTCCTCCTTTAGTTGATAATCATTTTTCCCTTTCTCTTCTCAGCAATGTTACTTCACTCTCTCTCTTTTACAGGTTCTTTAATGGGCAATGTTCGGTGGTTTTGGCAATCTGTGTACCTCCGGCAAGGCCGTGGGATCATAACACTCGCCTTGCCCGCGAGTTATATAGTACTATCGAGCACAAAAGTCATGTCCACTACCCAGCCACAATAAGGTTTCCAATAGCCTTGAGTCTGAAGTTTCGAAACAGCTGGGGGAAATGCTATGGTCGGCCAACAGATGTCGCCCAGTGTAGTGTGTGTGTGGGGGGGGGTAGAGGAGGTGGGGTCTGGATGAGAGGCAGGTTTATTTATTATAATAAATAATTATTTATACTACCATAATTTCAAGCTGCCTTTTTAACTACGTTTTGTCTTATAGTTGTTTCTTTATGGTTAAGATTTCATGGAACAGGTGCAGTGCCCTGGGTGCTTATAGCCGCTCAGGTCACAATGATACTTTAAAGAATGGAATATATTAAGGATAAAAGTGAAATATGCAAGGATCAGGGTGAAGGGCCTTGGTCAGCTAGTTTTACTCAGCAACCACGTCACAATTTTGTTGTTATTCCGACAAAGATATTATGGTAATATTTATTTATATTCCACCCATCCTTTGCTTAATCAATATTATATAATTATTTACTCATGTTACAAAGAGTGGAGTGAAAAAGTTATCAGTATTGTAAAATAATATTCACACTTAATCTAGGTGACTGTCCCAATTCTTTCAAGTTCCAGTGTTTAGACACCCCACCACAATATGCAAGCTTCATATATTTTGGAGTGTGCTCAGTTACCGTTAATATTATATGCTGAACATCATGAGCATTTCAATGATGGTAGCAATTGTAACTATATAATTATATTGTGTTATAAGACAACACATTCCACGACGTGTCATACAGATCATTGTATACCACACAATACATAATTTGTGGCTGTTAAGTTACTTTCTTATAAATTTTCATGCAATATAGTTTAAGACATCATTAAGGACATGAATTTAAGATAACACTATAGGTGAGTTAATATATATTAATTATATTTACAAACAATACTAAAATCCAAACAATACACCAATACACACATCTTAGTATTTGGTCCAGTCACCCATTGCATTCAGGACTTCATCAAGGCAATTAGGGATGGAGTTGACCAGCTTTAGGCACACCCCTGGTCGTCGACGTATACTCTCCCACACGTCGTAAGCTTTGGCCTCTACTCTCCCACACGTCGTAAGCTTTGGCCTCTATTGCTGCACAGGTTCGCTGCTCCCCAATATCCCAATCACGTTTCATCATGGCCCAAATATGTTCAATCGGATTAATATCACATCCTAGAGTTGGCCAGTCGATGACCTCAATTTCAGGGTGATCCTGGAGGTAGTCCTTCACTATGTTGCTGGTATGAATGGGAATGTTGTCATGAACCAGCCTGATAGTGTGGGGGGCTGGAACTGCCATAGCCCGGACTGTAGGAATTAGCACTTGCTCCAGGATGTCTGCATACTGCTCACCAGTGAAACGGCCATTGATCTTGACCAGTTCACCTGGCCCATGTGCCCACATCCACCCCCAGAATGACACTGACACCCTACCACTCACTGCGCGATGTCGAATGTGTTTCTCATGGTAGGTTGTGTTGGGGGGCTGCCAGCACTGCCTCTCTTCAGCTCCCACTGACCTGAACACCGTTTCATCGGTAAATATAATGGTTCTCCAGTATTCTTCTCTATGTGGTGTGGTGGGATGTAATCCTAGACAAGGTTCTTCAAACTCCAGAGCACGAGCAGTAGATATATTCCATAAGTAGTACAAGACTTGGCAGGATAACCAACCGTTACAAAACAAGAGCAAGCACAAAGAACTCCTTGCCGTCGCCAGGCCTGAGCCCATCTGAGAGAAGTTAGCTAGCTAGGGAGGGAGAGTTGCTAGACAATAGGACAATAAATGAGATCTTCTAGTTACTTGACTAGCGCGGTACAGACATAGTACATCGGGACATAGTAAGTAGACATAGGCATAAGACATAAGCATAGATATCAGACATGCTATAATAATATATAGTAATACAGACATGTGAATAAATGGTACAATGAATGGTAACAGAGTCTTGCCGTCAGGCGTGTTCACATATCTTGGTATTTACATATCTATACACCTCCCTCCCCCTTTACGCTCGTAGTGCAATCTTGAGCGGCTACGGACTCTTTTTCCATGAGTCGGGGGGAGCGGCGAGGGACAATGGGAGGATCAACTGACGACCTTCGTTCCTGGTCTGGGCAAGGGGGCACAGGGGACAGGGAGGAAGGTTCGTCACTAGAGGATGGCACTGGGCGGAGATGGCGTCTGTTTCGCCACCACACACGACCACTGGGGAGGCGGACTTGGTACGAACAGGACTCGCCACGGCCCATGACGACCCCGACCTTGTCCCAGCGGTGTGACGTCGGGTCCTGGATTCGTACTTGCTGGCCGACAGTCAACCTGGGAAGGGGGCGGGCGTGGGCGTCATAGTGGCTTGTCACTTGGGCCATCCGGGCAGCCTCACGGCGGTCACACTCGTCCGCCTTGATCTGCCATTCATCTAAGAAGGACTGGGGGTGGGCAGGCACACAAGTACGAAGGGGGCGGCCATACAACACCTGGGCAGGAGAGCGTCCGGCAGGGGTAGGGGTGTTACGGAGTTCCAGTAGGCCCCTGTCGAACTCCTCGCAGTCCAGGTTCCCCGTCGGTGCTGTCTTGAGGATGAGGTATTTTGCGGACTTTACCGCTGCCTTGGCCTGGCCATTCGTGTGCGGGTAATGAGGTGAAGTGACGATGTGGTGGACGCCCCAGCGTTCGGCGAAGCTCTTGAACTCGTGGCTATTGAACGGGGGCCCACCATCGGTTCGCAGGCGGAGAGGCACTCCGACTTCCCGGAAGAAGCAACATAACATCCGGATGACCCTGGAAGAGGTGGTGTCCCGATCACAGGGAACCACCACGGGCCATCCAGGCAGCCTGTCGGCGACCACCAGGAAAGACTTTCCGGCCACATGAAAGAAGTCGGCGGACACGGACTCAAAGGGCCGCTTCGGGAGGTCATTGCACAGGTACGGCTCTTGTTGCTGGCTGGGCTGGAGTTGCTGGCAAGGCTCACAGGCCTCCACCGTGCTCTTAATATCGGAGTCAATACCAGGCCAGAAGACGGTTTGACGGGCTCTGCACCTGGTGGCTTCAACGCCGCGGTGGCTGTCAGAGAGGAGGGATAAGGTGCGCCGGCGGAGGGCAGGGGGAACGACGATCCTGGGGCCGTACAACACCAGCTCTCCGTCCGCATAGAGGCTATCCCTTAGCTTCCAGAAGGGGAGGGCGGAGGCGTGAATGTCGTAGCGGTTGGTGGGGAATCCAGCGGAGAGAAGTTGGACGTATGCCGGGTCTTGAGCGGCGGCGATGCAAAGCTCCTGGAGAGTCCTATCGTCTTCGATGGAGGGCGTCGTCGTCGTCTTGTCAGCGAGAGAAGTGGCTGTGTGTGTCACTAAAGACCGAACGTGAGCCGCGGCTGTGGTACAGTCGACTTCATCTTCAGTTGTGGGGCGACTAACAGGGGCTTGGGAGAGGGCGCCTGGTATGCACAGAAGCTTACCGGCGCGCCACACAGCCGTAAAGACGTAGGGAGCGGTCTTCTCTTTGAGACGTTGGAGGCGAGGATTTTCGATGGCGTCCAACGTGTAGTGATTGAGGATGGGTATGAGCGGGCGATGGTCCGTCATGAGGGTGAAATGTCCAAGCCGAACAGGTAAAGGCGGCACTTGGCCATAGCCCAGGCGACTGCCAGCATCTCTATTTCGATGATGGCGTATCTGGTCTCCGTGTCGGTCAAAAACCTGGAGCCACACTGAACTAAGCGCAGTCTACCCTGGCCGTGATCTTGAAGGAGGGCATATCCGAGGCCGTATAGACGGGAGGCGTCGGTCTGGAGGACCACTGGTAAGGACGGGTCGAAGGGTGCCAAGACTGGTGGTGACAGCAACGCCTTCTTAACATTTCTGAACGCTAGGTCGTGGTCAGGAGTCCAGAGGAAAGAGCGCTTGGGGCTCATGAGGGGGCGTAGAGGTTGGGCTGATGTGGCGATTGCAGGGGAGAAGTCGGCCAGCTGATTTACCAGGCCCATAAACGAGCGAAGGTCGGTCAGGTTCGCTGGAGTAGGGATGTCCCTGATGGCCTTGACCTTCTCCTCATCAGCTGAGATCCCCTCTGGCGAGATGTTGTAGCCGCAGTAGTTAACTTGGGAGGCGGCGACCACAAATTTATCTTTGTTCAGGGTGATACCATGGGCACGACATCTTGTGAGCATCAGATGAACTCGGTTCAAGTGGGCCGGGAGATCATCGTCGAAGAGCAGGATGTCATCTACGACCTTCACGCAGTTGGTGACACCCTGCAGAGCCATATCCCCACGGAGGCAGTACGCATCCCCCGTTGCTGCGAAGCCCATGGGTCCGCGGCAGTGTTGGAAGCGACCGTGGAGCGTGATGAATGTAGTGAGGTGGCGATCTTCTTCGGCCAGGTCGACTTGCCAGTACCCATGTAGTGCATCCGCCGTGATAAAGAAGTTTGCAGACGGGGTGATGCTGCGGACTGCTTGAATGGGCGTAGGCGATGGATGGGCGGGACGGGAGACCTGCGAGTTGAGATGGGTGAGGTCAACTGTGATGCGAACACCTACAGGCTTGGGTGCCAAGACCATAGGGTGGCACCACTCGGAGGGCTCCTCACCGGCGTGTCTGATGATCCCCTGCTGCAACAGAGAATCGAGCTCCGCCCTCACCTTGTCCCGTAGGGCAAAGGGGATAGGCTTGGGTGTGTAGATGGTGAAAGGCGTCGCGCCAGGCTTGAGGTGGATTCTCATCGGGGGGCCTGTCATCTTCTTGAGCGGCGTCTTCTGGAGGTCGGACTTGGAGACAAGGACGTCGCTGAACTGACGAAGAAAAAACTTCCAGGCGGCAGCAGGTGTGGTTATGGCTGAAACAGGTATCTCTGCACACCTGTTGAGGTGTGTCACGGCGAGGATGGGCTTTGGGAACTCGGATGAGACGATGGCCAAGTCCTGACAATGGCCACATGACAAGAGAGGGGTTTGGATGCCCTCATGGACGTGGACTGTGGCAAGGCAAGACTTGGGACCGAGCTGTAACGTTGCCTTGAAGCAACCCAAAGCTGGAGACATCGGGGACCCGTCCGCTGTGAGCACGTCTTTCATGGCTGTGGGTGACAGGATACTCCTGGGAATGTTGAGGGCGTCCAGGTGTGTTGGTCCAATCACCGTGATGTCCGCGCCCGTGTCAGGTATCATCAGGAGGTTGGAAGAGTTGGTACCGTAGGACAGACGAACATTGACGGGCTTGGGGGACCTGTCACTCGAGGCATCATCCACGCGTCGGCACCCTTTGTTGTTCTTGGGAGACGGTGGTGTGGACGTTCTGTCGGGCTGTAAAGAGACGTTTTGACCTGGAGATGGAGGCTTCTTGGTGGACCTGCAACACTTGCGAAGTGTCCTTGCTTGTTGCAAGCGTTGCATGAGACCTTGTTGGCAGGACATCGATTTGTGCGGGCCCAATGGCCTTGAAACCCGCAGTTTCGACATTTACTATCAGTCGCAGGGCACTTTCCTGGACCGTGCGGCGCTGACAGTTTCTGCAGGATTCGGGAGAAGAAACTGGTGACTGTGACGGGGGCTGTGGAGAGGACGCCGTCTGCATCTGGCGTTGATTTCTCTTGTAGGTGGAGACGGCGTGAACTTGAGACGGCGAAGAGTGTATGGCTGAGGCAGCCTCTCTTGTGGCCTCATACGACCTGCAACAGGTGACGAAGTCGGTGAGGGAAGAGGCGGCGTCGAGGGTGAGGAGTTTCTGAAGCAGGTCCTCGTCACATACACCCATCAGTAAGATCATCTTGAGCTGGATCTCAGCACAGGTTACAGGATCGCCTGTACATAGGTCCACCTCGGATGCTAGGTCCTTAAGTCGTGCGTAGAAGTCTGAGAATGATTCCCCAGAAGCTTGTTTGCAGGATAGCAGTGCCCTACGACGCAAAGCTTCATTGCGGAGGCCTCGGAAATGACTCTGCAAGGCGTTTAAAACCTCTGTCACTGACATGGGGGAGTCAGAGGGAATGGCTAGCGTGTGCTCTAGGAGGCGTTGAACATCGAGGGAAATGCACGATCTTAATTGGATGAGTTATTTATGAAGGGGCATTCGGTTGAGGTCAGACATAACAGCAAAGTCTTCGAAACGACGTCGCCATTGACGGTATACTTGATATGTTGCATCAGATTGAAGAGGTGGGGGGCTGGAAACTGAAGACTTGCTGTGCAGGGGTGTACTCGAGACGGCAGGTAATGGAGGAGGCACAGAGAGGTCGACGAGAGTTGAGACTGGAGCAGGTGGTTGAGAAGGCACTGAGGCATACCCAAGAGGGATAGGTGACGTGTGAGGAGGCGTTGTCTGAAGGGTAGATGAAGAGGCTGTAGCTGGCGAATTGGTTGTGGCAGCTGGTGAAGTCGTCCTTGTTGCCAGCAATTCCAATAGTTCCAGGAATTTGCGGTTATCAGCTTGGTATTGTTGTTGGAGTTGAAGACGGTAAGCTGATTCCACTGACTGTCTTGACAATTCCTCTTGACGTCGTTTTTCCTCCTCTAATTGACGTCTTTGGGCTTCCTTCTCTTGGGAAACTTGTAGAAAGTGAATTAACTGACGTATAGCCTGGCTCCCATCCTTTGAATTTGGCGCGCCCGGCGTGTGAGGCGTGAGGGGGGGTGGGAGGGTCTGTGAGGCTTCGTCTTCCTCATGATCCTCATTTAAATTCCCCAGCAAATCGTCGTAGTCAGACAACTCGTGTTTGGTATGGTTGCGATGGGAAAGACAAGGAGAATAAGGTGACGTGCTATGTTTTCATCAATGTACTTGCCTAAGTGCAGGAACTGGCGGGCAAGTAAAAGAATTTTGACTGTAATATTTGTGGAGTTGAGTGGAGAAGGCTGGCGGCGGTGATACTGGACTCTGTATTCCTCCGCGCGCCCGGGCGAGATGTCGGTGATGACTCAGTCGAGGAGAGCAGTGGCTTGCGGGCCGGCGTAGACTGAGGATGTATGCCTGAAGTGCTCTCTTGAAAACTGGGCTAAAAGGGTTTCTGCTACCTGTAGGGCCCCAGAAACATAGCAAAACAGACATCAAAGGCACTGCACTTCACAAGATCACAAAGCACTTTAAATCCAGGGACACTGTAGATCTGGGCGGGAAACAGAGGAGGAGCGGGAAACAGACGAGGCCGGCTCTTGAAACTTGTCAGCTGTCGTGTTGGAGCTACTAAAACTGCGCCATGTGGTGGGATGTAATCCTAGACAAGGTTCTTCAAACTCCAGAGCACGAGCAGTAGATATATTCCATAAGTAGTACAAGACTTGGCAGGATAACCAACCGTTACAAAACAAGAGCAAGCACAAAGAACTCCTTGCCGTCGCCAGGCCTGAGCCGATCTGAGAGAAGTTAGCTAGCTAGGCAGGGAGAGTTGCTAGACATTAATAGGACAATAAATGAGATCGTCTAGTTACTTGACTAGCGCGGTACAGACATAGTACATCGGGACATAGTAAGTAGACATAGGCATTAGACATAAGCATAGATATCAGACATGCTATAATAATATATAGTAATACAGACATGTGAATAAATGGTACAATGAATGGTAACAGAGTCTTGCCGTCAGGCGTGTTCACATATCTTGGTATTTACATATCTATACATGTGGAAGGTGTTCCAATGCAAAGCTGAGTCGACACTCCTTGTGAGTAGATGTTAGCCACCCTTTGTGAGCTGGAATATGGCAGTCGATCCCAGCTTCATGAAGTCGGCGTCTTGTCGTCATGTGATGGCAGTTGAGGCCCAGATACCTTGTATGCTCCACTGATGTTCGCATTGGATATGCCGTTGCAGCTGCCACGATCATGGCGTCCATCCTTCCCGACGTTACTCATGGCCTCCCGCTTCGAGGTTTCGTCTCCACTGAGCCCTCTTCCTCCCACCGGCGGATCCACTTCCTAATCATCTTGGTGCTCCTCCCCACTTCGAGAGCAATGTTCTGCACAGTTGCCCCGGCTCTCCACACCCAGATGATTTGGCCTCGCTCAGCAATCACTGCCAACGAATTTGCTCGTCCTGCAGGCATATCTGAAAAGGCAGAGTAATATTTTGTTGTGGTAACTGATGCAGGCTTTTATATACTAGAGTAAATTAATGGTATTAGTAACACCTAGGTTAAGTATTATTACTCTGACATAACGTTTTGGTAAATCTTTTTGGATCAACTGCCCATGAAACCCTTCCGATTTCATGTATTCATAGTAAACTACAAGTGGATCCGCCCCCCCCCCCAAACCTCCACCACCACCCCTGCGACTGTAGTGTGAACATTCGCCGATATTAATCATCATCATCAGTCTCTCCTATGGCTGGCCAGAGGGATTAGTTAACATGTATTTGTGTTTCTATAATTTAGTGTTATATTGTTTGGAGGAGATTACAGTATTTCAAAAAGGTTAAAACTGAACTTAGGAAAAATTTTGGGGTCTCTGCTAAAATATCTTACATTGTAGGGTAAGTGAAGGACATTGTTCGATACAGATTATAAATAGAACATTCAATGAGAATATGTTGGACTGTTATTTGTGTTGCAGTTTTAGCATATAGGTGGGGCCCCATTAGGGGAAAACATGAGTTGGCCATGCGTCAATCGCGTATGCCCAATTCTTAGACGATTCAGAATAGTTTCGTGATGCCGAGAGGATTGTTTTGATGATGACCAAGGATAAACTGATTATTTGATCATTTTTATCTTATGACTTGTTGGTTCATTTTCCCAGGACTTTTACCAATCGTCAAATATTAATTGTTTATTGGTAGTTAGTCTCGCCGATAATCAAAATATATGGTTTTCCACTGCTTTACATATTTATTTGACAATTTTCAGCTATGACAAGTTCGTCCCAGATTACATATAACTGTAATAGGTTACATTACGTTAGGGTTCGTTATATAAAAACGTTTTCTATACATATATGGATTTTTCGTTTTACGTTTAGCCGTGAGGTGGATTTTACAAATTACGCAAGGCAACCATTACAATTGGCGGAGTCGAGGCGGGAGATACCGATAGCGAAATATAGGAAAGGGGGAAGAAGGTTTAGTAGTGAAAGAATGTGGGTTAAACGGAACAGACTTTTAGGAGGAGAGAAAGTGTGTGACCTTCTGCCCACTGCATGGTATTGGGTGGTAGGTTGGGGTGACTGGGGCGATGGGAGGGCGGAAAGGATGTGGAGAAAAGAAGGCGAAAGGAAATGGAGGGCCCATCCCTATTTGGGTGGGGTGCACCTCATCTTTAATTTGTTTGGAGGGCCCATTCATTATTTTTTCTGAGTAGGGTTACACTTTTTATTATAGATAGAGGGAAACGGATGGAGATAGAGACGTGGTGGCTATGATTTTAGGTTGGGGTAGGTGGGTGGCCATGGGTGTTGCTTGTTTTTTTCCACATATCTTAATCCGGCTCAAGTTACGTGGGATTGACCTTCGTTGTAAAGGTTTTAACTCTAAATACAAGGGGGAGGAGCCATGTCGTCGGTTCTGTGAGTGTTCATTACAGTAGTTCAATTCGTCGCCATGGGTAGAATAGGGGGAAGGGGGTTGGGGAATGCAGGGGAAGGTAATGTGATAGGATGGAAGGGAAGAGGTGGGGGAGGGAGGAGTGGAGTGGGGGATGGTAGAGGGGGAGTGTGGGGAGAGAATAAGTAGTCGAATAGTGTTTAGGTGTGGTAACCCACGGGTTGGAACTTGTGAAAGTATTATGTTGTTTAAAGCAAATTATGGAGCATTACAGAATCTTCAAACGGGTTTTCACGCTATTGATAGGCCTTATGTAATCCACCAATAAGGATTACAACAGCACACAGTATGACTGCAATTGGTAAGAAAAATAAAATATAACATGGCAAAATTTTTGCCCTGCATAATTTTTACATCCCACCTCACGCCTAAAGTAAACCGAAAAATGCTTATGTGTATAGAATATTTTCAATTCAATATCACATATTCTTTCACCTCTACAAATACCTGCTGTCACTCATGGGACACCCTGCAATAGTATAAGGACGACATGGGCTATGCTGACAAATTAATGTGACTTACCTGTTGGTGACGACGATGGTAGGAATGAGACCTCGGCATGTTCCTGTGTTTGACATCACTGCCTTCCCCTGGTGTGGGTGGCGCCAACCTTGGTAACAACTTGTGTGCCTATCAGTCGCACCATCGTAGCCGTGAACGACAGAGATATGGTCTTTGTAGTGCTTTTATTTACCCGTTACATATCTCTCGCCATGCTCAATAATATTAACTATCTTCATGACATTCCTATTGTTATCAGTGATTGCGGAATTCACTATGTTATGCTCCACCTACACACAGCCTGTTACTAGACTAACCAGCACCTCCTCTATTTCCCCCCCCACCACACACTACAGTGGGCGACATCTGTTGGCCGACCATTGTATTTCCCCAGCTGTTTCGAAACTTCAGACTCAAGGCTATTTGAAACCTCACTGTGGCTGGGTAGTGGACACGACTTTTGTGCACGATAGTACATCCTTCTTTCCTCACACAGCCAAAATGTGGAATGCTCTGCTTTCTTCCGTGTTTCCATACTCATACAATCTGTCTCATGTTAAAAGGCTGGTTTTCCTGCATCTTCTTGGTGTAGATTAATATAATATTTTCCTTTTCTATTTTTAATATCCTTTTGCTTTTATTTTTTCGCCCCCCAGGCCCCGTTGTCTGTCGATGACCTGTGCCCTGGTGGGCTATTCCATCCTCTATGCACAACATTTGGATCTCCGAGTTCTTCTGACTGCATAACATTGGTCATCCTAATAGAAAATAGAAAATTGATTGTACATATGTGGAGATCTTATGATTATTACATTTTTATGGTTAACTCGAAACATGAAGAAGAAAAAATGATTGCCTTACATAACTGTATTTAAAAATTTGAAAACTAGAGCAATTTTGTCGATTAATTCTTCAAAGATTTAAACAATACTTTTGGCAATTTGTAATGAGGCTAAGAGTAACTGTAATTGCGGAAAAAATAATTAGGAGTCTGTAAAACATCTATTTGAAGTTTTGGTGTGAAAAACAACTACAGTGAACAAAGAAGTAGATTTAATTGAAAGACTGAAGAGCTACTGTAGTGAAATAAAAATACAATAATTAGGCTGAGAGAGAGAAAAACAATGATCGATAGACATAGATTAAAACAGTGAGAGAACATACACAGGGAATCAGTAGCGGGCATAAAGGAAATCGATAGCCAAGCTCACACTTTATCCTCAAAACAATACTGAAAGTTATGGAACACTGATGCCAAGTTGTTGTCTTCCTTCTAATGAACTCAACACTATTCTTACCAAGTGTTGGGCAGAAGTTGTAATTAATGTAACACAATAAGTCGGTTCAAGGCCCCGAAGAACACAGTGGTTGGCCGACCAGAGTTAGGAAGAATGATATTGCCTTGAATCGACTGATGACTTGTTAATTACTTTTCTTTATTAAAAGTTTCCAGGGACTCAAATATTCATTAATTAAAACGATATATGTTTTTCAATCTCTCTCGCCTTAATATCTTAATTGACATACTCTTACTACGTCTAGATTACCTCTATCATCACTCTTGATAATTCTAGCCCATATTACCAGGCAGTTCTTATTGAGATATTTGGTTACATATATATGGAAAGTGTTATTTTTAGGTTATTGCTAATTTCTTCGTGGTTATGACGTTTGAACACACCGATTAATTATAAGTTTATATAATTGTACTCTAGTGCAGAAAGAGTTTATGATAAGTGGTAATTAATGGATACTGATAATGATCAGAATAATGATAATTTAGTGAGTGGTAATTTAGAATCAGCGGGAATAAGTAATAATGATCATTGGTAAGAGATGCATTTTCGGGGTAGATATGATAGAAGTATTTAAGAAGGTGAAAGTTCTTATAATATCCGAGCAGGATTAGGACTCGTAGCAAAGGATTTAAGTTGGATAAGTTTAGGTTTAGGAGGGAGATAGGAAGTAACTTGTTCACAAATAAGGTGGTAGATGAGTGGAACAACCGTAGCAATTTTGTAGTAAGTGCTGGGATGCTGGAAAGTTTTTAAAGAAGGCTAGATAGATTCGTGGACGATAGAGAGTGGTTGTAACTCCCGACAGTTGTTGTCATGCACAGTCCAACCGGCCTATTGAAGACTCCTTTTTTTTCTTATGTTGTTAATACTATACCACAAGATTACTTTGACTACAACCTGACTTCCACTCTCTAAATGTTAAAATAAATGGCTAAATCAATTTATCGCTCAACTTAACTGACATATTACAGCTGAAAATAATTTGCAATGCTAAAGACAATACAGTATACCAACCACCTGTATTTTATCCGCTAGAACATTTCAGGACGTACAAGAGAGGTGATCACTTCGGTCTTCGTAATAATCACCCCCAAGGAAGTAGAGATCAAATTCAAGCCTGAAAGCTGTCTCTTGAATCGTAAATTTAATACAAAGTATCTAAATATCTGTTCAATATACCGTCAATCTAGTGTACTGTTTTGATGACAAGACAATTGAGGTGTTGACTAATTAGTTACCAGGTGACCATCGACCACCATCATCATTGGGGCAGCGCTATATATGATTATAGAGGATGCTGGAATGATGATTTTACACTAAATTTGAAGTACGACTTTCTTAGATGAAAAGCTTGTCACCTCGTCTATCATTAACTTGTAAGTGGATAATGTTGAATTGAATTGAATTGAAACGGTTTATTTAGCCAGAAAAAAACACAGATACAGAGTGGATAATAATAACAATATTAACATGGCTGAGCCAGTTGAGAACCTGAATTAGGTATCAGAGGCTATGTAGCACTACCACTTTAATGACGTTTGTGCAGTCGATAGGCATTAGTACTGTATTTTAAGTAATTAATAATGGCAGAGCCTAATTACAGGGAACTACTGTTATTTTTTAACGAATACCCATGACATTGGCTGTATAACCAAGTAGAACAAGGAAATTAAAAAAAAAAACATGCTTAATTCATAGAATTATCAAATTATAGAAGGATTATGCTGCAAGGTGTAATGTGTTTGTCATATATTTCAGAAGCAATTAACAAATAAACATGACAGACGACAGTGGTGTATAGGTTAGCCAGTAGCCGGCCATGGCTAGACAAAATTTTTACTTATTCTCCATCATCCTCAAAGATTACTACATGGTGTAAATAAATACTGAGAATATAAGTTGCCATATATGCAAAACTTTTCAATATTCCCAATTCATTCACACAGTCTGAGGGCAGCCGATGCAAGCAGTGGCGTGTATAGTTAGGAAGGAAGGTATGCATTAATTACCCTATGGATTGGCCCTCTCCCATCCCTGTTGCCACCTTCCACTCCTATTCTCCTCACATACCGCCACTAGCCCATCACCCTTATCTCACACTGGCCCCCGGTCCCCCTCTCCACGCTACGAGTGAATGCTTCAGTTCATACTCCCGTGGTTCACAACTCTCGGAGATGAGGATTAACAATGCTGACTGCAGCAGGTGGAAGTGTGGAAGGGTGCACATGATTGACTCTGTAATTGATTTTGGCTGAGTATCTAAAAGCAACACTACAATATGAAAGAAATCGTGTCCTGCAAAAAAAATAAATAAATAAAAAATGGGAGTGACATTCTCGGAGCTATTATGTGCAAGAAGGTCGTGAGTATAAAAGTTGAGGTTAACCAAGCACCGCTATCCCATAGCTGTCCCACTGTCACATGGTTGGTTAGAAAGGCATGCGACGCCGCCCATCCAACCTTGAGTATTATTATGATATTCAATGCTCGCTAATCCTAGTTACGAGTCCCTCCACGAGGTTTTGGAGGAGATTGTGATATACTGTAGCTGCTAGAGTGACTACCTTGTTTTCAGCTCCATACTTCCATGAAAAGTTCCACGTTTCCTTATTATAATCTGGCTGTTGAGAAAACAGTTCCAATTTAGTTCGAGGAAACATTTCTTGTCCTCATCTTTGAGCTTCTTTTCCCTAAGTGGGACTACACACACACACACACACACACACACACACACACACAACTATGCTGTCACTAGGAATCAAGCTTGACGATCATCCAGCTATGATGCAATGATGTGAGTTATTAAGGATGTCACCTTCGTTGGTGAGTTTTAAGGTGACTCGAGAGACCGATACGGGATCGACAGGGCCGTCCACAAATGCTGCATGTGTGGAGGGCTACATCTACTGCGGGAGGGGCGGCGGCAGCGTCTTTTCGGCACTGGCGCTTATCTGCCCAGGTATACAGTCGGGTTAACTCGAAAATATTGACACCTACATGTGTGGTGCTCCTCCAAGCATTACGGTGTGGAGTGATCGTCTCCCAGGTGAGGGGGTTTATTTAGCAATTTGTCAGCTTTGTCTTCAGACTGTCCTCATACCTCTTCCGTTGTCTCCCAGTGTTACGTTTACCATTCGTTAGGCGACTGTAAAGTAGCTGTTTTGGCAGTCTACTGTCATCCATGCTGGTGATAACATGACTAGTCCAATGTAGTTGTTCATGAATAATGGTAGCCTCGATGCTTCTACAGTTGGTGTCAGAGAGAATACTGGCATTTGTTCTTTTGTCTTCCCAGTGAACTCAGAGGATGGAATGTAGACTACGTTGGTGAAAGTTTTCAAGTACCTTGAGGTACTGTACCTCCTGTATGTGACCAATGTCACGCTGCCATACAGCAGGGCGAGGAGGACCACTGCTCGGTACACATGCAGCTTTGTAGATAATTTCAGCTTCCTACAGCTGAAGACACAAGTACGAAGACTGCAAACGCTTGAGATGCACATCTGATCCGATGTTGAATCTCTTCATCAATGTCCGCGGTGTTGGACAGGTGGGAACCACGGTACTGGAAGTGGGTAACATTAGAGAGAGCAGTTCCGTTAAGCTGATGATTAAATCTTAACGTAGCAAAGCAACAATCCACATTAGCTCCGGACCTCCCATGAAGAAGCTGCATCGATGGTGGAGGTGTGGTTGAACCAGGGGCAGGCTGAAAAAAATCTGGTTCTTATGTGCATTCACCTCAAGGCCGAAGTGTGCATACGCATATGCAGAGGTGTTCAGGATCTCCTCTAGGTTACATTCAGTGTGAGTGACGAGTGTGAGGTCGCCTGCAGACTGAAGTTCAGAGATGGAGGTGGCCGACACCTTCGCTCCTGCTTGGAGTCGTCTTATGTTGAAAAGACTTTTCATCCGGTACTGGGTGTCGATGCCACCAGCTGAATTGGCACTGGCAGGAGTAAGTAAGGCAGCCAAGAGAATGGAAAAGAGAGTTGGTGCCAGTATGCATCCTTGTTTTACTACCATTTGGATGGGGGAAGAAATCGGACTGGGGCCATTGGGTAGGACACTGCTGTTCATGTCATCTTGGAGTTGCCTCACAATGGCAATGAATTTTGGTGGGCAGCAAAAATGACCGAAGGTCCCCTAGAGGGCTTCCGTATTGACTAAGTCGAAGGCCTTAGTATGGTCAATGAAGGCCATGTACAAGTCACAGCGCTGTTCTCTGCACTTTTCCTGGATCTGGCAGGTAGAAAAGTTCGTGTCAGTGGTGCTTTGTGATTATCCAAAGGCACATTGAGATTCTGGGAGGAAGTTTCCGCCTCAGGAGGAAGTCTGTTTTGGAGAACTCAGGCGATACTCTTGCCAGCTACGGACAGCAGTGAGATGTCGCCGTTGGTGCCACAGTCTAACCAGTCTCCCTTATTCTTTTAAATATTGGCGATCGAGGTGTCTTTAAGATCTTGGGGAATTTCCTCCTCATCCCAAATATTCTCCAGGAGTGAGTGGTAAATGCTGGTAAGCAGAGGTCCTCTTGCTTTTTACACCTCGGCTGGGATTCTATCAGGCCCTGTGGCTTTGTTATTTTTCATCTGCTTGATGGCAGTAGCTACCTCATCCAGTGATGAAGGATAGCTGAGGTGGGTCAGCTCTGAGTATTGAGCAACCTGCTGGGTACTCAGGATATCTACTTCGGTGTTTTGGTTAGGCAGCGAATGGTAGTGCTCTTTCCAGTGCTGATGGATGCCTTTTTTTGTCTTTAATTCGGGAATTACCATCGGATGAGCGGAGGGGGGCCACGCCATGAGTTGTTGGGCCATATATTATTTTGGCGGAATTTAAAAATTCACTCATCCTGTGTTGATGAGCAAGTTTTGCGTTTCACCAGAGTTGTAAAGTAACAAAATAAATTAGTTGAGTATTGTACTCAAGTAACATTTTGGGGTATCTACTTTTTAAAAATTACCCAAGTTTTTCAGTACTTATTGTTACCGCCACAGTAAGATAAACATGAGAGAGAGAGAAAGGTTGAGATGTTACCGCCACAGTAAGATAAACATGAGAGAGAGAGAGAGAGGGTGAGAAGGGGAGGCAGTGCTGACAACGTGTTTGTTGGTCTTCTAATATAAAACAGATGCCCTCGTCTAGGGCTGCGATTGGATGGCGATTGCTCAGTAGTCTACCAATTCTTGCAGAAGAAACAACACGCTGGTCGAACCCGAGACCCTAAAAAGTAAATATAAACTCTAAATAACTTTAATAAGTACATTTATGTACTGTAATTTGATCATATTATACAACTTGTCTCCTGATGTATTAACAGATGTAACATGTGAGTTATACTTAAGATGTTAACAGGCTATGTACTGTATATTGATTGTATTATTCATTCTATGTGTCCTGAGATGACAGCATTTGTTATATGTGAATTGTTCTTCAACAGGTTTTGACCGAATTATATGGTACGCGTCAACGTTGAGGGTTTATTTCTCCAGCAACAAACCAATAACGCTCCTATGAGCGTTAACATTTATGCTTTTACTTAGGTATGGTTTTCTAATATTTTTACTCCAGTACAATTGAAAAAACAAAAATCGTTACTCGGTACTTTTCTCAAACAATGGAGTTTTAAATATGTAATAACAGGACACAGGACAAACTTGAAAGCTAACCGTAACCAATCACAAGCGTTCCTTCGTGCCTGGACCAATCACAAGCGATCTTTCATATTATTTCATCTATCTACCCAAGGGAAGAACACTGAGTTGGAGCCCAATCACTGCCATTCCACCATTGCTACAGAGGAAACAACACGTAGTTCACGATGACTTCAACATTGAGTGAATCCAACCCTTGGCCTTATTTGGAATCTATTTTCAAATATAAGAAGACCGTGGGAAACTCTGTGAAGTAATTTTGTATGCTGTGTGCTCCAAAGATTGCAGAGGTGACTGCAAACATAAACTCACCATCCAACTTGAAGAAACACGTGGCTGTTAGTACCCTCGCTTTATTTTTCGGATGCTTTATGTGAAGCAATTTCAGGTCTATGAATGTTAACAGTATTACTGGTTATATTCGTCGCAAACGCATAGAAATTGTATAATTATACCACTAAATTACTGCTGCATAGTTAATGTTGTGTCTTCAAGTGGCCGTTAATGTAAATTTCCAATGTTTTTATGGATTTATGAAGAATCAATGTTTACTGTGTTTGTTTTTGTGTATTAAATACCCAAAAATTACCATTCTAATAAATTAATAATCGATGAAGATATCCTTCAAATGATAATTTTGTTTATTACTGGGCGCAAGGCAATGTTCATTTGTTACTCAGACTCGGTTGTTTGTTTGGTCTCGAGTGGCGCCAAAATGGCCACGGATATAGCTGTTCCCTACCATAACATCATAAGGTATATATACTATTGTTGGTGGCTGATATTCCCATGCAGTAATAAAGGAATACTGTACTGTATTGTGGGTTAAACATGCACAAAGATTGATTTTAAAAATTCTGAGCCCAGAATTGGATCATGTAACCTTGTAGTGGACGTCTCCCCTACAACTGCCTACAACTGCGTAGCCGCAGCCACCAGCTGCTACCATCTTCCCTAGCAACCAAACTAGCGGCCCAAGAGGGGGGGGGGGCGTCACCAGATGCCACAGTATCTTAGCAACGGAGCCAAAGACCGGCGACTTTCTCGGGTTTTCCCAACATGACTCATAGATGACTCACGGCTGCTGGGTATATAAGCTCTGTCTCTCCATTGAGATTCATTCTGGCCTCTCTTCCTGAACAAGCAACACCTCCTCCTCCCCCGCTGCCTGGTGGCCCTCGCTTCTCCTCCGCCTGCCTGGCGGTCCTCGCTCCCACCAGCGAGCATGGCGACCCACCAGCTGTCCTTCTCTGAGCGTCCTCACCAACCAGCTCTCTCATTCTGCTCTCGGTTCCTGAACACGCAACACCTCCTTCAACACGCTACTCACCGAACGTCTCTACTGAGCAGCTCCTCACCACACGGCACCTCCAGCACCAAACTGTCTATCATTTAACTTATATTATACAAGAAAACCACCTTAGAGTTTCCATCCATCCTGAGTGCTAGACAACATTATACCACGAAACCCTACAACCTCCCAAACTGCATTTTAAAAATTTCAAACCAAGAGTTAGAACAGGCAACCCCCAAAAGTCTAACTTAATAATGTTGCATTAAAATTACCTGTTTTAGGTCATCATTATTTTTGGGGAGCTTGCATGTACCATGTTTAGCCTTGAATAATTGAAAATCAACCTTCTGTTTTAACCACTCATTTCCCTGAGTTTCAAAGCCGTCTGCACTTCCAAAGAAATTCAGATTTTAGGCATCTGATTTTATTAAATGGTTACTATGAACATATCAAGGCTTATTTAGCACAAATTTAAGGATCTTTTCGGTTTCTTGTACAGTACAGTACCGCACTTAAGAAAAATGTAAGTATTGTTTTTCGAATGTAGATTTTTATGCCGATTCCATTTTTTTTTTGGAAATGGATAACAAAAAGCATTATAACTCTTTTAACTTTCAATGTTCTACATCGACAGGTTACCATTTTTAGCCTAAATTGATATAGTTTATGTCTTTTGTTGCAGATCAATATGAGTGATGAAATAAAAAACACCAAACAAACCTTACCTAACCTCACCTAACCTATAAAGCCTTAAACTATAAAACGCTGACCTTACAAATCTGTGTTGGTGTAGTTCTGGTGTTCAGATGAGGGGATCCATGAACTTGAAGGCTCACCTAACCTATTTCAAAGAACACTGAAAGTTTAAGTGGTATATAATATTTGTGCTATTTATTTCTATCAAAATCGGCATGACATTAGAAAAATATATATTTCTTATTCATGTTTAATTTCCTGTAGATTGGTGCTATCAAATTCAATATAGTATGCTCTGGTGAAATATTTTCAAAATTTTTCATTCAGATGTTTTTCAGTGTGGATGCCATGGAGCAGTACACTTCCCAAGCAAGGTAGAGTGAAGAGGCAAAAATTTAAAATGGGGACACCAATCAAAATAAGCAGACCAAGATATTTTCACCAAACCTCATGCATTTGCCGAAATCAAAAGTTGATGGTTTAACAATAGATTATATTACTACAGGACTCCATCACTTAGTATTGAAGAAATAGAAGCATTCTGCAATCTTATAAATGGCATACAGCCTGGCTATACTATGAATTCAAGGCCAACTGTTTCCAAAATAATTAAGGATGCTGCTATGGAGGTGACAGAAAAACTGATTGCTGCAATGAGTAACACAAAGTATGTTGCAACAACTACTGACTGCGGGACATGTAGAAGACGCAGCTATATTTGTGTGACAGCACATTCGATAAATGCAAATACATTGGAAAAATGCTCGGCAGCTTTAGCCGGCAGACAAATAACTTATAACATTATGGCTGGCACCCTAGATGAAATACATTCTGAATACAAGATCAGAAGCAAAGTTGTCACAACTACAACAGACAGTGGGTAGAATTTCTTAAAAGCATTCAGGGTGTATGGAGAAGACAGCACTAAGTACCAAAATGAAGAGCAGTCTGAAGATGCAGATATTGTTCAGGAGTCTGAAATCACCTTTGAGGACACATCAGGCATCCTATCACTAAGCAATGAGGATGAAGATGACTACGAGTATAAACTTCCAAAACATTATCGCTGGGCTTGCCATCTGATTGTCTTGTGTCCACTGTTGACTTAACAGATGCAGAATCCAATGATTCATACAAAAAGGTCTTTCGCTCAACTTTTGCCAAATATTAAGCACTCTGGAATAAAGTTGCGAAGTTCGCGCTGGGCTGTTGCTTTCTTGTTGTGGAAGGTATCAGCTCTAATCCGAAGCTGAGGGTTGTACTGCCAGTCAGTTAAGGCAGCACCCTTTATCATCGATGAATACGTTGATTTCTGGTTTATTTTCATCAAACCATTAATGGTGTTTTCTTTTCATCAGGCCGAGTGTCTCGTTGCAGGTTTTTGTTATGATACCGTTGATGTGACCCCATTCGGCACAGGGATTTTGGTAGTTTGTTGTTGGGTTGTTTATCAGCTCATCATTGAGCTGTTCTTTGAAAGCATGTACTACCGCTGGATCATCCAGTCGCTTGATGTTAAAGTCTCTTCTGGAAGTTTGTTGCCTTCGCCATTTTAGGGCGATGTGAAGGGAGAGTTTGACTCTGAAGAGCCGATCACAGTGGTCTGAGCCATGCATGGCTCGGGTGAAGAGGACATCTTGGCGGTCTCTTTCTCTGACTATGATGTACTCAATGAGATGCCAATGTTTGGATCGCGGGTGTAGCCAAGAACCCTTGAACTTGCCAGCCTACCTAAACAAGGTGTTGGTGACAGTGAGGTTGTGTGCAGCACACTCAATAAGGAGGAGTAGGCCGTTAGGATTACACTTGCCTACTCCATTTCTCCATATGATTCCCTGCCATATATCAGCATCTCTGCCAACTCTGGCGCTGAAGTCACCTCGGAGTACAACCTTATCTTCTCTGGGATAGAGGTTAACACTCTGTCAAGGTCGGGGTAAAAGGTCTCCTTGATGTCATCCTCTGCATCCAATGTTGGGGCGTATGCACTGATGAAGAAGGCATGACGTGAGTGATTCAGTGAGACTCGGAGTCGTCATGAGGCGCTCGTTAATCCCAACAGGCATTTCAGTTAGCCTATGTAAGATGGGTTGGCGAATGACAAAGCCAACTCTGTAAATGCTGTTTCTCTCTGCAGCAGGCTTACCCTTCCAGAAGAAGGTAAAGCCAGAACCCCGTTCTGTGAGTCGTCCCACGTCTGGGAGCCGGGACTCACTAATGGCTGCTATGTCGATGTTATACCTAGATAGCTTTTCTGCCGCAATGGCAGTTCTTGTTTCAGGACGCTCATTTTTGCCAGTATCCAGAAGGGTTCTCACATTCCATGCAATTACCATATGAAGTTGTTTAGTATGTCTTTGCTTTGATCTGTAATTGTGATTATGTTTTCAACTGCAAAAGGATGACCATACTGGGTGCGGTTGCCCAATCAGGATGTTTCTTTAGGCAGAGTATGCTTAGGGCATCTTTTCGAGCCCCCTCCCCATTTAGGGTGATCAGAGTGGCTCCTGGTAAGGGTTGTTCAGTAGTACAGACACGACCGGATTGCACTGCTGCCTAGATCCCAGTGCATGAACAACCATCATTTCCATGCTGCCCATATGCAGAGTTGTGACTAGAGACTCCCGGTAGTCATCGATGCCTCTCCCTGTCGCCACTCGTCTATTGGGGGGATAGGCGTTTGATAATGGTGAGAGGTATGATGTGGTAGATGATGGTTGTGCGTGAATTAATTTATGTGGTTAGGCAGGAGCAGAGGTTGCAAACACACACCTTGGCTCTCCCTTTTCCTGATCCAGTGGTGCAAGTAGTTGCAACGATTGGGGAGAGAGAGAGTTGCAATGTACTGCAGATAGCCCAGTTTGTTGGGTTTCGCCTAAGTAGCCTGTCCATCATGCATTTCCTTCATCCACCGGTGTATGTAGTCATTGGGTTCTCATGTTGATCAGCTCTTCTGCCTATACCACCGTTGGGGTCTTGTTGGAGGTCTGTTCTGCCTATAGGACAACCACCGTTCGCCGCGGCCGTCTATGGTTGTTGAGGTCTGTAAGCAAGTCTGCCTGATGCAGGGCTCGACCGCAGATTTTTCATCCCGGATTTACTCCTATAGCCGTGTACCTATCAAGGTTAATCTGCATGGAAGCGAGGTAAAGGTTGGTATAGGCTCCAGGACGTGTCCACATGCCAGTGGGACTATGCGCCATCCCTCTGGTGCCCACTGCTGCTCCGAGATTCCCTGCTGATCTAGCCTGCGCCCACGAGGCACCCAGTTACCGTGTGTTGCTATGAGGAAACACAGCAGGAGTCTTGATGGTGAAGAGGCTGTTTGCTGGCAGGGGAAGACTTAAGCAATGTTCTTCCCTGTTCAACACGAGGGCTAGACAGCGGCAGTAGCTGATGGCGAGAGGAAGCAAGTAGTGCTTGCACCTTGTCACTAACATAATGCTGCCACACTAGACGCATTACGCCACCCTATGCGCGCGCTCACAGACACACACACACACACACTCACACGTGTTCGCAGAAATGTCCTGTTCCACGACTTCCAGCTGAAGTGCTAATTGCCGGGGCCGAAGCCTAACTGTCGAGACTTAGATCGAGTTTTTAATTAAATGGTATGCCGTGCATTTTTATACTATTATAGTTCATTGTTTATGTGAGTTAACGGATGAATGAGAGACATTTACTTCATTTACATTTTAGTTTTACTTTCATATTCTTATATACCCATTTTCAATGTAACACAGAAATAATATTAAGAGAAAATAGAAAATACTAATTACAATGAAACAAAATGTTTCCCTTACTTTCATTAAAATTACTGGCTACATTAGTACAACACAAATGATTTTTACACATTCTCCTTACTGATTTATTTAATCATCCTTAAGCAACATTTTTAGTGTAAAACGCAAACAAAATATTCATTGGAAAACAGAAGAAATTAATTACAATAAAACCGAATTTTTTACACACTTTCGCCACCGTTACTTCTTAAATCAGTATGTCACAAATGAAACAGTGGATTATTGACCTTGGTGGCTTGGTAATACTCATTAATGAGATGGGTGATGCTGGCTCTTCTGACGTACTAGACTGGGAATATTTGGTCGCGTCTGGCTAATGGCACATCGGAGATCGCTCGCCACATCAAGCTAGTTTCTTTGGTTAGTTTTGATTCCAACCAATGCTGAAAAGCCTACTTCACACAGGTAAGTAGATGAAAAGGAGACAATGACTTGCAAGACTCGCTGACTTATTTTCTGGTAAACTGAGAGATACATCACCCAAACTTTTCCAGACCAAGACAGGTAAAATCATCCTTTGCTACAGAATTGAACTTCAGTTCAAGAAACTCTTCTTGTTAGGCTTCAGGAACATCTTCAACTTCCATGGAAACGGGGTTCCTGGCAAGATTAAATACAAAACTCCTGTCGCTGATGTTAAGAAAATAGTGATAAAACTCGTTTTCAAGTCCTTCAAGGTGATCCTCAATCCCGGTTTTAAGGCTGTCACTGAAGAAGTTCTTCTCATTCACGACTTCATTCAGACGAGGAAAGGATGCTGTGTTCCTCTTCAGGATGCGACGCTTCCACAGCTGCAGCTTGTCAATGAATGTTTTAATTGCATCACAGTGGGCAATCATAATTGTGTCTTTTCCTTGTAGCTTCAAATTCAAGACATTTATGACTTCAGAAGTATCTGCAAGGTAAGCCAAGGACAAGCTAACCTCCTCTGAATTAAAGGTGGCGAGGTAGACATTTTTCTCAGTTTCCAGAAACATCTATACCTCATACAAGCGCCCCAACATGTTGCCCTTCGACAGCCAGCACACGTTAGTGTGAAAAAGCAGTGTCTCATGCTCTGTTCCTAAATCATGGCACAACTTCGCAAACAGTCGTGTGTTAAGGGCACTGTGCTTTATATGATTCACGATCTTGATCATGATGTTAAGATGTTCCTGGAGTTGCGAGGGTTGGGTCTTTGCTGCCAAAGCCTGGCGATGTATGGAGCAGTGTGTAGATATTACCAATGGATTCTTCTCTTTCACCTTGGTAACGAGGCCTGAGCGTGATCCCAACATGGCTGGAGCTCCATCTGTGCACTTGAGTTTTTATGTCCTCCGCCATTTCATCAATCCGAAGCTTTACTGTGGAATCGGATAGAGAAATCTTCGACAATTTCTGATAGCTCTCCTCCGGAAGTAGCCATAGAATGCATGGTTTCACAAGGGTTTCGCCAATGCTATGTGGCTTTTTTGCATCAGCTGTCATCAGAGATAATTCATATGATGATTCCACAACCTTTGCTGACTGCTGTCGAAATGTTCCTGTGCCGTCCAGTCTCTGTCTCATAAGGCTGTCTCTTTTGGTTACAAAATAGGCTTCTGGCTTGTCAACTATGTCTGGGTGGGTGCCAGTGAGGTGACGTTTCATTCTTGTTGGGCGCATGGCATCATTGCTCAGGGTTTTAAGGCATATAACACACTGGGGTACATCAAAATCTCCCTTGCTTAGAGATGTGAAGCCGTATTTGAGGTACTCCTCAATGTATTTCCTAGTCTTCCCTTGGTAAACCATTTTTTTCCGGCGTTCAGTAAAAAACAGTAAAACACATATGGTACCCTATCTGTGATTACGTGATTGTAAATATATTCAAAGCCCTTGATAATAGGAGAGGAGTATACAAATAACTATTATGGACCAAAATTAAAGAAAAAGATATGATCAAATGGTCTTTTTATAATTTCAGAAATTACATATTTAAAATGCATATCAGGGGATATCATAAGCCCCACAAATAGACCACCCAAATAGCTAATAAGTTCAACTGTTGTAGGCAAACAATGAACCCAAGGCCCCAGTTTAATCAAACGACTTTATATGAAGTAAAATAAAGATACTGTACACACGGATATGGGAGATAATTCATGCCGTGATTTGAAGAACTTTTACTGCTCATTCACGTGTCACACACCAACTTAGATTTGTAATACTGTACATATTTATTCGCTATTAACTTTCACCTGACTAACATCGAAATCTAAAAATAGTGAACAGGGTTATGTAAATAAGTATTGTAAGCTTGGTTGGAACCAAAAAATTTCAATAAACACTAAACACAAAATATTTGCTTCAAAGTCCAGAACTACGCTAAACACATTAAAAGTAATGAAGATTTCTGAGAGTTGCAATGCACAAATTACTTACCAGTAGTTAAAATAATTGCACTGCTAAAATTCTTAACCACCTTGTTTGACAACAAACTGGCTACTGGCGTCAGTCCTGATGCAACCTTGGGCTATTATAGAGTGGGGGGGATGAGCAATCGTGTACAAGACGCGTTCAGTTCCTGATCAGATTTTTCCCTCTGACCGCTCGCGCCTCCCATGGAATCTTCTGGCGCCAACCTTGGGGGCGCACCCCCCAGTTTAAGAACCACTGCTTTAGAAGTTGAGACCGAGATCGAGACTGAGAACATTTGCAATATAAACATTTATGGATCACCTGAAGATTGCCGCCCCCCATGTAGCGTCGAGATGGTTAAGCTTCAAGTGGTAGCAAATCTTCAGGTGAGCATTTTGGGGGCTGTTCTTCATCTGATCCTTATTTATTTGTATGTCTAAGTAGAGTACCGTGATTTAGGATATCCATTTTAGTAAAAAAAATGGGTCTTGTGGAATAAAAGGGGCGTCTACACACGCCTACGCCCACATAGGCGACCATTTGAAGACCTGACCGGGTTGTTTAAAGTCCCTTCAGACCAGATGACCCAATTCATCACCCTTTCAAGGAAAAGCAGATGTAGGCCTGTATCGGGTGTCATGAGGATAGCTCTGCCCAGACACTGACGTAACTACACTCATATCGTGAAGTACCCAATCAGAAAAAAACGCCAGGAGAATCGTTGAAAAATCGGGCTCTTGATTGGACACTCAAAATGTGCTCTTGGCAGCTGGTGAGCAATGTTGTAAATACAGGCAGTTTAGCATTGGGTGTGATATAGTGTGGTGGCTTCTGGAAGGGCCTGCCGCATATCTTACTGAGGCGTGGTAAATGTATTTAATGTTTTTCTGTAATCGTACGGGTGTATAGTGAGTTGCCTTCCCCCACGGTATCTCTAGTTGGAAATAGGATGTACACATATAACTTCATATCACGTCTTTGTTGATTAAATTTGACTTGGAAAATATATCTTTCCATTTATCTTCCCATTAAAACATTAACTTAAAAGGGGTCCCCCAGTAGCAGATGGATGGATACAGGAGCGTGTGGGGTCAAGTAACCCATGTTTACTTAACTTCAGCGCTGCCCCCGACTGAATTCAGTAAGTAGAACCACACCTTATATTATACTTGGCTCACACAGCTATAATATATTTAAGGTGTTGAAGTCCTCGGATGATGGAGGGTTAGTGTTGTCTTAAAACATGGAAATATATCAACAACATTATTTTATTTTCAATTTCATGATAAGAATATGAGACAGCAGATAGACAAGCTTCACTTCTTTTTTATTTCTGGAGATCGTATCTGCTACATCAGGTTTATTGATAATATTTTTTTATACAAACACTTGAATTTTTCTACCTATTTAAAACATGAGAAGTGTTCATGGCATTAAAGAAACACCAGCATGCTCAGTACATCTTCTGATGTTTGACATCTATAGGGCCTCATATTATCCTCCCACGGCTAAATACACACTCATCGGACACTAAAGAACGGTAAAGTTACAATGCATGGTCAGTGGCAAATTGACCATCGATGGAAACATGACGTCGCTCTGCTGTCAGAACTGAATTAGTCATGTCTGTTACATGGGTCACCATGCATAATGAAATTGACCGTAACCCAGGATATTCCTACTCTTGGTGGATCACGGGTCAAGGTGAATTATCTCCACTACCTGAACCCAAACTTAAGACCCTAACCAATCCTTCCAACAAACCTGAAAACTAAGGAATAATTTTGTGGCCGAAAGCTCTCGTGCAAAAAAAAAAAATAAGCGACGACAGATGTCCGGGACCGATACCGTGACCAAGACCTAAATTTCAGGACGGTGACAGGTGCGAATGGCTTCAGATAGTCCCTCCATGTTCCTCCATCCGGGTAATACACACACACACACACACACACACACACACACAATATAGCTTATTGTAAGTACCAGTAATACTTTTCAATTGCCATCAACGTGTACCAGTAGACGGAAACTTGAAGGTTCTCGCAACACACACATACACACACCTACACACACACACACACACACATCGGGCAAACCAACACGTGTATGAAATATTAGTTTGTGACATTAACAAGACCCAGCCTTAGCAACACACGTTGTTTTTATCCTTATTCTCCTATCTTATAAGGCACATAATCGTAGAGCGGTAGACGTGTTAAGGACCAGTCAGCGTTATCAGAGCGATGCCTCATCAGTTGGTGTAAAGGAGTGAAATATGACTTGCTGGCTACCCCTCTCCTCCCCTCCACTCCTCTCTACCCAGCGTTACCAACCATAGATTTTTCTCTTTCCTGTTTTTAAAGGAATGATTTGATATGCTAAACATTCAATAGGGGAAACTGCGGACTTTTATAGAAACAATGAGAGCTATTCTGTTAAAGAAAAATATGTATGTGGTTTTATTAAACTTGTTAAAATAAAATAAAAATCACCTTTTGCCTCCTCTTGTATTGAAACTATTTATTGGAGTGCATAACGATGGTGTAGATTATCTCAGTTCTTTACAGGGTTATTATGCAGTTAGCATATGGTAGAAGGTATTTTGGCCTGGGTGAGTCAGTCTTACCACCAATCTTATCTTTATCCTCGCAGCTTTAGGCCATGAACACAGCTCCCAAATTTGGTATGACGTTCCTGAATAGTATAATCCTTATTGTCGAATGGGAAATTTTAATTCTTGTTTATCGCAAGATGGCAGACTTATTACATATTATTATGGAAATTTGGCTTTTGAGGCGACGAAACAGAAGTATTTTGTGGTAGATTTAGACTGTTAAAGTTTTTGGGTATCTGTGGACAATATTTTGTGTGGCTCATACACTAAAACTGGTTCACAAATAGGGTGGTGGACGAGTGGAACAAGCTTAGCAACTTTGTAGTAAGTGCGGGAACTCTGGAAAGTTTCAAAAGGAGGCTAGATAGATTCATGGATGATAGAGAGTGGTAGTAACTCTCGACAGGAGCTGCCATGCACAGGCCAACCGGCCTATTGCAGACTCCTTATTTTCTTATGTTCTTATGTACACGTTGTCCCTGCAGAACTGTTGACTTTATTGCTGGTGTCATGTATTGTATGTTGGGTAACTGGTGATGTCCTTTTGTAACTTATTGAAGACACTGATTAAAATTGTTTTACTGAAATTTCATTTTGGGTAAAACTGACAGTATTATCTAGTTTACCAGCGATAATATCATTAAAAACCAGTAATGTGGAACGGAATTTTTCTAATGGTGGGAATATTAATCATGCAAATGACAATAAGTGAATTATAAATACATACACAAAAATGTGAACTGTAGTACGGAAAATGTAGTTAATTCATGAGGCTCAACAGGCAGCTAATTATATAATATGAATATTGACTACCATAAAAGGTATTTACTGACACAATTGATTCTCCTTGGGGAAGCGTTTACGAAAGATGACCAACAGTACCAAAGTATGGATAAACAACAACATATATTTGGTAACGTTTCGACAAATCTCTTGTCATCATTTGACCTAAAACATAAAATT
>NW_024749657.1:12085421-12103759 GCF_018991925.1 Homarus americanus
AACTGATCAGCAACCTTCCTATAAGTTTTCCTACGAGAAAAGTGACTTGCTAGAGGACTCTTGTGAGCTACAGAGAGAATGTTACTACGACAAACGGCAGAGACAACAAGGAAAAACCGACCTACTTTGGCTGGTCGCTTGGATGACACACAAGACCTGTGTAACACACCATTAATAGAAACAAACTTGTAAACAGACCCATGTCTCACCTGATCCTCCTCCCCAGAAGTCACCTTCTCCCTTACCCGCTTCAGAGTGGTACACGAGGCTTGAAGCTTGACAAACTCCTTGGGCGTCACAGTCAGTGGCAACAAATTCGGCAGAATCAGGGGATGCGGTCATATCACCTTCGCCGACCGTGTCTCCACAGCTTGGACCTTTGCTGGAGGTGTGGTGGCGTGTGAGGGGGGCGAGGAGACTGGTGCTGGTGGCGAGGAGAGTTTTAAAGGTTCCGGGTCGTTAGGGTCACGAACAACGGGAACATTACCAATGAGGATACAAGCAAATTTAATGGGAGCTCTTACCACATTAAATCAACCAGTGAAATAGGGGCAACGCAGGTAGCACCTAACAACAGGGAACTGGTCAACACGACCTAAATAATCGGAGACACTAACCTTCGGGCAGCTGGAGATGTCAGCGTCAGGCAGGGCATCCTCAGAGACAATTATGCACGAGCAACCGGTGTCCCTGATGATCCTTGATGCCCAAGACCCATTTATTGTTCCGCGGACACAATAAAGGGGGCAGCTCCTTTCTTCCAAACAGAATCCGACCTTGTGGCTGGGCTAATGAGTGTCAGCAGTCTTGAGGGCGAGGGGATTCCTGGGACAGCGAGAACGAATGTGCCCTTCTTCTCCGCAGCTGTGACACCGCAAGGCTGGTGAACTACTCCTGTGTACTCCTGCGGATGGTTCCTCGGAGGACAGAGGCTTCGCAAATTTAACTACAGGAGGGGACGACTTAGGGTAGTCTTTGCGAGCAGACGCCCAGTTGTCAGCAAGATGTACCTCTTCTCCAAGCGTCGCTGGTTGGTGTTCCTTGATGAAAATTCTCAAGTCTGGAGGTAGAGAAGACAAAAACTGATCTAATATCATGAAGTTAGAGAGAGACTCAAAGGTTTCTTCAACCTTTGATGCCTCTAGCCATTGTTGAAACAAACGACCCAGGTGAATCGAAAACTGATGGTACGTTTCTCCTGCTCTAATCTTCGTTCTGCAGAAATCAACACGATAACCATCAGAAGTCTTGTTAAATCCTCGCAAGAGAACTTGCCTCAACAAGAAGTATCCTTTGGTGATGTCGGCAGACAGGGACGTGTAAATCTCAACTGGCTTATCACTCAGTAGGCTACCCAACCTTACAGCATAGCTATCTGGGTCTACACCAATGTAATGATTGATTGTCAGACCAAACCTTACAGCCCAGAATTATGCCGCATATAACAGCAAGTACACCACAGACCTCGTGGTACCACCACATTCCGGGTTGACACACCTCAGGTCGACCCAAGGGACTTGACCTCGCCCGCTAATGACGTGAGCCGGGTGACCTACAACCGCACCTAACCAAGACACCTGGGCAGGACCACACCCGCACACAGCTATCCAGATCAAACCAGTTTAGTGTTAATTGTTAGAGGTCAGAAGCCGGCTGGGCCGACCCCATATAAAGGCCCTACAGTCCCGTCCACGGGCATTTCATTATCATTCTGATTCTGGTCATACTGATTCTCATTCTGGTTGCTGTCATCTCCCTCCCGTTCGGGTCGTCACTCGGTTCACTAAGCAGAGTCACGCAGGTGGCCTCCCCAGGTCGGGAGGGAGACTTCCCGACCAGACCACGGCATCGCCAGCTAAGCAGATTCTCCCATAGGAGGCAGCCCAGCCAGCACTCACTGGGCCTACGTCAGGGTACACGTGAGTCTTGTCAGAACGTCCTAGGGTGAGTTACCTACTGTGGGAAGTGTATTCATTCAGGTGTGTCCGAGAGTCAGTGTCAAGTAACGTAAAGCATAATGTGTTAGTACCCCGATATAGTAGTAATATTAATGTGTCCATGTCATTGAGTGAATTAATAAATAGTTGTATCGAAGAGGTGTTTAACAAGTTGTCCCTTTAAGAAGTAATATATGTGTATTGACATACGAGATAAGATAAGCGTATTAACGCTGAGTAAATAACATCCAGGCCACGCTACCAAGTTTCCTATCTTTACATTCCTACTCTCTATTCTTACTTATTTATGTTATTATCCTCTCATTGTGTTCTGTATCATTATATTGGTGGCAGCGAACTTAACGTAACTCACGCCTTCCCTCGGTTAGCCATAACACCTGGCTCGTCTCATCCTTCATTTGATTCAGTCTAAGTATTGTCTACAATTGTGTAATAAGTAATTCCTGTGTCGTAGCGTCGTAGCGTGAAAAGTGTCCTAGTGTGTCATCTTTACAGCTCAAGTCAATGTCTTTTGTGGTGGTATGTGCGAATTTTTAATAGAAATATGTTCAGTGCTTAACGTAATTTCTCAGTGTCACCCGCTATCTGTGGCATTCTCAGTAGCCCAAGTGCAGTTTGATTGTTGGTCAGTGTTAAATGTAGCCATTGTGTCTCAGTGATGAAAGCGGTGTCTGTACTAACTGTTATAACTTAACATGTCTTTTAACCTACATCCTCCTCCCTGTCCTAATCCTTACCTCACCCTCCTTACCCTTCCTCCCATCCCTGCCCTGCCCCGCCCCTCCGTTCCGTGCCCCTCCCCGCCCCGCAAAGCCTCGGCCTGGCCCGATCAACCACGCCTCGGCTCCTCCCCACCTCACCCGCAACGCACCAGCCTGGCTGGGCCTGGCCAGCCTCGCCTCGCCCAGTGCCGCCCCACCCCGCTCGTGTGACCTCACGTCCTTCTGACCCGCCCCGCCTCGCTTGACCACACTAATCACCCGTCTTTTGTCCCGTAAGCTGTGTGTTGATGATGATGGTTAATAAAGTAATATTGCGATGAATGCAGAGCTTCACTCAGTGTATCTTTATGCTATTATGATTTGTGATGTACTCTTTGACGTGCAGTGATAAATGATATTCAGTGTAGTGCGCAGAGCTTCACTCCCCGACCCAGCCTGATGAGAACATTGTCGTGACGGAAATGATAGTTGCCAAACATTGACGTAACGTATAAAGTAAACATTTTTTTTGCGAATGCACTTCCAACTAATCCATCATCCCTTTAGGATTGTTTCTCTGTCAAATGTCAGGGCGTCCTAGGTACCACCCATGGCCAGCCGGACGTCAACCACAGTACATACGAGCAGAGAAGAACCAGCATGATGAAAGCTGCGTGATGAATGCAGCTTGATGAAGGCAGCACGAAACCCACCACACACCACGTCACTTCTTCCAAGTCCTCCCTTGGTCTAGGATTAAGAAGATTTTATATTTTTCTACTTTAGGAAGTTAAGGAGTGTGGAATGGATCGCCACACAACGAACCCTGGTGAGCCCAGCCAGGGAGGGATTCACCACTGTGGAAGGTGTAAGACAGGACGGTCTTTGGTCTCGCCGACACTCACGTACGGAGGGCGAGCCCTGGTCCGCGGAACCTGCCTTACAGTCATCTAAGGAGACGACAGCCCAAGCAGTGGACCGGCCTTCATCCCGGCCGGAGGGGGCCGACGGCAGATGAACAGAAAATCGTCTGGAATATGTTGAAAATGATGATGTACTAAGAAAAAAGGAAGATGGAACAGAAAATTCATCTAGAAGATGTTGAAAATGAGGCTCTAAACGTAGAGGAAGAACGCAGATGGGACAGAAAACTCGTCTGGAATAGTATAGAAACCAGGAGGAAGTGAGAAGAAGTCAGAAGGTGTGGAGAAACGACCTACAAGGTGCGGTATGTGAAGAAAGAAGACAGAAGATGTGCTATGTGAAGAAAGAAGACAGAAGATGTGCTGTCCTGACATCACAAGAAAGTCGATGATGAAGGACCAACCGACTACAGCTGCTGAGCTGCCGCCATCCCCTATTTTTCAGATACCAGCTGGATGGAAGACGTGAGCTATGCCGGACCCAACTAATGTACTGATGTTGTTGATGTATAATAAAAAGATATCAATACCCTAATATGTGAAGTAGGAACATTTTTTGTGTATTTTGAAGTATTTTCTCTGATTTTGTTGATGTTTACTACAAAGAATGTCTTTTTTTAGTCTCACTTTTTTCTATGAGTTCATTTGATCAATGTCTTGGACTATGAAACACGATGTTGTAGCTATATTACTGACTGAGATGAATTATTATTTTGACATGGGCTGATAAGGAGATGTAACACCTGTTGTTGTTTTGATTTGCAAGCTGTCTCGGATGCAAATCTAGATATGAAGGATTTTTTTTCATTCTATGTTCACTTGCTATGTTTCCTTTTTCTCCTGGCATAGAAGCTTTGATCTTGGCGGGAGGTATAGTGAGCTTTGTCAGATCAAACTAGAGCCAGTAGAAAAACATACACCTATGAGATTGTTGTTTGTAAATGTTATCGCCCCAGGGATTATCTTTGACACCACACGTGATGTTGCTGTCTATATGTGGCATCAGTCTCTGTGATGAAGCTTTGGTCTTGGCGGGAGGTGTAATGATTGATTGTCAGACCAAACCTTACAGCCCAGAATTATGCCGCATATAACAGCAAGTACACCACAGACCTCGTGGTACCACCACATTCCGGGTTGACACACCTCAGGTCGACCCAAGGGACTTGACCTCGCCCGCTAATGACGTGAGCCGGGTGAACTACAACCGCACCTAACCAAGACACCTGGGCAGGACCACACCTGCACACAGCTATCCAGATCAAACCAGTTTAGTGTTAATTGTTAGAGGTCAGAAGCCGGCTGGGCCGACCCCATATAAAGGCCCTACAGTCCCGTCCACGGGCATTATCATTATCATTCTGATTCTGGTCATACTGATTCTCATTCTGGTTGCTGTCATCTCCCTCCCGTTCGGGTCGTCACTCGGTTCACTAAGCAGAGTCACGCACGTGGCCTCCCCAGGTCGGGAGGGAGACTTCCCGACCAGACCACGGCATCGCCAGCTAAGCAGATTCTCCCATAGGAGGCAGCCCAGCCAGCACTCACTGGGCCTACGTCAGGGTACACGTGAGTCTTGTCAGAACGTCCTAGGGTGAGTTGCCTACTGTGGGAAGTGTATTCATTCAGGTGTGTCCGAGAGTCGGTGTCAAGTAACGTAAAGCATAATGTGTCAGTACCCCGATATAGTAGTGATATTAATGTGTCCATGTCATTGAGTGAATTAATAAATAGTTGTATCGAAGAGGTGTTTAACAAGTTGTCCCTTTAAGAAGTAATATATGTGTATTGACATACGAGATAAGATAAGCGTATTGACGCTGAGTAAATAACACCCCGGCCAGCCACGCTACCAAGTTTCCTATCTTTACATTCCTACTCTCTATACTTCCTACTTATATATATTCTTCCTCTCATTGTGAGATCTTTATCATTATACCAAGCAGCTCAGCTACCCGTTCAAACCTAACAAGGAAGGAGGCGATGTCTTCTTCACGGTACACAGGCAAGCTGGGTTTTACCACATTGTCTTGTATATGGCCAGAGGATTCTGGTCTACTTGAAGCATTAATCCTAGCTAATTCTAGGTCCTTTTCTGCCTGCAACTTAGCGAATTCGAACTCTTTTTCTCTATTACGTTCCTCTCTTTTACTGCTGCGTTCCTCTCTCTCTCTCTCACTGCTACGTTCCTCCATCTCTCTAGCTTTCTGACGTTCCTCCATCTCTCTCTCTTTCTGATGTGCCTCATCTCTCTCTGACGTGCCTCTCTCTCTTTCTGACGTTCCCTTCTCGGCATTCTGTTGGGTGACCACATACTGACCAACCTCAGTACCTTTCAGACCCAGGGCCACCGCTTGACCTTTCAATTCCTCAAAACTAGACATAATGATCCGAAAGACCAAGAGCAAAAAGAAAAATACACAACTTACCCCCAAATAGCCAAAGGTAATTTACCTAGTGGCTCAATCAAACCAATAAATGATTTGATCAGACTGGAGGGAACCCTGTTCCGCACCCAGCCCAGCTGAATCAACCTCAGGGTAAAGAAACCGCACCAGGTGAAACAACAACAAAATGCTATGACAGCATCCACAGTGCACCCCAACCAACACTAATAAACTTCCCCAAGTACAAGGGAGAGCAACAAAACTAGCACAACATGAGGAAGTGATAAGCACTGAACAACACTTACTTCCGGGCCACAGACAGCAAGCGGCGCGCACACGGCGACTTACAACAACACGGGAACGAATGTTACCCCTCAGAAACCAAAGGTCAGAGACAATCCTGGCAAGGTCGCCACATGTTAAGGCCTGGGACTTAGGGAAAGAAATCCCTTACCAGACTAATGAGGTTCTTAATAAAGGAAAGTCAAGGACCATGGTTTTCTGAGGAATAACAAACAACCGTTTGAGATTGACATCTCTTTACTATAAAAATATAACAAAACTTTGACACCACTGAACATGAAATAACAATTACGGGAGTCAACAATTAAAACAGCCAACAATTAATGGAATCAAACAATTAATGGGAGTCAACAACTGATAGAATCAACAATATAAGGGGATCAGCAATTAAAGGAATCAAACAACAATAGAATCAGGCAATGAACAGCTATTTCCTACGGCAGCGGCCCTGGGGAAGGTTCTGGAACGCGATCCACTCTCAGAGGGATGGTCCATTCAACTCCTCACTCGAGCGATAGAGGCCGATGCCTTGATATAGCAGGAGAACACCGGGGCACAGACGGAGACGATGAACTGACGGTTGTGCTATGGTGTACAGAGGATTAACAGTCGATAGGTGAAGGTCTGGGGACACAGCCCACGAGTCCAGAGCCTTTGATGAGATCACAGCAAGAATTTGACATACAGCTGGGGAGGTAGTGACTGTAGGACGGCTGGGGTGAATCTCTCGGTGACACTGGTAGCAGGGACTTTCCTACCTCCATCCAACCCCCCCAAGTGGGGGTCGCACCAGCAAATGAGGGAGTGAGCAGCTGTAACAAGCAGGAAGATCATTTCCGCCCTTACACTCTACGATAAATATATATATTTTTTTACCTGACGGTACAAGCCCACCACCTAGGAGCTCACTGGCTCATTAAAAATAATCAATTAAAGATATGCATTTCTAGTTCACTTTAACGCTGAATTTAATGCATAGAGATATTATATAAGCTACTTGAAAATATGAACTTTCAAGACGTGAGTGGTACAAATTAAAATAAAGGATATTTACCGTCGAAGTCACAAGCAAATTTACGCTTTTGGAGTAAACATTCACCAGTACTTCTTCTCTTTTCACTTATTATTATGCATATCAAGACAAATGCCACCAAACAAAGGAACGGATAATAAAGAACATTTTATAAAGAGCGGAAGAGCCTCTCAGTATAGCGTAAATTGAAATAAAGTTATTTTTATTCAGGCTGTTCACTTTATATGTATGGAAGGGTGGGGAGAAATTTTGTTGTCAGAAGTCCCATCTGGAATTTATATAATTATGTTTGTGCATAAACAGATCAAAGTGTGTGTTAACACAATATTTTATAGGTCATTCTCTCTCTCTATCTCTCTCTCTCTCTCGATTTCGTTAATATTGGAAAATGTGAAACAACAAAACATTCTTGTGGAAGAAATGCTTATTAAGACATTATTTTTATTATTCATCTAAAAATAATTTATACTTCATGTCAATCATAACACACACACACACAGTTATTCTTTCATCAGTAGTTCATCATCTCATCACTAAAGATATGCGGGGATCAGCTGAGCGGCTCTTCTGGCAAGTGCACTACCTCTCCTAAATGGTCGTCTTAAACGCCACGTAATATGTGGTGTTTATACAAGAATATAACCTTTATAAAATAGTCATTATTATCCGCTGCTTTTTATGGTTGGTGTAATTTGTTTTGATATACATAATAATTAGTGATAAGGGAAGACGTACTGGTGAATGTGTTTTCCGAATGCGTGAATTTGTTTATGACTTCGACTGTAAATATTCTTTATTCCTGGGGCTTTTTTTTCGATCGTATCTTGAAAGTTAATGTTTTCAAGTAGTTATATTTTTACATACATTTAATTCAGCATTAACGTGTGCCTGAACTGGATTTATTTGCGATATATCAATATTAATCGAATATTATTTATGAGCCAATGAAATGCAAGGAACTGCACGAGGGGGTGCGGCTTCTTAGCCTGAAACACTGTTTGTCGTTGACGTCACACAGTTGTGGGCGGAGCTTCGGGGAACCACTTGGTAGAGGTGCGGAGGCCAAACAAGGTGCTGTTTACCTATTACCCTTGATAATAAATTTAAATAACCAGTGCTAAAATAATAATATTATTATCTTACGCATTAAAAGACATAGAACAAAAAACACAAAAAATAACAGCTGTCATCATTATGAACTATATATTTCTACTGAGATATTTGTTTTTTGTTCCGACGTTGCTGCTCTGTGTCAAGTCATCTCGAATCTATTTTGAGTAAAATTGGCGATAGACGACTTAAGACATCATGTAACATAATCAAATATACTTTAGTTTAGGCAATGTTAGGTTAGGTCAGGTCAAGTTAAGTTTCGTTAGGTTAGGTTTTGTATGAAGCTCTCCATTAATTATAAAATGAGTATCTACATGAACGATTAAGGCTGTCAGAAGTTTATACAAAAAAAAAACACTAGGAAGTATCGCACAGAAGTAAAGAAAAAAATGACATATAATAGAAGTCGAGAAACCCAGATGTTTAGAGAGAATGCGAGTTACAGTACTGAGATACTGTGGTGTTGATTCTAAGGAACTTGAATAAAAAGTTTGTTGGGTACACATGATAATCACAGGTTGGTGTGAATATCTAAATTGGAAGAGTATCGGAGTAAAGCAATGGATTGAATAGTAATCAACAAGTTAATTCATTGTATTTATGTTATGCAAATGATTGCATCAACAAGGGTATTTATGCAATAGTTACATAAACCAGCTCACCCCTCTGCACTCTAGGAAGGTTTCCACACCATTAACCTGCATAGATTAGGAAGCAACTTACTTTCGGTTCCAATTACCTTTCATGCACAAAATATTGTGAAAGCTTCCTCTGAGGTGGTGTTTTGACGTACACGGTAAAACTCATTATTTTAGCTGACTCGGGGCTGCCATAATCAAGCTGTTAGCAAGCACAACAGCGGAAGAAAACATGAGCAGATGTGTCCTGTGTGTTCTGATCTGATGGCGGCCACGAGGGGTAAACGTGAGGAACGGATAAGCTTGAAGACGAGGGTTGTGTAAGGAAATAGGAAGGGGAAGAAAGAGAGAACGTGGAGGAGAAAAATATGTAGAGTGATTGAACACAAACAACAGAGAGATACAGCGACTGATGAAAAAGACTAAGAGAATATCGACACAGCTGCCACAAGATTCTCACATCAAATTTCTTCATTATTTAAGCAAATCTACAGTAGAACATTTGGAAACTTCTCATGACCTTAAATAACAACGAATAGTTTATTATTATAAAAATTTTACCTTTGGTTTGTTTAATAATTATCCTGACAGTGATACAGCCGGAAACAGATCCACCAATCACAATTATCTTTACATTCAGCCTTCCTATATCAAGTATTATCAGGTAAAATTGCGAGCACGAGACCCAGGGTGGGGTCGATGCATCTTTGGCTGACTGTACAGTAGCTAAAACAACTATCTGTGCAGGTGAGGGTCGATATGCTCAGAAATTTTACGTGTGACTAGTGAAAGCCCTCATATTTTTTCCAACAATGTATGCACAGATAGTTGTTTTAGCTACTTACATAGATCATGGAGATATACAGTTTCCAATATAGAGGTACAGTTGCCTTCACATAACGTACCACAGCATGGGAGTGTGTGAGAGCTTGGGTACGAGATGTGGCACTGGAGCGCCATAGTCAGGGTTTGTAATACGATACAAACGATAAAGGAGATAAATTGATAAACAAACCCGTAATACTTGTTATACAACATTGTTGTGTATCCACGACCGAGTGACTAGGACTGAGCTATGGGGAACCGGTGTAGCAATTCCAAATTACCCGATTCAGATTAATCCTGTTAATTTGAACCTAGTTTCAAAGTACCGGGGGTATGTTCTAAATAGGTTCAATATACTCAGGGGGTAACACAAACTTTGGTTAAAACTCCCCCCTTTAGTTCAAATTACTCCCACATGGGACTCATAAAAAAAATCATGTTTTGTGTGCTAATAAAACACACGAGTATCCTCGAGCACATGCATATGCATGCATACGAATTAGGCCTACACACACACATGTGAGGTCGTCTCCAAGACGACACTGTCATGATATTTAAGCGTATTAATGAAATGAATATTGTAGATTCCTTGATGTCAAGTACTGGTTACAAGCTTTATAATGTCAATAATTTATATACAATTAATTACATCTTCAAAACTCAATACCTATATAATCACACAAAACAAACAGACATTCAACCAAAAAAATTCTAACTTGATATCTACAGTATATGGCCACATCAACTGTGAGAAATAGGAAGTTATTTGAAACTGTAGGGGGTACTTTCAATCAAGGCTCAAATGACCGCGAATATAACTTGAACTGGGGGATAATCATACCATTTTGCCCCGGCAAACATGGAAATCCACGGTTTCACACCCATAACTACGGCACTGTGTTGACACATCTTGTAAATATGCCCTCACACACATCTAGGCCGTGGTACGTTCATGTGGAGGAAACTGCACCACGACATCCAGGGCAGGTATATAACAATAATAAAACAGTGGGGCAACTTGACCCAGGATAACCGTGTCAGGCGTTCAAATATTTAGAAATGGTTTGTTTAGTAGTAGGAATGATGCAAAATTGTTTTCAGTTGTTTCGGTAGAGTAAGTAGCTGATTGGCTATACTGTCGATGTTTAAGTAGGCTTGAGGGATTGTGGGTCCAGATGGTACTAGGAGTAAAGGTGTTGTGTGAACTGACCGCCCAAGCTACCGTGCCAAGTAATTAGCATTTCTAGAAAGGAATTTTATCGTAGCCTTTTTTTATCTCCAATTAATACTCCAGATAAGCAATAGTTAATAAAATAACAGAGAAGCAGAGAGTATCAACAATTGCAAATGCTAATAAAAGTTCTTGTACCTCTACGTGTCAAAAAATCGTGAAACAGAATTTTTTTCTTAAGTGTTGATAAATTAGATGTATGTGACTTAATTGGTGAGATTGCATTCATACTCATTTAAAATTAGGAATACAGCGTGTATCTCTCTTAAGGTTTGATTTTTGATAACTAGTGTATTTATTAACCACTGGGTTTCAGCCCCTCCCCCCCCACGCGGGTATATTCGGGGAACATTTAAAGAACAAATAAAAACCACTTCTAGTCTTACAAACTGATCATGCATGATATAAACATGAAATAAATATACAGGTTGGCAACACAGGGCCTAAGAAGAGTCGAAAATGTTCGTAAAGTGGCGTACATATGATGTAATAGTACTAGGTAAGCAACACTAATGTCGGACGCCATTGCAAGATTGTTAGTCTAATTCATATTTTATCACAGTTTAACTAGGTACAGGACATTAATATTCTCATAAAAAATAGTAGGATTGATACTGCGTAGGAAGTTTACCGATATTGTGACATAGACCGCCCTACTGGTATCCCAGGCTCTCTCTAATGAAATCCATATGAGTACATCATCCGAGGATCAATCATACCTCGTAATCTTGAATCATCTTCCCCCTACCGGCCTCTTGTGCACGAGAATCTAGAGACTAGACAGTTCTTAACAGGCCATGACCCAGTAAATACGTGTATCGCTGATTACAAAAGGTAGGGTCATAGTCACAGCAGTCTCTGTATATAATATAGAGAATATATAGGTGTAAAATTTGTCACAGACTATACTTCACTCTTTCAGTGTACAGAGTGAAGAGGAATTTAGTGTACGAGAGTGCATGAATATAACTGGACAGAGTTGAACCCCATGGCCAGTGAGTGAGAACAAAGACTATAAAAGCCGCTCGACACAGAATCATTTCCGCATTAAAGGAAGACCAATAATAAACTAATTTGTAGGCAGTATGAGATAGAGGAAACTTGTTTTACTATGTTATTACTATTTACACTATTAACAATCATTGTCGCTGCTCCAGTCGTTTATCACAATACTACACCTTTGCTTGGGAGTTGAGGGGATAGAAACACATGGTGACGTGAGTCGAGACCAAGGACGAGATTCCTACATCACAAAAGCTGAGAAGCTACTGAAAAGAGACTGGGAGGCTCTCATGTGTGAGCGATTGAAAGATAAATACCTACTTGATAACATAATCTAGCCAAGCCTGGCTTTTTTTTTTCAAATCGGCCCGCGAAAGATCAAAACTTCATGTGACGTGGCTCGAAACTTTACAGATACACGCTACAGGACGTGACCCGAAGCCTAGGGGTAATCTTAAATACGTTCTTAAAGACCTTAGTTGATGAAATGGAGTAAAACATTAGAACATCAACACAACTACTTCACTCCAGAGGCCCCTTTGTCCACACAGCTGTGAATAGGTACCTAACTTTACAGTTGGGAGACAAAAGACGGTCAAGTAGTGTGCCAGACACATCACCGCAATTATGTATCGAACGTTAAGTCTACAGTGAGCTGGAGCTACGGCACTCCTATGCATTATGTGGTCCAATTTTACAATTATATGAGAAACAATTAACATGAGGTTTCTTTCAGATTTATTCATATACTCCAAATCGAGAATCGTTGTATTGTAGAATTCCTGCACTGATTGCCACCCCCAAAAAAAAGCAAAATTACAAAGTTCTTCCAAACATGCGAACAAATCTATAGACTTAGTTCTTCGAAAGTTTCCTTATTGTAATGAGGAACCAGTTTAATTACCTTTTGTGGTCGTTGTATGTATTTTTATTGGCCAGATTGCATTTTTGCGTCTTTAACCAAAATTTTGTTTTAATTTTCTTCAGTTTGCTTGATTATCAAATGTCATTTACATCTTTATGCTTCACTTGTTATAGTACATCCTTCTTTCTTCACATAGCCCAGCTGTGGAATTCTCTGGCCTCTTCTTTGTTTCCATTCTCATGCAATCTGTCTCACTTCAAAAGATCGAAAATCGCGATGTAATAACTGGTCGATCAAAAGCACTTGACGTTTTGTTAACGGACGTTACTGTCTGTAATCTGTGAAGTGTAGGCGAGTATGTCCAAGTGTAATTCTCTCTCTCGCACACACACACACATGGTGCTTCCCGCTCATGCGTCATTGTCATGAAGACGGTTCAAAAATTGGAATTGGTCGACGTCGTTGGGCTACACTGACTTCGGTACTGAGCTGTTTGCTTGATTTTGGTGTCCCACACAGAGGATAAGTGCATCATGTCTGTGTGGTGTTTATGTAATGCGAACGAGCCAAGCGTGTGAACCACTGTGTGGCGTGAATGAGCGTGTGCACGAGTGCTGTCCTCTAGTGGCGTGATTGACGTGTGCACGAGTGCTGTCCTCTAGTGGCGTGATTGACGTGTGCACGAGTGCTGTCCTCTAGTGGCGTGATTGACGTGTGCACGAGTGCTGTCCTCTAGTGGCGTGATTGACGTGTGCACGAGTGCTGTCCCCAGTGGCGTGAATGAGCGTGTGCCCGAGTGCTGTCCCTCTAGTGGCGTGATTGACGTGTGCGAGTGCTGTCCTCTAGTGGCAGTGCACGAGTGCTGTCCCTAGTGGCGTGATTGACGTGTGCACGAGTGTGCGTGTGATTGTCCTCCTCTAGTGGCGTGATTGACGTGTGCACGAGTGCTGTCCTCTAGTGGCGTGAATGAGCGTGTGCACGAGTGCTGTCCTCTAGTGGCGTGATTGACGTGTGCACGAGTGCTGTCCTCTAGTGGCGTGAATGACGTGTGCAAGAAAACTGCCCTCTAGTGGCATGAGTGACGTGTACATAAGTGCTGCCACCTGGCGGTGTGAATGAAATTGGATGTCTGAGTAGTTAGATGACATAGCACGAGGTTTCGTGATCATATGTATTACCCTGTGAGACAGATTGTGTCATGCTGCACCACTATACAGACCTCTTCCAGTAAACTGCATCTGTGAAAACTGTTTCATTGAGTCAAAAGTAACCAAGTAGAACTTGAACATGGTGCAATGAGTAGGATCCAGTGCTCGTCTATCTCGGCTTGTTTCTATGTATTCTAGATGGAGAGGCAACTGGAACAGCTGACTGCTCAACAGATGCAGCAGGCAGATATGGCTAAGCAAGCCCAGAAGGAATCCCAGGGTAGGGAAGAACGCATGAGCCAAATCCTGGAGCGTGTGGTCTCTTGGCAGTAAGTAGCCAAGTCACCACAGCACAACGACTACCAGTGGCGACGCCGCCGCCAGCAGCGGTGCGCCACGGCAGGCCAAGTTTCCCGTTCGCTGCACCCGCCCCGCACCTGTCATCCTCGGCTTCACTAAGGGAGTTTGATGCCTCGCGCCGCAAGTTTAAGGGGTACGTGACGTTGACGAAGATCTCCTTCCTGACCCCAGCCGAGCAGAGAGCAGCACTTGTGTCTGCTGGACGACGAGGGGACACGAATCCTTCGCTACGGAATTGGTGTACCTGACGACACAGAGTTGGAGCCTGTCCTCGATGGTATGGAGGCGCATCTTCGAGGACAGCGTAAGGTCATCATGGACCAGAGGGACTTCTACTCAAGAGCTCAAGAACCAGGTGAAACGTGTGTGCTGTGAAGGAAATAGCAAATTTATGTGACTTTTGTGAGTCTTGTGTTGACAATCGCCTTAGGGACCGGATTATTGTTGGTTCGCGTGATGAAGCATTCAAACGTATACTTGAGGAGCTATCCTCACAGTATATGATAAGAGTTATCCTCACAGTATATGATAAGAGTTATCCTCACACTATATGATATGAGTTATCCTCACAGTATATGATATGAGTTATCCTCACACTATATGATATGAGTTATCCTCACACTATATGATATGAGTTATCCTCACACTATATGATATGAATTATCCTCACAGTTTATGATATAAGTTATCCTCACACTATATGGTCTGAGTTATCCTCACACTATATGATATAAGTTATCCTCACAGTATATGATATAAGTTATCCTCACACTATATGATCTGAGTTATCCTTACAGTATATGATATGAGTTATCCTCACAGTATATGATATAAGTTATCCTCACACTATATGATCTGAGTTATCCTTACAGTATATGATATGAGTTATCCTCACAGTATATGATATGAAGTATCCTCACAGTATATGATATGAGTTATCCTCACAGAATATGATATGAGTTATCCTCAGTGTATGATCTAAGTTATCCTCACAGTATATGATATGAGTTATCCTCACAGTATATGATATAAGTTATCCTCACAGTATATGATATGAGTTATCCTCACAGTATATAATATAATAAATCCTCACAGTATATGATATGAGCTATCCTCACAGCAAATGATATGAGTTATCCTCAGTGTATGATCTAAGTTATCCTCACAGTATATGATATGAGTTATCCTCACAGTATATGATATAAGTTATCCTCACAGTATATGATATGAGTTATCCTCAGTGTATGATCTAAGTTATCCTCACAGTATATTGTAATGAGACAAAATCTCACTAGAAGAAGATTACATATAGGTAGAATATTGAGAGTATAAGAGTATAAAGAGAGGAAGATTTTGGTAGCGTGGCCGTGATAGTTATTTACACTGTCAGTACACTTATCGTATCTTATATGTCAATACACATCTATTACGTTCTTGAAGGCGACTTCTCAAACACCGCTTCGTTACAAGTCTTTATTAATTACGAACATGACATGGACACATTTATAACACCTTCTATTGAAGTTACTAGCACATTATATTTACGTTACTAGGACATCATATTACGTTACTAGACACTGATTCTCGGACACGAACATGAAATGAATACACTTCCCACGTAGGTAACTCATCCCGTGGAAAGCTCTGACAAACACTCACGTGACCTAAGGGAGGCCTAGCAGGGAGACTGCTTAGCTGGAACACTGGTGTCGGGAGGGCGACTGCTTAGCTGGGACACTGGTGTCGGGAGGGCGACTGCTTAGCTGGGACACTGGTGTCGGGAGGGCGACTGCTTAGCTGGGACACCGGAGGGAAGTCGGGGAGGGAAGTCCTGCATGACTCTCCTCCCGCGAGCGGGACTCGGCTGTGGTGGACCTCCTCCTCCGATCCCTGTGTGTCTCTCTCTCTCACTCTCTGCGAATGTTCCCGAGGGAGGACTAGGACGTCCTATATATTGGGAGGCGAGCCGTCAGGTTGAGCTGGTCGGGGAGGGGGGGCGGCGAAGGGTCTCCTTACATTTGACCTGGCCAATGTGAGGTCAGGTCTGGACTTTTTCAGAGACTATAAGTTGTATCTTCTGGAGAAGTCATCAGGTGGGGCCGTGTGTATATTGGGAGAGAGCCGGCCGTTGCCCCCTTACATGTGTGACATGGGAGGGGAGCCTGGCTGATTTATAACCCTTGGTCAACCGTGAGAGTTACCCTACACTTTTGACCTCCCTAATGTCGGGTCAGACTGGAGTCACTGAGATGTAAGCTGTGGTCTGACAACCCATCACTACAATATGATATAAGTTATCCTCATAGTATATGAATTAAGTTATCCTCACACTATATGATCTGAGTTATCCTCACACTATATGTTATAAGTTATCCCCAGAGTATATGATATAAGTTATCCTCACACTATATGATCTGAGTTATCCTTACAGTATATGATATGAGTTATCCTCACAGTATATGATATAAGTTATCCTCACAGTATATGATATGAGTTATCCTCACAGTATATGATATGAGTTATCCTCACAGTATATGATATAAGTTATCCTCACACTATATGATCTGAGATATACTTACAGTATATGATTTGAGTTATCCTCACAATATATGATATGAAGTATCCTCACAGTATATGATATGAGTTATCCTCGCACTATATGATATGAGTTATCCTCACAGTATATGATATGAATTATCCTCACAGTATATGATATGAATTATCCTCAAAGTATATGATATAAGTTATCCTCACACTATATGATATGAGTTATCCTCACAGTATATGATATGGGTTATCCTCACACTATATGATATGAGTTATCCTCACACTATATGATCTGAGTTATCCTCGCACTATATGATATGAGTTATCCTCACACTATATGATATAAGTTATCCTCGCACTATATGATATGAGTTATCCTCATAGTATATGATATGAGTTATCCTCACAGTATATGATATGAATTATCCTCACAGTATATGATACGAGTTATCCTCACAGTATATGATATGAGTTATCCTCGCACTATATGATATGATTTATCCTCACAGTATATGATATGAGTTATCCTTAGTGTATGAACTAAGTTATCCTCACAGTATATGATATAAGTTATCCTCAGTGTATGAACTAAGTTATCCTCACAGTATATGATATGAGTTATCCTCACAGTATATGATATGAGTTATCCTCACAGTATATGATATGAATTATCCTCACAGTATATGATATAAGTTATCCTCACACTATATGGTCTGAGTTATCCTCACACTATATGATATAAGTTATCCTCACAGTATATGATATAAGTTATCCTCACACTATATGATCTGAGTTATCCTTACAGTATGATATGAGTTATCCTCACAGTATATGATATAAGTTATCCTCACAGTATATGATATGAGTTATCCTTAGTGTATGAACTAAGTTATCCTCACAGTATATGATATAAGTTATCCTCACAGTATATGATATAAGTTATCCTCACAGTATATGATATGAATTATCCTCACAGTATATGATATGAGTTATCCTCAGTGTATGAACTAAGTTATCCTCACAGTATATGATATGAGTTATCCTCACAATATATGATATAAGTTATCCTCACACTATATGATATGAGTTATCCTCACAGTATATGATATGGGTTACCCTCAAACTATATGATGTGAGTTATCCTACACAGTAATGAGACAAATCTCACAAGAAGATTACATATAGGTAGAATATTGATAGTATAAGAGTATAAAAGAGAGGAAGATTTTGGTAGCATGGCCGTGATAGATATATACACTTATCTTATCTTATCGTCAATACCTTCTATTACGTCTTAGGCGACT
>NW_024749657.1:12103859-12172336 GCF_018991925.1 Homarus americanus
GTGGATTAACGTTAAGTTCGCTGCCACCATTAAATGGACAAATCTCACAAGGAAGATTGCATATAGGTAGAATATTGATAGTATAAGAGTATAAGAGAAGATTTTGGTAGCATGTGCGTGATAGATATTTTACACATCGTATCTTATACGTCAATACACTTCTATTATGTCTTGGGGCGACTTCTCAAACACCGCTTTGTTAAACTCTTTATTAATTGAACATTGCGCATGGACACATTAATGACACCTTCTATTAGACTTACTAGGACATTATATTTTGCGTTACTAGGACATCATATTATGTTACTAGACACTCTGAGTTCTCGGACACGAACATGAAATGAATACACTTCCCACGTAAGTAACTCATCCCATGGAAGCTCTGACAAAACTCACGTGACCTTGGGGAGCCTATGAGTGGTCCTGGGTTGTCTCTATGGGGAGACTGCTTAGCTGGGCGCCGGAGAAGTCTCGGTCTGACCGAGGCGACTGCCTCCAGTCCTCTCTGCCTCCTCTCGAGCAGGACTCGTGGTGTAGTAGCTGGCCCTTCAGTTACAAGCCACACTCTCTCTGTCTCTCTTGGCTTCTCTCTGTGTATCTCTCCTGAGGGGCGACTAGGACGTCCTATATATTGGGAGGCAGCCAGTCAGGTTGAGCTGGTCGGGAGGGGGCAGCAGAGGTCTCCTTACATTTGACCTGGCCAATGTGAGGTCAGGTCTGACTTTTCAGATGTGGGTTATTGTGTATTTTGGGGAGAAGTCACGCCGGTGCCTTCTTCATGTTTGTTGTGGTGCCGTGTCACATGGGAGTGGAGCTTGGCTGATTTATAACCGGGTCAACCGTGAGAGTTACCCTACTTGGCCTCCCTAATGTCAGGTCAGGTCTGGACTTCTTTCTGCGTGTAGGATATTGTGTATATTGGGAGAGGTCGGCTGGTGCCTCCTCATGTTTGTTGGCCGTAGACATGGAAGGGGAGCCTGGCTGATTATAACCCTGGTCAACATTGAGTTATCTACACGACCTCCCTAATGAGATTTAAGACTCACAGTATTGATGATAAGTGAGTTATCCTCACAGTATATGATATAAGTTATCCTGCACTATATGATCTGAGTTATCTCACACTATATGATATAAGTATCTCGCCAGTATATGATATGAGTTATCCTCACAGTATATGATATAAGTTATCCTCGCACTATATGATCTGAGTTATCCTCACACTATATGATATAAGTTATCCTCACGGTATATGATATAAGTTATCCTCACACTATATGATCTGAGTTATCCTTACAGTATATGATATGAGTTATCCTCACAGTATATGATATGAAGTATCCTCACAGTATATGATATGAGCTATCCTCGCACTATATGATATGAGTTATCCTCACAGTATATGATGAGTTATCCTCACAGTATATGATATGAATTATCCTCACAGTATTGATATAAGTTATCCTCACAGTATATGATCTGAGTTATCCTCACACTATATGATATAAGTTATCCTCACACTATATGATATAAGTTATCCTCACACTATATGATATAAGTTATCCTCACACTATATGATCTGAGTTATCCTCACAGTATATGATATAAGTTATCTCTCACAGTATATGATATGAATTATCCTCACAGTATTGATATAAGTTATCCTCACAGTATATGATCTGAGTTATCCTCACACTATATGATATAAGTTATCCTCACACTATATGATATAAGTTATCCTCACACTATATGATCTGAGTTATCCTCACAGTATATGATATAAGTTATCCTCACAGTATATGATATGAATTATCCTCATAGTATATGATATAAGTTATCCTCACACTATATGATATGAATTATCCTCACACTATATGATATAAGTTATCCTCACACTATATGATCTGAGTTATCCTTACAGTATATGATATGAGTTATCCTCACAGTATATGATATAAGTTACCCTCACAGTATATGATATGAGTTATCCTCACAGTAAATGATATGAGCTATCCTCAGTGTATGATCTAAGTTATCCTGACAGTATATGATATGAGTTATCCTCACAGTATATGATATGAGTTATCCTCACAGTATATGATATGAGCTATCCTCAGTGTATGATCGAAGTTATCTTCTTAGGTGTATGATATAAGTTGCGTTTATGAATTTGGATACGTTCTGCCAACATGTAAGGAGGCTCACTTGTAATAACAGGGGTAGTTGTGTTGTCCTCATGACATTTCTGAATGGGGAGGTACAAATTTGGTTAAGTTCAATAGTAAAAGAACTCAATATTTACCAATTAGACTTTGTAAATTAGACGATCTCCCACCAATTACATTTCAGGACGCTATCATCCTCCCAAATTCTGAAATAAACATGTCAGGCCTCACCATTTCCTCCAATATGTCCTGGAAATCACACATCCTTAGTATAACTAAAGCTGCCTCCCGAAAGTTGGGAATGCTGTACAGATGCCGCAGCTACTTCACTCCTGAGCAGTTGATCCAAGTATATAAGGGATTCATTCGTCCTAACTTGGAGTACTGCTCTCATATCTGGGGTGGCTCTTCTTCTGTCCAACTCTTAGATAAGGTGGAATCAAAGGCATTTCGTCTTATTAACTCTCCTCCTTTAGTCGACAATCTCTCTTCCCTTTCTCTTCGCCGCAATGTTGCTTCACTCTCTCTCTTTTACAGGTACTTTAACGGGCAATGTTCGGTGGATTTGGCATCCTGTGTACCGCCGGCAAGGCCGTGGGTTCGTAACACACGTCTTGCCCGCGGTGCCCACCGTTTCTCTGTGGATGTCGGTCACATGAGAATAACCCGTTATAGTACCTCCTTTCCTCACACAGCCAAACTGTGGAATGCTTTGCCTTCTTCTGTATTTCCATGCTCTTACAATATGTCTCACTTTAAAAAGCTGGTTTTCCGGCATTTTTGTGGTGTAGATTAATACAGTATAAACTTTTTTTTTTCTATATTTGCGGTTTCTTTCCGGGGTTTTTTTCGCCCCCCGGGCTCCGTTGTGGGTCGTTTGACCTGTGCCCGGGTGGGCTGGTTCCCGTAAAACAAAGTGAGTTCTCCTCAGGCAAAGGAATTGGCTCTCATTATTGGTACAGAAATGGTTTTCCACGCGGGAAAACACACCGATACTTCAAAAAGAAAATAGGAAGTGTATATATGATCTAAAGATGAAGGTCACAGGTGAGTGGGGTGTGTGAATTGAGAGGAAGAGAGGGAGATGAAAGGGGAAAGGGGTGAGGAAGTGAGAAAGTTACAGGGGAAGAAGGAAGAGAAAGGAATACAACAGGAAACTTAAAAAGGGAAGAGAGAAGAATGCAGGTTAAGAGGGAAGGGAGAGAAAAACTCAAGAGGAGAGGAAGAGGAGCAGGAGAGACACAAGTGATTCAGAAGGATTTTGGTTACACTGAAGAAAGAAATAGTGGATCTGTTTTCACAGGAAAGATGACGAAGGACGTGTTAAGTGAGTGAGGTGAGTTAATCTTTTTGATACATTCAATGAAAAATAATTAATTTACACGTCTATGAAGAACCAAACCCCACCAAAGTCTTTCACAATTTGGGTGTAAGAAACCATCATGATTATATTATAGTTGGTGAGACAAAAACGTAGACACAAATAAGAAATATGACTGACCAAGAATTTTTCCTGAGCTGCTTCATTGCTGGTCGACCCGACTATCCAAAAATGTCCTTGTTGGTTGTCATTTACTGTCAGTCAAGTATTCAGGATTAGTTTACACAAATCTCTTGACACAACAAAATATGTCGTTTGATTAGTAAAACGAAGAGTTTCTTTAAAATGATTGTTGTCACTATATGTACATTAAGCTTTTACTAATAAACATCCTACGTGTATGCTATTGATATAACATTTGTAGAGGAATGGAGCCTGAAGATGTTTCACTGGGTGCTGGCGTGTGTCTTAGTGAATTTTTAACTAGTTTCGAGGGGTTGTCTTTCTGTTAACATACGATACCCAAAAATCGAATTTAGACGTAGAATGTATCATACACTTCACACTGTACCGTGGTTTGAGTGCCAGTCCACTGCAGTTGATTCTTATGGATTTCATGTGGCATTAAATCTTTACATATATATATATATATATATATATATATATATATATATATATATATATATATATATATATATATATATATATATATATATATATATACATATATATATACACAGAAGTCTTTCTGTGACACAAGATGATTTGAATACTTCAAAGCTTTTTTTCCCAAGCAATGGGATGATTATTATTCCTAACATGAACGACCAGGGCACTGCTTTCAGATGCTGTTCTGATGTAAGAACATAAGAAAATAAGGAGCCTGCAATAGGCCGGTTGGCCTGTGCATGGCAACTCCTGTCGAGAGCTACTACCACTCTCCATCATCCATGAATCTATCTAGCCTCCTTTTGAAACTTTCCAGAGTTCCCGCACTTACTACAAAGTTGCTAAGCTTGTTCCACTCGTCCACCACCCTATTTGTGAACCAGTTTCTTCCTATCTCCCTCCTAAACCTAAACTTATCCAACTTGAATCCGTTGCTCCGAGTCCTATCCTGCTCGGATATTATAAGAACTTTATCTATATCCCCTTTATTGATTCCTTTCACCCACTTAAATACTTCTATCATATCTCCCCGCACTCTTCGTCTTTCTAGGGAATGCAAGTTAAGTTTCTTTAACCTATCCTGATATGGAAGGTTTCTAAGTCCCGGAATCATTTTCGTCATTCTTCGCTGCACCGACTCTAGTGAATTGATATCCATTCTATAATAAGGGCACCAGAACTGAACCGCATAATCGAGGTGCGGCCTGACTAGCGCAAGATATAGTTGCAATAAGACCTCTGCACTCTTATTACTTAATTCTAGATATAAAACCCAATACTCTGTTTGCCTTATTTCGAACATTAACGCACTGTTTTCTAGGCCGTAGGTCCGGGCTTGCAAGTACCCCTAGGTCTCTTTCACAAGTCGACTTCTCTAGGTTGATGTTGTTAAGGCTGTATACATTATTAGTATTTGTTCTTCCAATATTAAGTACGCTGCACTTGCTGGTGTTGAATTTCATTTGCCATTTTTCAGACCACCCCTGCAGTTTATTTAGATCCTCCTGTAATGCATTTGCTTCCTGCCCTGAATTAATTTGCCGCCCTATTTTGGTGTCATCCGCAAACTTGCTTATGTCACTGCTGATCCCAGTATCTAAATCGTTTATGTAGATTATGAACAAGAGTGGGCCTAGTACTGACCCCTTTGGAACCCCACTGGTTACACGGCCCCACTCAGATTTAACACCATCTACGCTGACCCTCTGCGTTCTATAAAGGCGAAAGCTAAGGTGCTCCGTTGTTTCCCTTTTCCCGTGTGATTTTATCAAGATTTATCTTATCGACGTTTTCATTGAGGATCTACATGATATATATATATATATATATATATATATATATATATATATATATATATATATATATATATATATATATATATATATATATATATATATATATATATATATATATATATATATATATATATATATATATATATATATATATATATATATATATATATATCATTTGACCAGCTGCTTCCAATCACGAGGATGTCTCTCTCTACATCAACACAGTATCAGTATCTTTCTTCTCACCCACCACACCCTGTCAGACTTTGCTGATACATGGTTGATTCACACACCAGACACCTTGCAAGATTTGAGGGATACTTTAATAGCTTGTGAAAAAGGTAACAGGTTTTGTGTCTTTTTAACATTAATATATAGGGCTTTCATATGTTGTTCCTACTGCATTATACTTTTTTGTCACATACAAACGTTTTATATATGAATGACCTGGGTAGAAGGCAAAAGTGTTTAATTTGGAAAATAAAAAGTGGTTCCCTAGGAGCAGAAGCGCCCAACGTTCGGCCCTGGGGCCAAACGCGGTCCACCTGACCCCGGGGTGCGGCCCGCCTGAGAGTTTTAGAGCAATCCACTCACCTTATTAGCACACATCAACAAGTAGGCCAGTTGGGCTGAACCTTAACCGTAACGGCGTAACGACGTAACGGCCAAACGGTAATCACCTACCTGCCTCTACCATTGTGTAACTGACTGCCGGTAGGTGTCTTACTAGCAGGCTTGATCATGAACCTTAATGCATTTAATTGCTTCGCAGTGTATTGCATGGGACGTAGGCTTTGACATTGTGATTCAGTTTCAAAAGGAACTAATTGAGCTGAAAACGAACAATGCCCACCAAGAGGATGGAGTATTTCTGGAATTTTGGAGAGGAGTATATAATTCACAGAACTATCCTGAAATTTCAAGTTATGTGGCCAAACTCTGAACAATATTTGGGTCTACGTGGCTATGTGAAAGTACATTATCTTTCATAAAACTGCTGAAATCGGAGCTGCGAGCCACCATCAGTAATGTAAACCTGGGGATGTGGCTTGACTGAATACACCCCACAGTTCTCCAGAATAGTTCTGTCCGGTAAATTCCAGTATTCTCATTGATGAGAATACTGGTATTTACCGGACTGTACCAGTACTAAGCCTGTAATTATGCCCCCTTTATATGAATGTCTGTTAAATCAGTATTTTTAATGACTTGATGGAAATTGGTTAGTGTCAGAACTCGGCCTATAACTGTGTACTACCTGTAAGTACTATAATTCGAATAAAACTGATTGCTTGTATTTAACTGCTAGTTTAATACTGCAAAAATACATCTTGTTTAATGGTTAATAGGTTATATTTCACCAATGATGACACTAAAAATTCAAGCAGCCTGCAACCCATTTGGATTTCAGATCATGTGGCCCACTACTGAAAAAAAACTCGACTCCCCTGCCTTAGGGGCAGTGTGGATACAGCACACTGAATGCGAAGCTTTTGATATTGGAGGTAGTGCGACCCGCACTACACTCCAACACTTTCGCGTCTCCAGTTGTAATGTTAGGCTATATATAGTATACATATCCGTGACTCTCAGTATAAGAAGTGAGAGTTATAGCCATTCGAGGTCCTCATCTCGGTTTTTAGATAGTAATTCGAGTATGAGTTGCTTTTTTCTTCATTTTGGGATGATAGACCAAGTTTATCTCTTACTGGAGTTATACAAGTAAACGTATTTACTATTGATTTGCACAACTGTTTAAACTATCTGTGAAATAAGGGTCGAAGTCACCCTGTCCTGTCCAGTTGTTTTATTAAACTTATTCCAACTGTTCTTGAATTTCTAAATGTGTCTTTTTATAGATATTGTTACGACCATTGGCCTCTTAGGTTGCAACAATGCAAAAATTCAATTTCTCTTTGTACTATAGGTCCAAGGAATAGATCCCACCAAATTCATCCCCTCAATTTTTCCAGAGCTAACGAAAGGGCCAATGCTTTCTTTTCTATTGTGGCATATTCACGTTGATGCTTTTTCAGTTTGACCGAGAAATAACAGTTCAGGTGCAATATTCCATCTTTTCTTTTTTTTTGCATTAACACAGCACCAACTCCTGTGTCACACGCATCCGATTGTATCACAAACTGTTTCTTAAAGTCTGTGAGTTGCAGTACGGGAGCCGTCGCCAGCAACCCACGAATCTTTTCGAATGCTGTCTGACATTCATCAGTCCACACAAACTTTCTTTTGGGCTGACCAGATCTGTCAGGAAAGTGACCATCCTGGCAAGGTCGCCAAATTGTTACTACCTTTGGCCACTTAGGTTGTAACAATGCACAAATTCAACTTCTCTTTGTATTATAGGTCCAAGGAATAGATCCCACCAAATTCGTCACCTCATTACTATGGGGTATATTGAAATTCATGAAGTAAATTTAATTCCAGAATTTATATTAACAAACAAACAATAAAACAAATATATCAGTTATGTACAACAATAAACAAATACAAACAAAAGCTGATCAAATAAGTGACTCAACCCAGTGACAAAATAATGAAAATAAAAGTAAAGACTAAACACTTATTTAAATTAGCCACTACCATGAACAACGTGGTTATCCACCACACGTACCTCAAACATCAGTAAGTTATTTTCCGTGGAATTCTAAAGTATGACTAACAACAATCCCACATATAAAACTTGGTGTTCTAAAAGTCTAGCAAGGATCACACGTTATACCACTAGAAAAAACTGTACAATAGGAAAGGAGATACTTAACTTATGACTGCCAGACTAATACTGCCATCACCCGGCTCTTGGGAGGTAAAACTAAGCGAGCAGAGGCGGGCGGAAATGATGTTACAAAAAAAAGACTCACGTTGCGAATCCGCAACCAACCATTGAACTCTCACTCGTTCAATATGACACAAAATCAATAATGGTGAGTATATTACAGTGAATAATGTTACCATCGCAAGCACTATGGGGGATGGGATATAAATTCATAATCCATTCACTTAAACATTTGCTCAAGTTATCCTTGGATTACAATGGAAGATAAAGATGAAGAGATTTCTCTATTTTTAATTCTTACAATGATTAGTGATTACAAATATGCTATATTCTGATTATTGTTCTGTGAGATTCCCGTGCAGCGGTTGAAACACAAGAGTTCAATTGAACTTTCATATCTGGAAGTCATTGTTTTTTCCATTTCGTGAAGAACTCGTATTATGCACAGTTCCATGTCTTGGCTGCGATTGTCGAGGATAGTTGATGAGGAATCAAGCATGGGGTGGTGGTGCTCATGGCTGTGGGGCTGTGGTTCCTGGTCTCTGAATAAGGTGGTTTATATAGAATTTTTCTAATTTCTAATTCAAAATTATCATCCCTTTGGTTCACATATTCTACACACAAAGTTCCTCGGAGATTTCCCAGTGTATGTACTACTACAGGCGTCACACTTATAAGGATAACCAAAAGGGACATACACGAGGAGTGTTACAAGGAGACCAGCAAAAGGAACTTTTCATGCCAGCCCTAGAATACTAGTGGCTGTTTACACGTGGAGCCTACTCCCACCTGCAGTGGTGACTTTCAGTTTTGTGTAAAATCTTTACATGTCTATCCCCCCTCCCCCCCCCCCCAAAAGATGTAAGTTTTGGATCATGTAATCATTATAATCAGAATGGACACGAAAAATCAGTAAACCTGCAGATAAATCTGTAGGAACGGCACTGCAACAGTGAGTCACAGATTAATTGGCGCCATAATGCCCACCAGGAAACTCTTCGCAGCATCCACTAAAATTTTTATTGAAAATTTGAGGAGAAAAATAAAGAAAAAGACAACGGAATACGTGGGTAAACAAAATGGATTTAAAGAAGATTGAGGCTCCTGCAGATGATTCTGATAACATTATAGAGAGGTACCCAGCGACAGCACTAGGACCCTGTGTCCTATAATGTGGAATAAACTGTTGAAATTAAAATTGAAAGGTGAGGACAAATCGGTGGTTCAACAACTCTTCTAAATGAATTATCGGTTGAAGATCCTGCCAGGTATATAAATGTTTAGAGATATTGATTATTAAACATTACACTGAACCTGTAAACGTGAAATATGTAATACGATACACGAATATTATGAGTCAAACATCCAGGCTGCTACTCACAATGCTCGCTCCACTAACACACTAGTGACTGAAATGTTGAGTGACTTTCAACTGTTGTACCAGGCAAGTCGAAATCCATATGCCTGCTAACGCTTGGGGTGAGTTATTCGCGGCTAGTGGGGCGCTAGATGCTATTCCCGTCATCATTGGCGCCTAATAACATGCCTCATGTAAACACGCCGTGTGTCAATGGAGATTTTTAGGAAACTCTTTGCCATTAGCAGCCATGGGGTGATTGTAATTGAAAAGAAATCGTAATTGACTACCTACATTTTAGATGTATTTGTTATTAGTTACATTTGGATAACTAAATTGACTGATAGAATTAAATTTTAATCACTTTTAGTTACATTAATCATTTGTTAATTTTTGTTTGGTCTCTCAAGCAAATTGAACGATCTACAATAATTTGATAAAAACGATTGTCACGCTTATATTACAGAATAATTATTCTCAGCACGCTATATGGGAGGCTGGTAAATACTCTAAATACAATTGGCATGATATTGTAAGAAATAGACAAATCAGCGTAAACACAAGTTAAAAAGAACTCAAACTTTCAGGAACGAAATTAGCAATAAATTCCAAGTTGTAAGAATTTAAGTTGTACCAAGGAACATCGAACTGGACATTGTATTTAATTTAACACGTAGAGTGAATCAGTAAACTTGTTTCATACCTTATGCCTAAAATTGATAATGTATGTATTTTGCACCTACAGTATGAATCTGGTTCGATTCTAAACTAACTAAAGCACTCGTTCAATGTTCTTACTATTTTGAGCAATAAATGCTTGCTGTTTTGTTTTGTATATTTATAGAGCCTTATCTTTATGCATATTAAAGTTTATAAGATATACTCATCGTTAAACTACTTGCATATCACATCAATTTAATTTTTTTTAACCTTTTTTTATATAAAATACTATTTAGATAATTTATTTTCTGCTGATTGTGACAAAAGTGCCACTTTGGTGTCCCTACTGGTTGATCCTTTGTCGTATAGTTTCATTTTACGAGTGCCGTGTTTATGGTGAATAGCCCACCCAGGCACAGGTCATTTACCCTCAACGGGGCCTGGGGACGATATAAAATAACAAATGTATAAAATAAGAGGAGAAAGAGTATGTTATTCTACATCACGAAAATGACGGAAAACCAGCTTTTTAGGAGTAGGGCAGATTATATAAGGATGAAAACACAGAAGAAGGGAAACCATTCCACAGTTCGGCTGTGTGAGGAAAGAAGGAGGTACAGTATTATAACGAGTTATTCTAGTGTGACCGACATCCACAGAGAAACAAACGGTGGGCACCACGAGTGTTACGAGCCCTCGGCCTTGCCGGCGGTACACAGAATGCCAAATCCACCGAACATTACCCGTAAAAGTACCTGTAAAAGTGAGAGTGAAGCAACATTGCCGGAAGAAAAGGAGAAGAGAGATTATTGACTAAAGGGGGAGGTGTAGATAAGACGAAATGCCTTTGATTCCACCCTATTTAACAGTTGGACAGAAGAAGAGCCACTCCAGATATGAAAGCAGTACTCCAAGTTAGGACGAAGGAATCCCTTAATAACCTTAAGCAACTGCTCAAAAAGTGAAGTAGCTACGGCATCTGTACAATAGTCCCAACTTTCGGGAGGCAGCTTTAGCTATGTTATAGATGTGTGGCTTCCATGACATATTAGAGGAAATGGTCAGGCTTAGCATATTTCCTTTAGAATTTGAGAAAATGGTTGTGTTCTGAAATATGATTGGCGGGAGATCTTCTGTTTTGAAAATTGTAATTGGTAAATACTGTGTTTTCTTTCTACTGAATTTGACCAAATTTCTACATTCCCATTCAGAGACGCTGTACAGATCCGGATTGATAGATGAAACGATATCAGCTCTAGAAACAGATCTAGTTTGAGAATTAAGGGGAAGGGGAAAATGTGAAGAACAGTGAAGAGTAGAATCACCAGCGTAAAAATGAATAGAATTAGTCGTAGTGTGAAGTAAATCCTTGAAACAAAGAAGGAAGAGAGTAGGTGAAAGAACAGAACTCTGTGGAACACCACTATTGGTATAGAAAGAGCAATAGATCAATCCCTCTACTACAACTGCCATGGATCGGTTCTTAAGGAAGCTAGAAATAAGAGAACAGAGTGGAGGAGAGAAACCATAAGAGGGAAGTTTAGAAAGCAAAGACCTGTTCCATACCCTGTTAAATGCTTTGGAGATGTCGAGGTCCTAGACAAGGGTTTCCCCACAATCCCTAAGGGAGGATGACGAAAGATGGGTGCATTAGGAAAACAGATCACCAGTAGATCTCGCTTGGCGGAAACCATAATGGTGATCAGTCAAAAGAGATTTTAAGAAAGTTTCAAAAATCTTAGAGAGTCATGACGTTACAGGGATTAGAATGGTCACCCTTCTTCGGGATGGGCTGAACCGAGGCATATTTCCAATAAGAAGGAAAAGTTTGGGTTTGAGGCAAAAGCGAAAGAGGCAAACAAGACAGGGGCTAAAACTTCAGCACACACTCTCAGAACACGAGGGGGTATTCCGTCTGGTCCGTGCGCCTTACTCTCATCCAGATTGGATAACACACCAGAAACCATACTATTGGCGATTATAGGAGAGTGCATAGGTTCAGTAGGAATAGGATGGGTAGAGTTAGAATTGTCTAAGGTAGAGATAGAGGAAAATAAGGAAGTGTTCGCTATACAGTTATCAGGTCGGAAGAGAGGAGGAAGAGAGAAAGTGCAGAAGTTATTACTGATGTTTTTGGTAAAGGACCAGAAGGATTTACGAGAAGAAAAGTTAGTCAGGTTAGCGGTCTTTCTTTTTATAAAATTCCACTTGGCCTTACGATGAATAGACTTACAACGATTCCTAGAAGTATTGAAAGAAGAATGAGTAACACGAGAAAGAGATTGCTTCATAACTTGTTACGCCCAATCTCTCTCCCTACATGCAAGAGAAGAGGAGCGATCAAACCATGATTATAAAGTGAAAGTTTTGCTAAAAGTTGGAATGAATAACTCATACCGCCCTGTATAACTCCAGCAATGATGTCAGCACATACCGTGGCGTCCCGAGTGAAAAGGCAACATTCAACCCAGAGAAAGTCGGAGAAGAATTCTCGCAAGGAGTGTCAGTTTGCCCTCCGATAGTGCCATAGTTGGGTTTAGAGGAGGCGGGGGGGAGGGAGGTGTCCGTGCTCTGTTTGACTTAATAGTAATAGGATTGTGATCAGAAGACCCAAAGGCGGCAGATATTGGGGGTTAGAGGTAAAACAGAGCTCAACAATGTTAGCAAGTTGATCATGTCGATCTGGAACACATGTAGGGTGTAATTATTTGTTCCAGATCTTAAGGCCACTTCGAATGCCGTACACTGTATACTAAGCCTTCAGACCGCAAAAACAGCATGACCGGCACTGTGCTCAAACACCTTCACTTTCCATCTGTAAAGTCGGGTACCTATTTACAACTGTGTGGACTGTTATATCCCAGGAACCGACCTAACCACCTTGGGAGAGAAGATGAGCACTGTAATCACTTAGCCGCCGCACCCTAACACGATTCTACGCACTAAAAAAGGTTCTTGGTATTTTATCTCTTTATTTCACCCACAATCCCATTCAACTGAATATCTGTATCAGTTACAGTACGTTGTGCTACGCTGACATACAATGGGGCCTTCTACCTCCTTTGTGGACCAAGCAAACCCCTTGCTGGAATATATTGTCACGCTTTATTATGGTACACGATGATCTTTTTTGATTGCTGAATAATGTGCCAAAAAATAATTCTCATCATTCAGGGCGCTTCTTCCTGTGATCACCTATACCGTTCGAGAAGTGTTCAGCACTACAGTAAGTGTTATCAAGAGATAATTTTTTTTTATTCCTTTTTCAGTTACTTATCAGTTTGCCTAAATCTGTTGCGTTAAGAGTCTCTATAACATCAGAAGGACGAATGTTAGTGGAAAAAGCATCTGTGACTTTGATCTCTCTCTTGGGCACGCAAAGCATATTGAATCTTCGAAGTGCCTGATAAACATTTGCTTTGCTTAATGAGTGTTTACATGACTTCCTAAGAGATGTTGATCATAACGCCACGACCATTTGCTGCATCATTGCCGTTTCTTTCATTTTATAACCCAGTTAGCATACTGTCAAAGGCTTTATTATTATCATCTGTAATCTCTTTCAGGATTTACTTCCACAAAGTAGTTATATGTGGTATACTATATCAGCAGCTAGGGTGTCGGCCGAGTGGATACAGTGCTCGTCTCTTGTCTTATGAGTAACTGGTTCGATCCCATAGCACTCATTGCAGTAAATCCAATTGTAAAAGGGTACCTGATTTACAAACTTCGGCATGTGAAGGCGGTCGAATAAAGTGTTATCTATGATACCTTCTTATATGTCGAAGCTTAAGTGAACAATGAGTTATATCCATATTTTCCTTAACATACAGTCATGCCTTTGGGCCCATTTCACTTCTTTTTTGTTTTAGATCATCAGTAAAAACTCTTCACATTTTCCAACGTAAAGATATAAGTAAACACAACATTTAAGGTGAATTTAACAGAAGCTAAGAAAGATATAAGTAAACACAACATTTAAGGTGAATTTAACAGAAGCTAAGAAAATCTTGGCTCACTTTTATTCGCATTTTCTAAACAATTATGTATGACCTTTGCACTTTCAATTATACACACATTGCTTTCATTGGCGGTCGAGTGGACACAGTGATCGTTTCCTCTCCTAGATATCGCTGGTTCGATTCCTGGTACTCGAAATCCACCCAGCTGAAAATTTATACCTTACTGTAGAAAGTTGGGGAAGTAAGGACAGGCGTGTGCAGTGTTGGTTAATACAGTGTGCTGTGTTTACACTGTTAATGGATAGTCAGGGTCAATGAGACATCTTTTATTGTTCATCATCATCCAGATTTGATCTATTTGAACGGGTCGAAATATTCAAAAAGTCTGGCTCATCATTTTAACATGAAATACTTTCGTCGTCTCTAACTGTCTCTTCAATTCTTGATGCCATTACAATATAGCACCTGTAACCTGACATAATTATATTAAAAAATAGTTATGACCGCATAAATTTATCCTTTCCATATGCTGTGTTATTAAGTTTTCAATCGTTTTTCATTTTCTATCTTTTAATGTTGGTTCGTTTTCTTTTGGGGTTGATTATTATAACAAGTGCAGAATTGTCTATTTCGGTCAGTTCATCTGCCGTTGTTGTGGAAGTGCAGCTGTAAATGGAACAACAGACATATTTACGTTAATAGAGATTGTAATAGATAATATATTTATCGAAAACTACAAAATCTAATTGAAAACACACTGGTTGTCTGCCTGAGGCCTATGGATGAATTTTATCACTATGCAGTCATTCTGAAGTATTCAACCAACCTGCTGAGAATTTTTTTACAAAACTCTTACAACATAAATTTCTTCTAAATTAACATAAAAGATTTCTCCAGGAAACATTGTAACCCCGCCAGCAGTAATGATAGCACGTCAGGTTCTGAAATAGTTACACTGCTAAGGGTGACGCGCGTTTGACACAACTTCCTTCTTCTTTGCTCCACCATCAATGGTAGAAATATATAAATCTGACTGTCATTTTTACATACGGACTCGTTAAATGAAGTACCTAACCAAAGAAATATAGCCTTATACCTGCGTGAATATGAAAGCGATACATCTATCAACAAAACTGGACAAAAAATTTGATGGCTAGGACACACATATATATATAAATAAATAAATATATATATATATATATATATATATATATATATATATATATATATATATATATATATATATATATATATTATTCCAGAAATTATATATATATATATATATATATATATATATATATATATATATATATATATATATATATATATATATATATATATATATATATATATATATATATATATATGTATTATTCAGAAATTTCAGTGTAATTTCAAACGTCGCGCCATTGGCGATGCTGAGTTCAAGGTCGTCTGAGGGAAGACCGTGCTCCTGCACGTAGAGAGAGGTTGTGGAACTAGGCCTATACGATATTAAATGTAATTTACCGAGTTAATAGGGACGCGAATCATGAAATTAAATATCAGTTATTAAATTGAAAATAATTATAGATCGTTTCCCAGTCTGAAAATGTTGTGTACGTCCTAATTAAGCTGTTAATCGTCTGGTAAATAAGTCACTCCTGGAAAGCGTGAACCAGTGAGCAAGCGTGGCTGGGGAGTTGTGAGGGAGGTGCCTTCGTTATTTAACATCAGTATTAACAAGTAAGCTGTATTCAATCTCAGACAATAGCTAACAGCTCGGGTTTTTACAGGGTTCTGTAGAGCCCATGCGGTGTGAAACGTCTGCCGTATGATAACGTCCACTGCAGTGCCGGATTTAGACCTGTGGAGGCCCATGGGCAGCCTCTTTGTGGAGGCCCCCCTCATTATAACTACCCAAGAGGGTGGGGTGGCGAGTGAAGCGAGCCTAAACATCTGGGAGTTCCAGGGGGCGCTGTAAGCCCCCGGGAAAATTTTGAAATTTGAACACTTCTTTGGAGAATTTTGAAGCCATATGCAGTTATATTGAGGAAATTAGAACTCTGAGAATTTTTTAATTAACTCTATATTTATTGATAGTGTACAAATTCCCAACACACACACACACACACACACACAAAAGTGAGACATGACTGGAGTCATTCATGTGGTTTCAAGTCGACCAGCCCTGATATAGCTACTACCGCACAAGTGGAGGCCCACAGATTGTGGAGGTCCCTGGGCAGCTGCCTACTTTGCCTACTCCTGAATCCGGCCCTGGTCCACTGGCGGTATGAGACACGAGTGGTGAAGCGAGCTGTATGACCGTCCACTGACCTGGGTTTGAGCCACCTGTTGAGTATGGTGAGAGTTGGAGTGAACCCAGCTGTCTAGGTGCCCAACTAACGACGTGACGATCGTTTGGGGTCATCAGCTCTCCTCTACCTCGGCTCACAATACCACATATCTTCAAGCAGCTTAGTGAAAATCTTTTACTAACGGGAAGATAAAGCTTCTCTCAACTGTACAAGGTCTGATTGGCTCACTCCCTTCTGTTTCATGGATGTACTGGGGGTGAAGTGAAGCCAGCTGAGTGATACAGGGTCACACACTGGGACCAAGAGTCCAGTGGAACTTAGAGGTACATTTCCAAGGTTGAGAAAGGCTGGTTTGGGCCTTAAACTACTGGTGCCTGTTGGTTGTGCCTTAAAAAACTATGGAGTGTGTGGTGGAATGCAATCCTAGACAAGGTTCTTCAAACTCCAGAGCACGAGCAGTAGATATATTCAATAAGTAGTACAAGACTTGGCGTGATAGCCGACCGATACAGAAGCGGGCACAAGGGACCCCGGGCCGTAGGTAGGCCGAGGCTGATCTGAGAGAAGTTGTCTAGCTGGGCAAGGAGAGTTGCTAGACATCACTAGGACAATAAATGAGGTCCTCTAATTACTCGACTAGCGCGGTACAGACATAGTATATCGGGACATAGTAAGTGAACATAGGCATTAGACATAAGCATAGATATCAGACATGGTATAATAATATGTAGCAATACAGACATGTGAATAAATGGTACAATGAATGGTAACGGAGTCCTGCCGTCAGGCGTGTTCACATATCTTGGTACCCACACATCTATACACCTCCCTCCCCCTTTACGCTCGTAGTGCAATCTCGAGCGGCTACGGACTCTTTGTCCATGAGTCGGGGGGAGCGGCGAGGGACGATGGGGGGATCAACTGACGACCTTCATTCCTGGTCTGGGCAAGGGGACACAGGGGACGGGGAGGAAGGTTCGTCACTAGAGGATGGCACTGGGCGGAGATGGCGTCTGTTTCGCCACCACACACGACCACTGGGGAGGCGGACTTGGTACTAACGAGACTCGCCACGGCCCATGACGACCCCGACCTTGTCCCAGCGGTGTGACGTCGGGTCCTGGATTCGTACTTGCTGGCCGACGGTCAACCTGGGAAGGGGGCGGGCGTGGGCGTCATAGTGGCTTGTCACTTGGGCCATCCGGGCAGCCTCACGGCGGTCACACTCGTCCGCCTTGATCTGCCATTCATCTAAGAAGGACTGGGGGTGGGCAGGCACACAAGTACGAAGGGGGCGGCCATACAACACCTGGGCAGGAGAGCGTTTGCAGGGGTAGGGGTGTTACGGAGTTCTAGTAGGCCCCTGTCGAACTCCTCGCAGTCCAGGTTCCCCGTTGGTGCTGTCTTGAGGATGAGGTATTTTACGGACTTTACCGCTGCCTCGGCGTGGCCATTCGCCTGCGGGTAATGAGGGGAGGTGACGATGTGGTGGACGCCCCAGCGTTCGGCGAAGCTCTTGAACTCGTGGCTATTGAACGGGGGCCCACCGTCGGTTCGGAGGCGGAGAGGCACTCCGACTTCCCGGAAGAAGCAACAAAACATCCGGATGACCCTGGAAGAGGTGGTGTCCCGACCACAGGGAACTACCACGGGCCATCCAGAGAGCCTGTCGGCGACCACCAGGAAAGACTTTCCGGCCACATTAAAGAAGTCGGCGGACACGGACTCAAAGGGCCGCTTTGGGAGGTCATTGCACAGGTACGGCTCTTGTTGCTGGCTGGGCTGGAGTTGCTGGCAAGGCTCACAGGCCTCAACCGTGCTCTTAATATCGGCGTCAATACCAGGCCAGAAGACGGTCTGACGGGCTCTGCGCCTGGTGGCTTCAACGCCGCGGTGGCTGTCATGGAGGCGGGATAAGGTGCGCCGGCGGAGGGCAGCGGGAACGACGATCCTGGGGCCGTACAACACCAGCTCTCCGTCCGCATAGAGGCTATCCCTTAGCTTCCAGAAGGGGAGGGCGGAGGCGTGAATGTCGTAGCGGTTGGTGGGGAATCCAGCGGAGACGTAGTCGAGGAGTTGGACGTATGCCGGGTCTTGAGCGGCGGCGATGCGAAGCTCCTGGAGAGTCCTATCGTCTTCGATGGAGGGCGTCGTCGTCGTCTTGTCAGCAAGAGAAGTGGCTGTGTGTGTCACTAAAGACCGAACGTGAGCCGCGGCTGTGGTACAGTCGACTTCATCTTCAGGTGTGGGGCGACTAACAGGGGCTCGGGAGAGGGCGTCTGGTATGCACAGAAGCTTCCCGGCGCGCCACACAGCTGTAAAGACGTAAGGGGCGGTCTTCTCTTTGAGACGTTGGAGGCGAGGATTTTCGATGGCGTCCAACGTGTAGTGGTTGAGGATGGGTATGAGCGGGCGATGGTCCGTCATGAGGGTGAAATGCCCAAGGCCGGACAGGTAGAGGCGGCACTTGGCCATAGCCCAGGCGACTGCCAGCATCTCTAGTTCGATGGTGGCGTATCTGGTCTCCATGTCCGTCAGAAAACTGGAGCCACACTGAACTAAGCGCAGTCTACCCTGGCCGTGATCTTGAAGGAGGGCATATCCGAGGCCGTATAGACGGGAGGCGTCGGTCTGGAGGACCACTGGTAAGGACGGGTCGAAGGGTGCCAAGACTGGTGGTGACAGCAACGCCTTCTTAACATTCCTGAACGCTAGGTCGTGGTCAGGAGTCCAGAGGAAAGAGCGCTTGGGGCTCATGAGGGGGCGTAGAGGTTGGGCTGATGTGGCGAGTTTAGGGGAGAAGTCTGCCAGCTGATTTACCAGGCCCATAAACGAGCGGAGGTCGGTCAGGTTCGCTGGAGTAGGGAGGTCCCTGATGGCCTTGACCTTCTCCCCATCAGCTGAGATCCCCTCTGGCGAGATGTTGTAGCCGCAGTAGTTAACTTGGGAGGCGGCGACCACAAATTTATCTTTATTCAGGGTGATACCATGGGCACGACATCTTGTGAGCATCAGATGAACTCGGTTCAAGTGGGCCGGGAGATCATCGTCGAAGAGCAGGATGTCATCTACGACCTTCACGCAGTTGGTGACACCCTGCAGAGCCATATCCCCACGGAGGCAGTACGCATCCCCCGTTGCTGCGAAGCCCATGGGTCCGCGGCAGTGTTGGAAGCGGCCGTAGGCGTGATGAATGTAGTGAGGTGGCGATCTTCTTCCGCCAGGTCGACTTGCCAGTACCCATGTAGTGCATCCGCCGTGGTAAAGAACTTTGCAGACGGGGTGACGCTGCGGACTGCTTGAATGGGCGTAGGCGATGGATGGGCGGGACGGGAGACCTGCGAGTTGAGATGGGTGAGGTCCACTGTGATGCGAACACCTACAGGCTTGGGTGCCAAGACCATAGGGTGGCACCACTCGGAGGGCTCCTCACCGGCGTGTCTGATGATCCCCTGCTGCACCAGAGAATCGAGCTCCGCCTTCACCTTGTCCCGTATGGCAAAGGGGATAGGCCTGGGTGTGTGGATGGCGAAAGGCGTCGCGCCAGGCTTGAGGTGGATTCTCATCGGGGGGCCTGTCATCTTCTCGAGCGGCGTCTTCTGGAGGTCGGACTTGGAGACAAGGACGTCGCTGAACTGACGAAAAAAGAACTCCCGGGCGGCAGCAGGTGTGGTCATGGCTGAAACAGGTATCTCTGCACACCTGTTGAGGTGTGTCACGGCGAGGATGGGCTTTGGGAACTCGGATGAGACGATGGCCAGGTCCTGACAATGGCCACATGACAAGAGAGGGGTTTGGATGCCCTCGTGGACGTGGACTGTGGCAAGGCAAGACTTGGGCCCGAGCTGTAATGTTGCCTTGAAGCACCCCAAAGCTGGAGACATCGGGGACCCGTCCGCTGTGAGCACGTCGTTCCTGGCTGTGGGTGACAGGCTACTCCTGGGGATGTTGAGGGCGTCCAGGTGTGTTGGTCCAATCACCGTGATGTCCGCGCCCGTGTCAGGTATCATCAGGAGGTTGGAAGAGTTGGTGCCGTAGGACAGACGAACATTGACGGGCTTGGGGGACCTGTCACTCGAGGCATCATCCACGCGTAGGCATCCTTTGTTGTTCTTGGGAGACGGTGAAGAGACATTTTGACCTGGGGATGGAGGCTTCTTGGTGGACCCGCAACACTTGGCGAAGTGTCCTTGCTTGTTGCAAGCGTTGCATGAGACCTTGTTGGCGGGACATCGAGGTGTGCGGGGCCAATGGCCTTGAAACCCGCAGTTTCGACATGTACTATCAGCCGCAGGGCACTTTCCTGGACCGTGCTGGCGCTGACAGCTTCTGCAGGATTCGGGAGAAAAAACTGGTGACCGTGACGGGGGCTGTGGAGAGGACGCCGTCTGCATCTGGCGTTGATTCCTCTTGTAGGTGGAGACGGCGTGAACTTGAGATGGCGATGAGTGTATAGCTGAGGCAGCCTCTCTTGTGGCCTCATACGACCTGCAACGGGTGACGAAGTCGGTGAGGGGAGAGGCGGCGTCGAGGGTGAGGAGTTTCTGAAGCAGGTCCTCGTCACGTACACCCATCAGCAAGATCATCTTGAGCTGGATCTCAGCACAGGTTACAGGATCGCCTGTACATAGGTCCACCTCGGCTGCTAGGTCCTTAAGTCGTGCATAGAAGTCTGAGAATGATTCCCCAGAGGCTTGTTTGCAGGATAGCAGTTCCCTACGACGCAAAGCTTCATTGCGGAGGCCACGGAAATGACTCTGCAAGGCGTCTAAGACCTCTTTCACTGACATGGAGGAGTCAGGGGGAATGGCTAGCGTGTGCTCTAGGAGGCGTTGAACATCGAGGGAGATGCACGATCTTAATTGGATGAGTTGTTTATGAGGGGGCATTCAGTTGAGGTCAGACATGACAGCAAAGTCTTCGAAACGACGTCGCCATTGACGGTATACTTGATATGTTGCATCAGATTGAAGAGGTGGGGGACTGGGAACTGAAGACTTGCTGTGCAGGGGTGTACTCGAGACGGCAGGCGGTGGAGGAGGCACGGAGAGGTCGACGAGAGTTGAGACTGGAACAGGTGGTTGAGAAGGCACTGAGGCATACCCAAGGGGGATAGGTGACGTGTGAGGAGGCGTTGTCTGAAGGATAGATGAAGAGGCTGAAGCTGGCGAATTGGTTGTGGCAGCTGGTGAAGTCGTCCTCGTTGCCAGCAATTCCAATAGTCCCAGGAGTTTGTGGTTATCAGCTTGGTGTTGTTGTTGAAGTTGAAGACGGTAAGCTGATGCCTCTGACTGTCTTGACAATTCCTCTTGACGTCTTGACCATTCCTCTTGACGTCGTTTTTCCTCCTCTAATTGACGTCTTTGGGCTTCCTTCTCTTGAGAAACTTGTAGGAAGTGGATTAACCGACGTATATCCTGGCTCCCATCCTTTGAATTTGGCGCGCCCGGCGTGTGAGGCGTGAGGGGGGGTGGGGGGGTCTGTGAGGCTTCGTCTACCTCATAATCCTCATCTAAATTTCCCGGCAAATCGTCGTGGTCAGACATCTCGTGTTTGGTATGGTTGCGATGGGAAAGACAAGGAGAATAAGGTGGAGTGCTATGTTTTCGTCAATGTACTTGCCTAAGTGCAGGAACTGGCGGGCAAGTAAAAGAGTACTGACTGTAATATTTGTGAAGTGAGGGGAGACGGCTGGCAGCGGTGTATCCCTCCGGGCGACCGGGCAGGGCTGGTGGTGACTCAGTGTAGGGGAGGCAGTCAGTGGCTTGTGGGCCTGTGCGGACGGGGGGTGTATGCCGGAGGTGCTGTCTTGGAGACTGGGCTGAAGGCGTTTCTGCTACCTGTAGGGCCGCAGAGACATAGCAAACAGACATGAAAGGCACTGCACTTCACTTAGGGCACTTCACAAGGTCACAAAGCACTTTAAATCCAGGGGCACTGTGGAGTATATCTTCTGGGCGGGAAACAGAGGGGGCCGGGAAACGGACTAGGCCGGCTTTTGCAACTTGTGAACTGTCGTGTTGGAGCTACTCAACTGCGCCATGTGGTGGAATGCAATCCTAGACAAGGTTCTTCAAACTCCAGAGCACGAGCAGTAGATATATTCAATAAGTAGTACAAGACTTGGCGTGATAGCCGACCGATACAGAAGCGGGCACAAGGGACCCCGGGCCGTAGGTAGGCCGAGGCTGATCTGAGAGAAGTTGTCTAGCTGGGCAAGGAGAGTTGCTAGACATCACTAGGACAATAAATGAGGTCCTCTAATTACTCGACTAGCGCGGTACAGACATAGTATATCGGGACATAGTAAGTGAACATAGGCATTAGACATAAGCATAGATATCAGACATGGTATAATAATATGTAGCAATACAGACATGTGAATAAATGGTACAATGATTGGTAACGGAGTCCTGCCGTCAGGCGTGTTCACATATCTTGGTACCCACACATCTATACAGAGTGCAGGTGGAATCTATGTGTTAGGTTAGGAAGCATGGTTCACGGGTATTGGTGGACTCAGTAACTTCTTTATAATAGTGATAATATTTTTGTGTGTAGTTGATACTATTTTTTCATTTACTGATGTTGTCTTGCTGTGTGTAGTTAATATTTCTTAAATAATTTTGATAGTATTGTTTTTTAATGTGTGTCACTAATTGAAGCCAGAGAATGAGGGAACTGTTTTTTAGATGAGTTTTCTCCCTTCTGTTGCAAGTGATACTGTGATTTAGTTCCTTTAATGCATTTAATATTTCTTTATAATTTCAATCTCGGGTATAACCTTTGTTCCCCAGAGTAGTGTTAAAGTTAGGTTAGGAGGTGTGCATCTGTTAGGGAAATATAATTCTATTGAGTGCCCTCAAGGCCTATTCATGGTGGGGTTAATAAGTTCTTATTTTTTATACCATTTTCTCAGTGCTTAATATAATTTGGTTGAGTGCCCTTCAGGCCTATTCATGGTGGCTTTAATAATTTCTTATTTTATTACCATTTTCTCAGTGGATGATATTATTTTGTTGAAAGCCCTTAAGGCCTGTTTCATGTGTGCAAGCAACACTTCTTAATACTGTGAATTTATTGTTGTCTAATGAGGCAGTGTCTTGAGTTTCTAATAATTTGAATATCATGTAAAACTTTTATTCCCCAGAGTAATGTATTAAGCCAGGTTAAGAGGTGCGCATATGTTGGTGTACCATTATTTGATTGTGTCTGTAGTGTTGGAGGGAATATAATTGTCTAAATATTACAGAGTGTCTCATTCATCCCAGTCACAGACGCTATCCTTCCACGGGTCATGGAGAATTCATTTTGTTAGTAAATTTATGTGTTCTTGTGCTGGTTCGGGATTTCTCTCCAAGGGGGCGCTTCCACTGCAATTACCATATAATAATATTTAATAAACCCCAAGTTAAGAGAGAAATCGCCGCCCTCATGGGCGGTTCTTTCGCTAGGCCACGGAAGGGCGCCACCCTCCGGGAGGCTCCACATTGTCTCACTGTAGTGCATTTAGGTGCCTGCTTTGATCCTGACTTTGTACTCGTTAGAAGGCATGTTTTCCAGGGCATTTTTAAATGACTATACATACGTGTTGCGCTCATGCAGCATTTCTTGGATAGATAAGACAATGTCATATGTGATACCTTGAATTTGGCACACCTGATAGTAGTCTGCTTTTCATGATCTCCCATGAAGTAGATTTCGAGGAACTTTGCCTGCTCATCTTCCAGTGGTAAGAGGGATCCTGCTTTGTGATAGACTTGACCCTGGACTTTGAATGTGGGCATGTATCCGTGCTTACGAACTACTCTGGTCGCTCCAAAGGATGTCATCTGGAAGCATGAATTGTACTTCCGTATATTTTCCAAGAAGTGTTTTGACTCTGGTGTTGTTCCCAGCATGAGAGTCTTCAGTGGTTGTGGTGGTTTTTCCAAATTTGGCAGTCGTACTTTCCCATGAGAGCAGCACAGTCCAGCAGATTCTCCTTTGTACTTCTTTGCACTGAAGTATTCACATCTTTTATCCATGTTGCCAATGACAACAGAGGGATACTTTTCATATTCTATATATAAAATCATCCATCATCACCACTACATATAACACCACCAATCATCACTACATATAACATCATTAATCATCGCTATATATAACACCATCCATCATCACTACATATAACACCACCCATCATCACTACATATAACAACATCCATCAAAACTACATATAACATGATCCATCATCACTACATATAACACCATCCATCATTACTACCTCTAATACCATCCATCATCACTACAGATCGGTAAAGTAGTTTCCGAGATTCTTGTGCGGACACACACACACACACAAACACACAAACAAACACACAGACATACTTCCTTGTTTTATATATATAGATAGATAGATCATCACTACATATAACACCACCCATCATCACTACATATAACATCATCCATCATCACTACATATAACATCATCCATCATCAATACATATAACACCATCCATCATCACTACACAATACCATCCATCATCACTACAGGTCGGTAAAAAAGCTTCCCAGATTCTCGTGCGGACACACACACACACACACACACACACAAACACACAAACACACACGGTAGGACGCCACCCTCCGGGAGGCTCCACATTGTCTCACTGTAGAGCATTAGGGTAAACCACATATTTGGTTTTGCCATTAGGAGCAAGTATGTACAGATTTTTGCCAGTTCCCACTCTGGAGCATCCAACATAGAACTGTCCATAAGAGAAGCAAGGAAACACCAGGTTTAGGCCAACAATCTTTAGGGACTGTCCCTGGCTTTTGTAGAAGGTCATGGCAAAGCTCACTTTAACCGGGATCTGAAGTCGCTTGAACTCAAATGGCAGGTCAGTGGTGATGAGAGGTATCCTTTGTATAACACGTCCTCTCCTTTAGCTTTTCCTGTCAGTATTGTAGCTTCCAGTACATGTAGCATCATGTTCTTTACCACCAGTCTTGTGCCATTGTAGAGGATTGGTGGTTCAAGATTTCTTAAGAGCATTATAGGAGTTCCAATCGTGAGAGTGAAGTGGTGAGGAGGCATTCCAGTGGGCTCCAAAGAATTAAGGAATTCTGCAGGGTACTGGACTGCTTGGTCCTGGTCGATGACTGTATCAACAGATTTGAATGAGGTCTCACTGCTTGGAAGCTGTCTGAGTAGAGTCATGTTGATTTCAGCCACTGTTTCATTCTTTGGTGCCAGAATTGAGCGTTCACGCATCCACTTGTGATCCTTGTAGTGGTGGATAATGTTTGGGTAGACCATGTTAGTGAGCTCATTTGAGGACTTTACAACATTTCCACATCCTTGAGGAATGATTATTTGTCCTTCTGAATCAACAGGGATAGTTCCATTTCCAATCTGTAGTAGAAGGTTTGCAAACCGTCCAGCATCCTGATCTCCTTGTAGATATACTCTCATGTTTGTGGATAGGGTGAGTGTCTGAACACTTCTCCAAAGGTATGATGCCTTGAGACACGCATTCAGTTCATCAGCTGGAGTGCTTCGAGGAATGACAGGTAGGGTCTGGCGAAAGTCTCCAGCAATGACCATTGTAATGCCACGGTAGGACGCCACCCTCTGGGAGGCTCCACATTGTGTCACTGTAGTGCATTAGGGTAGACCACATTTTTGGTTTTGCCATTATCAGCAAGTATGTACAGATTTTTTAGCATTAAACTGTTATTATTTTATTGCCTAATTATCACAACATATAACACCACCCATCATCACTACATATAACATCATCCATCATCACTACATGTAACACCACCCATCATCGCTACATATAACATCATCCATAATCACTACATATAACACCACCCATCGTCACTACATATAACACCATCCATCTTCACTACATATAACAACATCCATCATCACTACATATAATACCATCCATCATCACTACATATAACACCATCCATCATCACTACAGATCGTTAAAGCAGTTTCCGAGATTCTCGTGCGGACATAAATGTAACCGGTCGGAATTCTACTAATTGGGGTTTTCAGTTACAGTGGATAGTAATGCAGTGGAAGCGCCCCTCAGAGAATACGGAACCAGCACAAACACAATTCATATTAAATTATTCATGTAGTTCGGACTGGAGATCTTTGCGATTGGGGATAAAGAGACGCACTGGTAATGATAACACTTGTATTATATAACACATTAATGAAATAAAAGAAGGGATTGATTGAGCAGTAGAGAAATTAGTAAAACAATATTATCAAGCATACACTGCTATTATCAAGCATACACCACTGTTAATAGCAAATAAAATAGTAAAAAAATATTATTTGCACCATACATTGCTTTTAGTACATTAAACGCAGCAGACTACAGCCCCAACATTTTTTTTAAGAGGAACTCATACGTCCAGCATGTGAGATCAACCATAGGGTCGTTGACCTTATAGCAGAAGTTGGTTAAAACAACCACATACACCCACGGTTGAGGGACTGAAAGTACCCAATAACCACTAATACCATGGGAAGTTCTGGCCTCCAGAGTTTGACCATTCAGTTCACTCAATATAACTCCCCGTTACTTTATAGGGGAGAAAGAGTGACAGTCAAATCAAGCCTAGTAGGCCAGCTCACAGTACAGCCAGGTGAACCATGCCCCAGCTGAGAAAGGGGTTCTATTTCCCGTTGATAAGATTTTTTTCCTTAGCTGACTAAGGAGATATGTGGGTTCCTGTGGTGTTGTATGAGCCTATCTGGGGAAGACTCGATAAACCAGGTCGACCATATCCAAGCTCTGCGGTCAGTTCCGGTAATTTGGTAAATACGGATAGCTGTTCGCTCGCTGGTCGATTTGTCTCCGTTGCTAGCTATATCTTCCAAACCACCAGACAGATAACCGACAAAGTGGTGTTTGTAACACGGTTGATGTGCGTGCAAGGACGCAGGCCACGTTGTCGCTACTCGGTCGAACACGGATTGGGACGTCCGTCTGAGTCAGTGGCAGCCAACTGAATGAGAACCGATCAATGACCGAGTCCTTCAGGGCGCTCGCCTGCCCCTCATGACGTTATCTATTCGCGTATTTCTATTAGTTTCCTTGGGACACATGTAACGTAGGCTACTTTGAACTGGGAACTATCCAAAAAAACTTCTAATTTTATAGTCGTCCCGTAACTTCATAAATCGTGTCTACATTAATTCGATAAAGTACATTTAAAATTCTATAGGCCTAGATCAAAATGCTTCCACCCCCTGACTGAGGGCATTGCTTGGAGTCTTTGTTTTATCTCGCCACGAGGCATGAGTGTTTCAGCTTGGCCTACTTATGTTTCCCTGTTAGGCAGATCGGTCATTTTTGTTTTAACGTCTCTAAATATCACTTTAAAATTTCTGAATAATATATATATATATATATATATATATATATATATATATATATATATATATATATATATATATATATATATATATATATATATATATATATATATATATATATATATGTAACCGGTCGGAATTTGCTGGACTTTAATTTCTCACTTGACTTGGGGTTTATTAAAATTTAATAGATGGTAAAGGCAGTGGAAGCGCCCCTTTGAGAAAAATCCCGAACCAGCACAAGAACACTTAAATCTACTACACAAAATGAACTGTCCGTGACCCGTGGAAGGATAGCGTCTGTGACTGGGATGAATGAGACACACTGTAAAATTTAGACACTTATATTCCCTCCAACACTACAAACACAATCAAATAATGGTACACCAATATGCGCACCTCTTAACTTAAACTTTAACCACTACTCTGGGGAATAAAAGTTATACATGACATAGAAATTATTAGAAACACAGGCAACAATAAATTTAAAGTATTAAGAAATGTTAATTGCACATATGAACAGGCCTTAAGGCTTTCACAAAATAATATCAGTCACTTAGGAAATGGTACTAAAAAATAAGAAATTAAATACTCCACAATGAATAGGCCTTAAGGGTCTTCAACAAAATAATATCAGTCACTGAGGAATGGTAATAAAAGATAAGAAATTAAATACTCTACAATGAATAGGCCCTAAGGGCTTTCAGCAAAATAATATCACTCAACAAAATTATAGCACCCCAACAGGTGTACACTTCCTAACCTAACCTAACCACTGCTCTGGGGAACAAGGTTATACCTGAGATCAGAATTATGAAGAATTAGAGGCATTAAAAGAATCAAATCACAGTATCACTCTGGTTCCACTTAATGGCACAAACATTCAAAAAAACACTACTATCAAAATTATTTAAGAAATATTAAACTACACACGTCAAGATAATATCAGTCTGAGGAATGGTGTTAACTACACCCGTGATAAGGAAGATAAAATGTTCCTCTAGGTATCTCCTAGAGTCCTAGACTCACGGTCTCAGTGTGTGACCATTAATATACTCAGATAGCCTCAGTGTACTCCCAGTGCGTCCATGGGCAGGAAGAGAGTGAGCCAATCAGACCTTGCGCAGTTGAGAGAAACTTTAGCTTCCCGTTAGCAAGAGGGTTTCACTAGCTGCTCGGGACATGTGGGGTTGTGCACCGGAGTGGTAAGAACTGATCACCCACTGCTGATGCTGGTCCCGTGTCGTGTTAGTTGTCGGGAGCACTCGTTCACTCAAGAGATCCTTTGCTACCCCGCTAAACAGTGACAGGCCTACACTGATCGGTCCAATGGCGACAATCGCCACCCTCAATCATCAACGGCAGTCAATCTCTCGCAGTCAACTCCGGTCAACTCCAGTCAAGTGGGTTCTGACGGAAACCCTGAAATGAACTCACTGTTAGCTCTAGTTTACTTTATCACTGCCCTATCTAACCCTGTCTGAGATCGAATGAGACTTACTTGTTATACTGCAATAGCGCAGCACAGGTGACTAGGCCACGTGACTATTTCTGATGGACGCGCGGAACGTCTTGTCTGTGTGAATGCTCTCCGGAACTGGCCTAGCCAGCATCGCGTCTCCCCAAGGCGCTAGCTTGGGCCTACGTGATATATTTTCCGCCTAACTAATAACTCCTTGGGACACCCGTAACATTATTCAGACTGCTAAACGATCTATAATAATTTCAAATTCAATAATAGTCCCTTAACTTCATGAATCGCATCATTATTAATTCGGTAAATCATATTCAATATCATATAGGCCTAGTTCCGCAGTCTCTCGCTACGAGCAGGCAGCGCTCCCTCCCCTCAGATGACCTTGAACGCTCAGTATCACTCATGGCGGGGCATTTGAAATTACTCTGAAATTTCTGGATATCACAATCGACCCCCCTAAAAAAAGACAGCACTGTCCTCATGTGCTGAGAAAACATGCATACGACCCCCCTAAAATTTTGTTCTAAGGACTGCACCTCACCCCTTTTGCTAAATGCAGCATTCCCGTCTTCTCTTCTCTCCTTTTCTCTCCCGCTAACACTCGACCCCCCTAAAAAAGACAGCACTGCCCTCATGTGCTGAGAGAACAACTTAGAACCCACCTTCAACTCTGTACTATTCCACTCGCAGCTAGCAACTCCATTTCTTCCTAGCCCAACTCAATCCAACCAGAACATCACGCTCCCCTTTTGCCTGGCCCTTAACTAGAGAACCAATGTCAAAATTAATACCAGCCCAAAACAAACATGCTCTCCTTTGGCCTGGCCCTTGAACAAAGAGGAACCAGTGTCAAAAAAATACACAGTCCAAAACAAGCATGCTCTCCTTTTGCCTGGCCCTTGAGCTAAGAGGAACCAGTGTCAAAAAAAAATACTCAGTCCATCTCCAACATGCTCTCCTTTGCCTGGCCCTTGAACTAAGAGGAACCAGTGTCAAAACAATACTCAGTCCAAAACAAACATGCTCTCCTTTTGCCTGGCCCTTGAGCTAAGAGGTACCAGTGTCAAAAAAATACTCAGTCCACGTCTCCGAACCTCATGCCGGCAGACCAACCCTCTGACAATGTACCAGTCCATCTTAGTGAGGCCCTGGACATTACAACCGTACTCTCAATCCCGCTCTGACAATGAGTCCATCTTAGTGAGGCCCTGGACATTACAACCGTACTCTCAATCCCGCTCATGACAGCAACTCAATCCCGCTCATGACAGCAACCACTACTCAACGCACATCTCTGACCTAACCATCTCTCCAATCCCCTCTGCCCTACTCACAACTCCTCCAACTCACCCCCTACAACCTGCCTTTTCTCATTACCATGCACCCTAAACTGCAATCGGTCGGCTTCGTCTTGTCTCTCAGCTGGAGGGCTCGATCAACCTCTCTGAACTACTTACGTACCCCTATATTTCCCACTTGGACCTCACACTTCCTTGACTGCTGGACGTGTGCCTGACATTCACCCCTTGTTTCCTCCCTGAACCGTTGAATGTGTGCCTGAGACTCCCACTTGAACCTGTTTACCTGTGCTTGATAATCCCTCTTTAGGTCTCCGAACTCCTCTCTCAGCTGTACCAAGGTCCCGCGGCCGTCTCTCTTCCTCCTCATACACATCTCTATTGTCAAGCCTAACCAACTCAGTCCGGGCACAAGGATGAGCATCAGTGCGAGTTCAATCCCTACCATTGCTAACCAACACATGATGGCGTTCATTATCCCAACCACAGTACTATCAGTCACGACATTAAAAACCACGCTCTGCTACCATTTGTAACCGGTCGGAATTTGCTGGACTTTAATTTCTCACTTGACTTGGGGTTTATTAAAATTTAATAGATGGTAAAGGCAGTGGAAGCGCCCCTTTGAGAAAAATCCCGAACCAGCACAAGAACACTTAAATCTACTACAAAATGAACTGTCCGTGACCCGTGGAAGGATAGCGTCTGTGACTGGGATGAATGAGACACACTGTAAAATTTAGACACTTATATTCCCTCCAACACTACAAACACAATCAAATAATGGTACACCAATATGCGCACCTCTTAACTTAAACTTTAACCACTACTCTGGGGAATAAAAGTTATACATGACATAGAAATTATTAGAAACACAGGCAACAATAAATTTAAAGTATTAAGAAATGTTAATTGCACATATGAACAGGCCTTAAGGGCTTTCACAAAATAATATCAGTCACTTAGGAAATGGTACTAAAAAATAAGAAATTAAATACTCCACAATGAATAGGCCTTAAGGGTCTTCAACAAAATAATATCAGTCACTGAGGAATGGTAATAAAAGATAAGAAATTAAATACTCTACAATGAATAGGCCTTAAGGGCTTTCAGCAAAATAATATCACTCAACAAAATTATAGCACCCCAACAGGTGTACACTTCCTAACCTAACCTAACCACTGCTCTGGGGAACAAGGTTATACCTGAGATCAGAATTATGAAGAATTAGAGGCATTAAAAGAATCAAATCACAGTATCACTCTGGTTCCACTTAATGGCACAAACATTCAAAAAAACACTACTATCAAAATTATTTAAGAAATATTAAACTACACACGTCAAGATAATATCAGTCTGAGGAATGGTGTTAACTACACCCGTGATAAGGAAGATAAAATGTTCCTCTAGGTATCTCCTAGAGTCCTAGACTCACGGTCTCAGTGTGTGACCATTAATATACTCAGATAGCCTCAGTGTACTCCCAGTGCGTCCATGGGCAGGAAGAGAGTGAGCCAATCAGACCTTGCGCAGTTGAGAGAAACTTTAGCTTCCCGTTAGCAAGAGGGTTTCACTAGCTGCTCGGGACATGTGGGGTTGTGCACCGGAGTGGTAAGAACTGATCACCCACTGCTGATGCTGGTCCCGTGTCGTGTTAGTTGTCGGGAGCACTCGTTCACTCAAGAGATCCTTTGCTACCCCGCTAAACAGTGACAGGCCTACACTGATCGGTCCAATGGCGACAATCGCCACCCTCAATCATCAACGGCAGTCAATCTCTCGCAGTCAACTCCGGTCAACTCCAGTCAAGTCAAGCTGACTGACTGTTGTTAGCTTTATCACTGCCCTATCTAACCCTGTCTGAGATCGAATGAGACTTACTTGTTATACTGCAATAGCGCAGCACAGGTGACTAGGCCACGTGACTATTTCTGATGGACGCGCGGAACGTCTTGTCTGTGTGAATGCTCTCCGGAACTGGCCTAGCCAGCATCGCGTCTCCCCAAGGCGCTAGCTTGGGCCTACGTGATATATTTTCCGCCTAACTAATAACTCCTTGGGACACCCGTAACATTATTCAGACTGCTAAACGATCTATAATAATTTCAAATTCAATAATAGTCCCTTAACTTCATGAATCGCATCATTATTAATTCGGTAAATCATATTTAATATCATATAGGCCTAGTTCCGCAATCTCTCGCTACGAGCAGGCAGCGCTCCCTCCCCTCAGATGACCTTGAACGCTCAGTATCACTCATGGCGGGGCATTTGAAATTACTCTGAAATTTCTGGATATCACATATATATATATATTTTTTTTTTTTTTTTTTTTTTTTTTTTTTGTGAACAGTGAAAGTCTACATGTTTCAGAGATGAAGTGGAAAACTATCAGATTTGGGAGAGAGAGTTGTGCAAGTGATAAGATGTGCATATTGCTACTTTCATCTTGTTGATTCATCACCCCTAACACCCTCTACCCCTTTTCCTGTCCTGGGGGGAGGAATAGGTTAGATAGGTGGAACAGGACGACATACTGTAAATGCCAATGAGGCATGTAAGAAAGAAAATGTTGACCGCGACCTTGGTCTGTCCAATGCCGTAATTAAAAACATTCAAGTCAGAATCATGAACTCTGATCTAGAAGAAGTGAGAAATGCAGAGAGACCTGACAGTTGTAGCATTAGTAAATATGACAAATTTTGTAACAAGAGGCACCGGTATGGCCAGCATAAGGACAGAACCAGACAATGTGATGTAGTCGTGGCCAGAATTAGGCTAGGATACAGACACATCTGGCAAGTTAGTAACGCTGTTCCCATACCGGAACACTCAGCATGTAAACTTTGTGATAAACCTTTAAAGCATACACTTGAACACTATATTATTGAATGTGACACTGTCAAAGACTTCAGGCCACCTGACTTACTGTATCTTGAACAATGTAATTACTTCATTGAATCAGGTGTGCTTGAGGACATTCTTGCTGTTTATCCCAAATTTGCTAGCCCACACTGATTAGTCTTCAATTAGAATATGACTCCAATGTATGTGATCCACTGACCCATATATGCTGCTGGTGAATGTGATGTATTTCCTTCTTTGTGTACGAACCTCTGTCCTGCATGGCAGTGAACAGTGGCATTACCCACATGAATCTGACCTATATATAGAGTCAATGAAATGATGCATTCTTTGTGTACGAACCTCTGTCCTGTATGGCAGTGAAAAGTGACATTACCCACATGAATCTGACCGACGTATATGTATGTATGTGTGCGTGTGTGCATGTATATGTACATGTACATGTATATGTGTATGTATATACGTATATGTATGTATATGTGTGTGTGTGTGTTTACATATATGTATATGTACTGTCAATGAATATGATGCAACTCTTTGTGTACGAACCTCTGTCCTGCATGGCAGTGAACAGTGACATTATCCATATGAATCTGACCTCTATACATTTATAGTTGTTAATGAATATGATGTATTTCTTTGTGTGTGAACCTCTGTCCTGCGTGACAGTGAGAAGTGATACCACCCTCAGTGTCAAGACCTGACTGAATTACTCGGAATAGGCAAACTGTACTACAAGCTCTGCCAATAAATTTGTTAAACACAAATACTGTAAATAAATTATTAACGCTAAAATCTGGCCCCAGTAGCCTTGAGAACCATGAGTGTTTTTATCAACGTGTCACTTTGGTGTGTGTGTGTGTGTGTGTGCGCGCGTGCGCACAGGGTGGTGTCATGGATCTAGTGTGGCAGCATTATGTTAGTGTTAAGGTGCTTCCTCTCGTTTTCAGCTACTGCTGCTAGCAAGCCCTCGTGGTGAACAGCGTGTAACCTGGAGTAAGTCTTCTCCTGCCAGTACACAGCCTCTTCACCATCAAGACTCTTGCTCTGCCTCCTTGTTGCAACACATGGTAACCTGGGTGCCTCTTGGCCCCAGGCTAGACCAGTAGGGGATCTGGAAGCAGCAGTGGGCCCCGGAGGGGCCTACCAACCAATGCCCTGCTGCCTTGCAGATTAACCTTGGTAGGTATAAGGCTACTGGAGCAAACCCCAAACGAAAAATCTGCAGTGGAGCTCCGCATCAGGCAAACTTGCTTCAGAGCTCCAGTAAGATCCCAATGGCGGAATCTGCGAAAAAGGTGACCAACATGGGAACCGAACGACTGGACAGGCTACTAAGGCGAAACCCAACAAACTAAGCTATCGGCAGTCCATTGCAGCTCTCCCTCTCCCCAGTCGTTGCAACACCTGCACTACTGGATCAGGAAAAGGGAGAGGCAAGATGTGTGGTTGCAGCCTCACCACATAAATCATCTCTCACTCTGCCATCACACAGCTCATCATACTTCTCATCAACTTCAAAACTCTTTCCCCCAAAAGTCCTATGGCGGCAGACGAGTGGCGACGGGGACAGGCAGAGATAACTGCCTGGAGTCTCGAGTAACAACTTTGCACAAGGGCGGCATAGATAAGACGGTTGTTTATGTACTGGGATATTGGCAGCAGTGCAATCCTGCCCTGTCTGTGCGACTGAACAGCCCTCTCGAGGAGACACTCTGCTGAACCCATATGAGGAGGGGGCTAGAAAAGGTGCGATGAACATAGACTCCCCCCCAAAAAATAACCCGACTGGGTAACCGCACCCAGTAAGGTCGACCGCTGCACCCATTCAGACTAATAATTCCTTAATAGTTATCTCAGAAGGGTTGATTCTGAGGACGAATTTTACTAGTTCGCTATAATCTTCTAGACACTGAGAAATAACCGAAAGGTATGAGTTTTAGACTACAGTACATTTAAGGGCTTCTATTTATCTGTATATAATTTCTATTTATATGTTGTACCGGTGTAAGTAATTTTCAGTGTGTTGTTCACTTACTCCTTCCATCTGGTGTGTCTAGTTCTTAAGTATGCTCTACAATCTACATTCTACAGTGACAATCTCTTTGTACGACATAATTGCTTATCTGCCCACTTAATATTAATGTAACCACCTAACTATTAACGTATCTAGGTAACTGCTAACGCAAATTCTTGACTCTTGACGTAGGTATCTAAATGCCCACCTGTCTGATAGCACAACTACGTAACTGCCCACCGATCTATCTACATAAATTCCCACCTTCCTGTTTCCTGAGAGACCAACTCCCTCTTAATATTCAACTACCTCACACCTATACCTGCTTCTTTAAGCACTCTCTTGTTTATTAATTTACTTACCTACACGTTGATTTAATTATTCGCCTCACTACTTACAATATCTCTTTATTTCTGAAATTACTCTCCTGAAATCGATCTGCTGTTAATCGCAGCTGAATATTTTTTATTTCTGCCGGTTAGATTATTACTCGGGTCAATAGCATAGTTCTCCTTTAAACGTTATCTCTGAATTCGATGACTTTTATTATTCAGTAAAAATCTCTTTCATTACTAACCAATTGTCCCCTGAGGCAGAGTTTTATATGTAGCTAATGTCATGTCCACGTCATAGTAAATATATTATTTATTTACGATTCATTTCTGTCCATAACTATAATTATTTTATTCACAATTTGTAAATAATTCCTATGTTAAGTGTTTTAAATGCTCGGTTGTAATATATAAAGTGTTTTTTGGTGGTAATGCTGTACAGTTGTTCCTGTTGGGAGGAAAAGTATGTAAATGATAGATTTAACATCATAATATAAAGTGTCTTAAATTTTAATTAAATACGTCTACAGTATGTACAGTATTATATTAAGTAAATCATTCCCCTTTACGACTGGGGTGTTTGATGCAGTCTTTCATATACATTATCTCTGACATTATTATTATTATTATTATTATTATTATTATTATTATTATTATTATTATTATTATTATTGGTAGTATTTGTAGTAGTAGTGGGTGAAGGAAATCCAAGCTCTGTCTGATATTGCTAAAACAGAGCCACACGCGGCTTTTGCGGCATTCACCCATTGAGTCAAGCATGGCTGCACTTTCCTGATGTGCACTATACCTCTGGAAGAAGCAATCAATGTCGCTTTTATCCCAACACTAGTGAAAAACCCCTATTTAACCCCAGCAGAAAGGTCATTCCTTGCACTACCACCGAGACTGAGAGGAATGGGATTGACTAATCCAGTGGATCTTGCCGTCACAGAACATCAGAACTCTGTCAAGCTCACGTCAACCCTCACTGAGCACATCATTGCTCAGAATGCAGCAAGTCAGGTGTATACCAACGAATTAAACAAAATTCGACGATTAATTACTACAGAACGGCAGCACACCCAAAGCGATAAAGTTCAACAACTGTCACAGCAATTGGCAGAGAACTTGAAGAAAAAAAAGTAGCTATAGCGTTGAAGGTGGGCGCCTCGAACTGGCTAACACCATTACCGATAAGGGCAAAAAGTTTCATTCTTAATAAACAAGAATTTACAGATGCCATTGCTCTAAGATACGGTCGGCCAGTAGGCAGTTTGCCTTCCCAATTCGCGTGTGGCTCATCTTAAGACATTGACCACGCCTTAGTGTGTATGAAAGAGGGCTTCGTATGCATGGGGCATGACGAAGTAAGGGATCTCACAGCAAATATACTGAAGGAAATCTGCCACGACGTCACGATGGTACTGCCCCTCCTTCCATTGGACGGTGAGAACCTCCGTCACAGGACTTGCAACACATCTGACGAAGCCCATGTGGAAGTCAGAGGCTCGAGGAATCTGGACACGGGGACAGCGGGCCTGCTTTGACATAAGGATTAAAGATCCCATGCCCGCATGTCACCGTAACTTGTCTCTTGGGGCTGCACACAAGAGGAACGAGAACGACAAGATTAGGGGATATGGAGAGAGAATTCAGAATGTGGATTAGGGCTGCTTCACTCCTATGGTGTTCACAATCTCTGGCGGTATGGGACCAAGAGCAAGACGCTTCTTTGCAAGACTGGAGGAGGTGTTGTCTGAGCAGAAGCAGCAGCCCAGAAGCCATGTTGCAGCCTGGTTGAGATGTCGACTGTTATCTCTGCTTAGGTCGGCATTGCTTTGCCTCAGGGGAACGAGATTGTTGGCCTCAAAGCCGACAACGGCCGCAGATAATGACTATGAGACAATTGTCACTGAATGCAGCATAGATCTGCGGCTCAATTTACTAAACACAGCCAGGGTAGCTACTTTTGTATTATGATATTTAATTTTACGGCAATTAAATGGCGGAGTAGGTGTCGCTATTGGCGGAAGCTGGAGGCCACGTTAAAAAAAATAAGTAACAGCTGTAGTTGTAGTAGAATAGTTGTGGGCCAGCGCGGCGTGGGTGTGGTGGACTGTCCTCCCTGATCTAAAGTGTTATTGGAGGGGACATATTCGGAGTGTGGGAGCGAGAATTTCACAGTGTGTCGGTGAATATCAAATGCCACCCCAAGCATTGTCACCGAAGGTTCTTCTCATCCCTTACGACATTAATCGCAAATATTGCGTGTGTTCACCGGCGATAAACAAGCGATTCTGTGAGTATTTGGTTGGTTGGCTACTGCAGGTGCCAGGTCCAAGTGCCATTGTCGATAGGCCTACTTTGGCAGGGGTGGCACAGAGACTCTCGCCCCTATGGGAACAAGTGCTCTACACTTGCGGTTGTCCCACCCCCAAGTAACGGTCACTTCATGTAGTGTCGGCTGACCAAGTTTGTATATATAACTAATATTACATCAGTGCGACTATAGAAATGTGGTTATTTCTGCCAATGAAATTTTAACAAATGTTAGGTGTGACAATTCTTGCTCCCAGAGTATTATTCTGATGTTTGGATTGTCGCCCACAGGGGGGTGGCCTACACACCCACGCGCGCACGTATGCCCCTACTACACGGACACAGCAGTCCAGCCTTCAACTTTCTGCCCTTTACTCATAAGAACTAGTTTCTTCTTCTGAATGGGACCAAAGCAGATGTCGGAGGAGGACGTAACTGTCGCCCAAGGTGCGGAACACTCTGCCGGGTAACAGACATTGCTGCGTCTGTGCACTAGCTGTGATTGTGCGAGAAACAACCCACCATGTGTGGCTTGCAGAAAGGGAAACAATTGTCGAAACCCACATGGTAGGGAGCTGACACAGAAGGCCACAGTAGATATCGCTGGGACCCAACCGCCCAATGTTATCCTAAATAATAGTAATGAGTCTACTCAACATGAAAATGTAGTACTAATAAACGCTGCTCCAATAGTAGCAGATGTCCACGAGGTGAATGAGAGACAGCCACCACATTGGAATGACAAGTCTTTGGAAAATGCGGACATGTGGGTTAAAGAAACTTACTCAGAAATTGTCAGGTGGTCGTCAGCTAACCTGTTTTAACCACCCAAGTGTGCGGCCACCAAAGAAATGATTCGAGAGATGATTCGCCTCATAACTGAGTACACTCAGGACTGCTTCCTTGCCCCATTCTGTCAGAGGACACACACAAAGACTAAGCATAAAGAAAATGCAGCAGCAATGAAGAGAAGATTGACGATGTGGCAGAATGGGGCCCTTGATGATCTTCTATGTGAAGCAAGAACACTGCAGGAGAGACTAAAATTTATAGGAGACGCAAAGCAAAACACCAATGACGTTGCAAGAACGTTTGGAAACAAAATGCGTGTGAGAAAAGTGTCTTCGGCAGCAAGACCTCTCACAGAGGAATCCTCTGGTGGGGTTCTGCCAATAAACAGGGAGACATTAAAACAACTGAAAGAAAAACATCCCCCTGCAAGTGAAGACGAAGGCATCAGGTTCTAGGGTGACTATATCCCACCTAACGTTGTCCTGTTCGAGAAAATAACAGGAGGGATGGTGTGGAAAATGGCACTGAAAACTCGAGGAGATGCCGGCCCTTCAGGTCTGGATGCAAACCATTGGGGAGTCATCCTCAGCAGTAACAAGTTTGACCCCGTAGCAAGTGATCTCTGCACTGCCAATGCCGTCCTTGCAAGAAAGCTGGCATCCTCGTGCTGCCAACACCTCCATGCACTGAAGGCCTGCCGCCTCATTCCCCTGGATAAGAATTCAGGATGTAGGCCTATAGGGGTGGGGGAAGTGCTGCAAGTGTGTGCTGGCCACCACGCTGGAAGGGAAGCTGCCATTCACGCCATGAGAACGATATTTGAGGAGCGTGATTGTGAGGCCGTTCTCCTGGTGGACGCTTCAAACGCATTCAACAAACTTAACTTCAAGGCCGCACTGCACAACATCAAGATCAAGTGTCCAAGCTTTGCGATGTATGTTTAAAACTCCTATAGGAATCCATCAGAAAAAGGAGCTAAGAGGTGATAGCATCATACAGTCAACCGAGGGAACAACGCAGGGGACCCTGTTGCAGTGGCAATGTACGCAATAGGCCTATCCGTGCTCCAACATACAATAAAATTTGAAACAACTGAGGTCAAGCAAGTGGCGTGAGCTGAAGACCTTACAGAAGCAGGAAAAGTGGAGGACATCAATAAGTGGTGGGACCTGGTAACATCACGAGGCCCACAAATAGGGTACCAACCAAACGCCAGCAAGTCCTTCCTCATTATGAAGCCAGAACATTATGAACGGGCAATGGAGGTGTTCCGTGGAAGTGAGGTCAAAATAACAAAGGATGGCCAAAGACACTTAGGCGCAGTAATCGGCACGATGGACTTCAAAACCGAGTACTTAACGGGAAAGGTGATTGAGTGGGTTAGGGAAATCCAAACTCTGTCTGAGATTGCTAAAACAGAGCCACATGCGGCATTTGCAGCATTAACCCATGGAGTCAAGCATCGCTGGAACTACCTGATGCTCACTGTCCCTGATATCGGACCCCTCCTCCACCCTCAGGAAGAAGATATCAGCGTCAATTTGATTCCCAAATTAGTGAAACACCATCACTTAACCCTAGCAGAAAGATCACTCCTTGCACTACCACAGAGACTGGGAGGAATGGGATTGACCAATCCAGAGGAGATTGCCGCCACCGAACATCAAAACTCAGTTAAGCTCACAATAGCCCTCACGGACCACATAATTGCTCATAACGCAACAGGGGAGGTGGATACCAGTATTGTAAACATGATACGAAGGTCCATTACGACAGAACGACAGCAGGGCCAAAGTGATTAGTTGCAGCAACTGTCGCTGCATGTACCAGAGAATTTGAAAAAACAAGTAGCTATAGCGCAGGAGGTGGCTGCCTCGAACTGGTAACTACGCTACTGATACGGGTAAATGGTTTCAGTCTCAATAAACAAGAATTTACAGATGCCAATGCTCTAAGGTACGTTAGGCTAGTAGAAGGTTTGCCTTCCCAATGCGTGTGTGGCTCTTCCTATGACATCGATCACCCCATGGTGTGCAAGAAAGGGAGCTTCATATGCATGAGGTATGACGAAGTAAGGGATCTCAAAGCAAATATGTTGAAGGAAATCTGCTCTGATGTCAGGGTAGAACCAACCCTCCTTCCATTGGACAGTGAGATTTTCCAACATAGGACTTCAAACACATCCAACAAAGCCCATATTGAAGTCAGTGCTTGAGGATTCTTGACGCAGGGACAGCGAGCCTTCTTCGACATCAGGATTTTAGATCCCATGGCCGCATGTCACCGTAACTTGGCTCGCGATGCTGCACACAGGAGGAATGAGAACGACAAGATAAGGGCATACGGGGAGAGAATTCAGAACATTGATCAAGGCAGCTTTCCTCCTCTAGTGTTCACAACCTCTGGTGGGATGGGACCAAGTGCAAGACATTTCTACGCCAGACTCGCGGAGGTGATCTCAGAACAGAAGCAGCAGCCCAGAAGTTATGCTACTGCCTGGTTGAGATGTCGACTGTCCTTCTTTTTCCTTCGGTCAGCTTTGCTCTGCCTCAGGGGAACGAGAGCTTCGGCCCCAAAGCCGACAACAGCTGCAGATATCGACTATGAGGCTACAGTCACTGAATGCCGTATAGATCTACGGTTCAACTAATTCAACACAGCTAGGATAGCTACTTATGTATTAGGATATTTAATATTAAGGTAATAAAATGGCGGCGAAGGTGTGGCTATTGCAGGAGGCTGGAGGACACTATTAAAAAAAATAAAAAATAGTAGTAGTAGTAGCTGTAGTAGTAGCAGTAGTAGTAGTTAGGATATAATGCATCAGGTGTTGTAATCCTGACCCTGTTTTGCATTTTTTTTTTTTTTTTTTTACAGGGATCAGCCCACCTGGACACAGGGCACCCACCCACATCGGTGCCTAAGGGGCGAAAATAATAATAATAATAATAATAATAATAATAATAATAATAATAATAATAATAATAATAATAATAATAATAATAATAATAATAATAATAATAATAATAATAATAATAATAATAAAAATAGGTCACAGTAAATAATGTTTATAATAAAAAATACAAAGTTAACAACAACAACAACAATAATAATAATAATAGTAATAATAATAATAATAATAATAATAATAATAAAGAATCATAGAGAAATACCAAAAATTAAAAAAGATCAATAGTGAGAAACGATATATGTATGTTGTGTTGTCAATAGTACGAGAAACAATTGAGACCCTGCTATTGTGTGTAAATGAGGCAGAAAGCAGCTCAGCAACCTGTAATTTGGTCACAATTTTCGTGATGCCATATATGTCAACACGGTCTACCATTAGACAAGACATTATGCTTCCAATATCTTCCCAGGCGATAGTGCCTCCCTCTTTGATAGCTATCACAGTTTATTGGTAAAATAAAATAATTTTTGTATGACTTGTGGAAAGTGTATAGTATATTTTCACTAAGATCAGTTATTTGTAAATAAAGCCTTCATGAGTTAAGATGGTGGGATTCTGTATAAATTCCTAGAAGAACGCACTTGTTTTCACGGGTATGTCGTAGATTCTCTCTGTGTAATGCATATAATCCATGATTCACTTGTGTAAGCGTATAAATAATGGTGTTGGATTATCACTATTATGAATAATTAGTGTGACGAGTGTAGATGACCATAGCACTAGTTAATGTTTATTGTAATCACCTTTAATCCTGGTGAATTAGCTTATATAAATAAACTACGATTAGAGTATAATTATACTTTAATTATAACTGTTATGAAAAACGGTTGAGTTGTAAGAATGAACCATAAACTGAGAAATTAAAAGAGAGATACGTGTCGTAAGGTGATTAGTTCACGCGGTTTTAGCCGGAAATACAAGCTTGTGGGAAGGCAGAGCTGCTTAGACAGGGCTGGGCAAGAATCGTTAAAATAGGAATCGACGGTTCCGATTCTCAGTGCCAATGGAATCGCTGGAATCGATTCCAGAATCGATTCCTCAAAGTAAGCAAATACTGTCATATAGTTATAGGGGGCGGCACAACTAAAAGGCCTCACGGTCACGGGACTGCTAGTCTCTGTCATGTTATCACTGCTGTCTTGGAAGGACAGCATGTAAATGTATTAAATATTTAAATTTTGTTTTATTTGGGGAATACAATAAACTTAAGAAAGTAATGAAAGATGTTTATTCCTTACTTCTTTGGTAAGTAAAATATTTTTGTTGTAATTACCAAAATCTAATTTCCTTTAAAAAATAATATCAATAATTTGGAAATAAACATGTACTTCTTATCTGTTTACTTTACAGAAATAAAATTTCCCTAGTATTAAAATAATGCCAATCTTTTGGAAATAAATACATAACTTTGATCATTATTATTATAAACATTACTCCTTCACAACTTCAAACATACACTAATGCCAATTGTTGATCAATCATAATAATTAATTGAAGTCTATATTGGGAACGTAATACATTTTTATTAAAACACATTCATGCAGCTGTGTAATCATAAAGAAACCAAAAAACTGTACGTAACAAAGATATTTGTTATTAGTCTAACTTCTTAATTAATTAGAATTGATAATTAACAAAACAGTGTCTCTTTCCGTAAGAAATGACTGCAAAACACAAGGAGTGTCTACTCTACTTCATGTTCTTGTTAAGGAAGAGAATCATTATCACGTTTTTGTCCTTTAGACAGCTACGTCTTTTGGACACTAGTTCGCCAGCCTTAGAAAAAAGCCTTTCTGAGGGCACTGATGATGTTGGGGAGCAGAGGAACATTTTCGCTTGTTCTTGGAGTTTGGGGAAAAGTGCGGCAGGTTTTTCCCACCAGTCTAGCGGATCTCCTTCTCTAGGAATTGGCGATTCTTCCATATATCTTCTTATTTCAATATAAGGCCCTGTAGACGGGTGTGTTGAAGAGACCAGTGCAATTTTTTCAACCTTGGCATCGGATTTAGTCCAGAGTGAGCTTTTGTTTGGTTGTGTTGTAACCATTGTGAGGAACCTGGAGGCTCAGCTTGTACTGACATGCTTGTAGATGGTTCTTGAACTTCTGTTGTTTCTGCATGCCAACAGTGAGTAACAGAGAAGCTGACCGATCGCCCAAGTGGCTAACGAGCCGATCATTTGGTGAAGAGGATAAAAGAAAAGGAAAAGTAATCAGAGACGTGACCCATCGCCCAAGCGGCTAACGAGCCGATCAGTGGTGAAGAGGATAAAATTAAGTAAAAGTAACGGCTACGCGCCAGTGCGGCTCCTCAGGAGGACAGGGTAGGACGGTCGACAACTCACTCTCACTGTAGTGTTAGTGGAATCGCTTCATGGGAATCGGTTCCCAAATTGGGAACCGATTCTGAGGCAGCTCATCAGAATCGCAGGAATCGATTCTGAAGTCGATTCCTGCCCAGCCCTAGTAAAGAGCAGACGTTCAGAGAGAAGAGACCACCTCAGTATGTTTTTATTACTTTACATCCTTAAGTTAATGTCAACGTTGATACAACTCATCTCAAGCTAACCCTCAAGAGGACCCTCAAGCTTACCCCTTCCCTGCGGATTCAGCTAAGTATCTGCCAATTCTGTAGGAGAAAGGTAAATCAAGTTGGAATAGTGTTGAAGAGAAGTAAGCCTCCTTAAACAAAATTAAAATTATTAATAATTACTTAACCTTCGATTCTCTTTCTTGTAAAACTTAAGAAATACACAACAGTGGAGACACTTTGGCTTGAAAATTAAAATTTAGATATATTCAATCAACAACTGATTGAAACACAAATTTAATAACATTATCCATGCAATCGGATCATCTTCATTTATGCATCCATAAATGTTACACCTGATGAGACCCTTGTACTGTCTAGTGGTCTGAGGAATATCATTAACCAAAGTAATTAGATTTTCATATATTTTTTTTGTCATTTGTGAAATTGTTTAAGGCTTTAATTTCACATGCGTTTTAAGATGCAAACAAAATGTTTTGACTGAAAAATTCCCTGAAATAGCAAGTATGTACAAAGAAAGACAAAAGTCATGTCGTGAAATTTGGTGAAAACATATGCCGAAGAGCTAAACTTTTGGTGCGCACTGCCTTGTGGAAGGGGGCTCTCATAATGTTTCACGAGTTATATTTAATCTCCTGACAAAACCGCGACACCACTTTTGTCTTTGATTGTAAACTCTCAAAAAGAAGTATCGGCCCATTTTCTCATCGATACAATGTGTCACAATGGTTGAATATTTCCGATCACTAAATGTGATTCCTGCATTATGTTGGAAGGCCCGCCTTCCTTGTATCTGTGAAGTTGCCAGTTATTATTTCTGACATTTGATGTAATTAGGGTGAATCACCGCGCTCCGTCTTTAGTAAAATAATATAATGATATTAATGTAGCGAAAATATGTCAACGACAGTCAAGTAGTGGGTATTTTCTGCTGGAAATCCATGACCCTGACCAACGCTAGTACCCAAGACTCAATGGAAAACACAGCTTGCACAAACAGACATCGTTTCGTAGTGTGCACCAGTTATTGTTCCGTAGTCTGCACGAATCATGAGATGATACATTTTATTCATAATTGTTGCCTCGTTATTTGAGGTAGAAATAATATCGAAATGCAGTAAATCATAATGTTATTGTAATTGGATATGGCATCATAATACACCTATAATTACTATATTTGCAAATTAATGTAATATCCGACCATAATGTTTCATATTTCGATGAAAGCGATTCCATTGTAACCTCGGTTCATGAAAACTTAGTAACGTTATGTTCCTATTTGGTAACTCATCCCCTAAGGATGAAATGGTATCTAAGGTGCATAAATCAGCGGGGTTACCCATGACGTTATTGGTTTTGCATATAGTATAACAATTCATCCTATTTCATTACATTATGTAAAGAATAGGTGGGATACTGCAGGTATCATGGTGATTATTGGGTGCAAGAAGAAAGAACGGAAGGTGCAACTCACAATCAGAAATACCAACCGAACCGGGACTGCTGTGCACGTGTTATTGTGTTCATTTCCAAATACATCAGGCCAAGGTGGGGGGGGGGGGATACTTTTTGGAGATAGTGTACATTCGCGGTTAAGTGAAATCATCCACCCCTCCTACTACAATACTCATGAGCTCAAGGCCTTTCTAAACGACGAGTCACAAGAGAGTGGGAGAGGTAGTCATGGGGGAGAGCTAGGGGTAATGGACCCGGGTAAGGTAGGATTGTGCAGCCAACCAAGATGGTGGGTGGTAAGGGAGGTGGAGGGAGGTGTCATAATTATTGGACTTAACTCTGTTTTAGTTATCTATGCCTTTACTTGAGATTCTGGAAAGGAATGCGAGTGAGCTTTTGTCATTTGGCTTGATAAAACGTTGGCTTCAGTGAGGGAAAGCCCCTGATATGATATCAATGATATCATAAGAGAGGAGACGGAGTGTCGTGGCTTGCTCACCACTAGTAACACTAAGCAAAGCTGTTACTTGATCACTTCCACCTCTCGCTACAATCTTTCTTGAAAATAAAATAACTATTAATTGGAAAAAATAAGAATGAATTGTTGAATAGAATGTGACTTGTCCACCCTGTAATATGTTTATTAGAGTTATCAATATCAATGAGAGGTGATAAGGTGGTAGTGCCAATGGTGTTTAGCCACTGCTCCACACCCAGCCCAGGATGGGTGCTAAAGCATGTCGATTGGTGAGTCGCGGGCAAATTATCGGTTTGTGCGCTACTGACTACAACATGACGGAAATTGTAAGGAAGGTTAGGGTCACTGTAAGACGTTGGTTAACCTGCTGGGAGGAGTCTGGGAACTTGGAAAACTGGCCACCGTAAGAATTTTTGGTGGTTTTCTGGCATTTGATATATTGAAATGACTAATTTGGGGAATATAATGTACAAACAAAGACAAACGTCGTGTCGCGGTTTTGTCCGAAGATTAAATATAACTCGTGAAACAATATGAGAGCCCCCTACCACAAGGCAGAACGCACCGAAAGTGTAGCCCTTCGGAATATGTTTTCACCAAATTTCACGACACGACTTTTGTCTTTCATTGTACACAAACATATTTGAACTCTTAATTCATATAAATTATATTGTTTTTGGCCAGGGAGACCACAATTGACAGGCGAGGAGAGCAGTGGATGGGTTATTGAGATTCTGTTTTACATGTGTTGATAAATACTAAAGTAATTGTGATTTCCACCATCGCATTCATTATTTCTCCTCATATCAATGTTATGATTAATATCTAATTACTGTTGTTTAAAACCTGAACAACAACATGAAAAAATATAAATAAGGACATATATGGCACATTATATTAATAACAAAAATAAGGGTCCTCATCTATTACTCTTTCAAGCATGTAAACCTAAGTTAATATAATGGAAAATAATTACATCCTGGTTTCTTCAATTCCCTTTTTCTCTGATGACTCTTCCTCCCCAACAAGCAGCCTCACCCAAGTTAATCATTCCTCCTCCCCACCCCACGTGACTTACAACTCTTCATGATAAACACAAGGACAAGCACTGGGTATGCTGAACGATTAAATTTACTGTAAAAATTGTCCGTTTTTGGCGGCACGGCATACCTTGAGCCAGATTCAGATCATGCTGCGAGGCCTACTTTAGTGGGCATCCCCCTTACATCCTGCTTCAGGCAAATCTTAAAAGCATTACAACTCTTACCTTCTTTGACTTACATGATTAAGGGATTAAAGTGCCGAAGGGGCCATTAGCTGTGTTATTAAGTTACCTGTAGTGAAGTAAATGATAATTGTATATAGGGAGGATTCCCTATTCAGGTTCATCTGCTTGTGACATAGCTTGGTAGTCCCGAATAAGTTCTAGTGCCAGGCCTGTCACTAGAAGGGCTATATAGTCAGGAAGGACGACGTAATAGTGATGGCTGGTGACAAATTAGAGGAGGTTTCGGGATTTGCTAGGATGTAGTGAGAGAGGATAAAAGAGTCGGGTCGCCCACAAAGTTTACAAGTAGTGTAGCCAGGCTTTTGTCATCTTCGGCTACTGCGTCATGGTAGCATATAGTGTATGTGTGATTCCCTGATGTTCGTTGTTCGTCCAGAGTTTATCAAAGGTCTCACGCTGCGTGGTGTATCAGAGAGTTGTGATGGTTGAGGGTGAGCGAGGGTGGCTTCTACACTATGTTCTCTTCAAAGGTTGCTTCTTTGGCAAGACGATTAACAGCGTCATATGCAGCAATTCATATATGTGGTATGATCCAGAGAAAATTGACACTGAAGTTATCAATATCCTGTAGTCACGGGTGTGTTGGACGGCAATGGGGAATAGTGGAGAGGAATAGAACCCCTCTAGAGTAGACTGATGATAAGGATGTTCCTTCACCCAATTCAGGAGTAGGTAACGCCCTTTTGAACGCCTGCGAAAATAACTACAGTATGCTGTGGGGTCTGAACATAATCCAAATCTTACTTCGAGGCTGGCTCTCAGGGATTCATACCGCTGCTCCAACTCTTCCCAGCGTGCCAACATACCCATATAAGTAAACAAAAAATTAGCTTATTACTCAATTGGGTGGACTTCGGAAATGAGTGTGAACGACAACGTTGGGCGCTGGGAGCACTAGTAACTCGCGCTGCATGACTTTATTCCGGTAGTCGTAGGGCAACGAAGGATGATTTCCATCGTCCTGTTCCGGATTCCTTCAATCTTACGATTTTCGTGTTGGGAGAGAACTGCGAGGACAAGAGAGGTGTGGTATGAGTGGTCTCTCGAAAGTTTATAAAGATGGCTGTTTCACAAGGCCCATTTTATCAGCAATTGGGAATTCTAATTACAATTTATCGAAATATATATAGACTAATCTCATCCCAGTTTCATGAACCCCTTTCTCTGTCACCGAAGGACTGCTAGTTTATTTTCAACAAAATATTATATAATCAGGTAGATGTCGTAACCATGGGTAATCCCCTAAGACCCACATTCACCAACGCGTTTCAGGCCTTAAATCCGCTTAACACACCCCATTATTCGTAGAATATTTGGGTTCAAGGCACAATAATAAAGGCTACAATTCACCTCGCTCGGAGTGTCAATAGGGCACAAACTTTCATTTATACACATCATGATAGAAAGATGAAACAATGCCTTCACCACTTAAATTTACACAAAACCTTCGTACTAAGTTTAGTTCAGCTATTTCAATACAATATATAACAATATCAACTTTGAAAACTTAGGCATTTCATCTTTCTTCTAGAAATTCAAATTAAACCAACTTCCTCTACAATTCCCGAGCAGTACTTTAATGCCCAGGTAAGAAGTAATTACTTGGACAGTGTAATTAATGACAGTTACAACTACCTGGCATATTTTCAGTTACAGTTGCAACTATAGTTATTGTAAGTGGCTAAATATTTATACATATATATCTACTTGGTAAGGTAATTAATTATAATTACCCCCAAAAAATTTTCTTCATGAATACACACTACTTTAATAATAATGCAAATCCTTTGTTATTTTTCGTCATTATCTTTAATGAGAACTACATGATATAAGGTTAATTAAATTTTTTTTTTAAAAACCCAAACTTCATGTATTTTCTTCATCAAGCGGTTCTTACTATGGACAATTAAATGAACGTTGGATACATGTGTGTGTAATAATGTCTTATATTACTAAAGATAAGGGACCAAAATACTGTGAACAAAATAAATTTTATGGTATTTATCTTCTGGAAATAATAAGGGTCAAAACTGACACTTTAGGTTGGAACCTTTGACGCAGAGTACATGAAAAGAATAAGATCATATTTCAATCGAAAATTCTCTTGGGCATAACGGGAAGATATTGGAAACATAATATGCAGTCTAATAGTAGACCCTGCTGCTATATGACATCACAGAAATTGTGACCAAGTCCCAGGTTGCTGCTTTGACTTTCTGCCTCATTTACACACAAATGCAGGGTCTTAATTGTCTCTCTTACTATTGACAAGACAACACAACATACATATCTTTTCTTACTCTTGGTCTGTTCTATTTCTTCTATTCTCTTATTCACCTATTGTATCAGCTAACAATAATATTAAAGCGGGGCTTTCTCGGATGGGTCCCACTGGCCGGGAAGTTTGTGGACCCTAGGACCGATCTGATCACCATCAAACAATTTTTTTTTTTTTTTTTTTTTTTTTAAGGTTAAGGTGGGGGAATGGATGGAAGGCATCCTGGGGCTCAAGGCAGAGCCAGACATGAAGGATAGAGAAGTCACAACATAGTCGTGGGGGGAAAGGCTGGAAAAGAAGTTTAATGAGATAAACAGAGGGGGACAACACCCCTTGTTTTACAAATTACAGAGTTTGTTGGCTAACTAAGCTTACCTAGGATTTAGGATGTGGTTGTACAATGGTTACTTTAGTAGACAATGACTAGATGATTTTACAATTACAAGTTTATTTAAATCTTATACTGTATTACGTTATGGACTCACTTGATTGTGACTTGTTAAATGTGAACTTATATCATCTAAGTTTTAATCTAAGGTGGATCACTGTGGCGGACATAGATGGGTTGCGGGTTGAGTTGTTGTAGTGCGGGCAGACGACGGAGCCACCAGGCGTGGGGTCTCCCTCCTTTGATCTCTTCCCCGCGTAGGTGGTCTGGGTTGTGAGGTGTCGTCCAGGAGCTTGTCCCAAACCTTCTTCCTTAGGCGATGGAACCTGACGTTGAGGACCTCTGCTTTATTTCTTAGGAGGATGGTTTCCACTGTCTCCTGGGAGGGTGGCGCTTGGCCACTGGCTGACCTCAAACACTTGTTTTGGAAGCTCTGTAGTTGTTGTAGTCTAGTCTTCCCGAGTGTGACGAGTGGTATATGTGGGTACTCCAACACAGGCCTCACCAGCGTCTTGTACAGGTGAACTTGTATCTTCTCAGGCATCAGTTTAAAACGTTGTAATTTGGCTGCGGCGACTTTGGCTTTATTTAGTTGTCCTTCACGTGGGAAATAATGCCCGTCCGAGAGATGATGAGGCCGAGCAGCCTGCCTTGTTTAGAGTACTCAATCTCTTCGTCGTCAATCATCAATGGCGTCGGCTTGAATTTGGCTATGGGTATGACCTCGAATTTCGTTTTGTTTGTTTTTGTTTTCCATTTATTTTCATACTCCGAGATCTCCTCTATTGCCCGAGCAGTGAGTCGCGCCATCCTTGCTGTGGACCTTCCTGGGCAGGTGACGATCTGTGTTACATCGTCAGCATACGTGACGTACTCGCTGCCGACGATTGGGGGTGGCAAGTCAGCTTTGTAGAGCGTGTAAAGGGTTGGTGAGAGACAAGAGCCCTGAGGCACGCCGCTCGAGAGTGAGAATTCTTCTCACGATGAGGATTACATGGACCACCTCTGCCGTATCTTCGAGGTACTCAACAGGTGCCGGAAGCACGGCATCACCCTAAATGCCGACAAATTTGTTCTGGCCAGCTCTTCAGTGGACTTTTGTGGGTACACCCTCTCAGGGAATGGTATTGCAGCTGACCCGGAGAAGGTCCGCGCCAAGACGGATTTTCCCACCCCTGCTAACCTCACTGACTTGAGGTCCTTCATCGGTCTCGTCAACCAGTTCGCAGAGTTTTCGCCGGACATCTCCGCAGCTGCCCAACCACTTCGCCCCCTGATGAGCCCCAAGAGGACATTCCTGTGGACCCCCGACCACGACAAGGCCTTCCAGCAAGTGAAACAGGCCCTGTCTCGTCCAACTGTCCTCGCCACGTTTGACCCAGCCTTGCCGACGGTTCTGCAGACAGATGCCTCACGCTTGTACGGCGTGGGATACGCCCTATTGCAGGATCACGGTGGATGGCAGTTCCGGCTCGTCCAGTGTGGCTCGCGTTTCCTCTCTGACACCGAGACGCGCTACGCCACTATCGAGTTGGAGCTGTTGGCTGTGGTGTGGGCGATGTCCAAGTGCAGGTTTTACCTCATAGGCCTGCAACACTTTCACCTAGTGACCGACCATCGCCCGCTTGTTCCGATCCTCCACCACTACACGCTGGACGCCGTTGAGAACCCTCGCCTCCAGCGTCTGAAAGAGAAGCTCTCGGCGTACATCTTCACAGCAGTGTGGCGTGCTGGTAAGGAGCTCTGCATCCCTGATGCCTTATCCTGCTCTCCTGTCAGCCGCCCTACTCCAGAAGACCATGTGCTCGACGCCGACCCCGCTCTTTCCGTCAGGACTGTGGTCACTCTACACGCCGTCCAATCCCTTCGTTCGGACCTGTCACCAGATGACGACAAGGCAATGGAGGACCTTCGAACAGCGGCCCGAGATGACCCTTCCTACGTCCGACTCGTCGAGTGTGTGAGGAATGGATTTCCTAGCAACTGCTACGACCTTCACAACACCCTGCTCCCGTATTGGAAACTCCGCGATGAACTCTACTGCGACGGGGACCTTGTTCTGTACTGAGCACGTGTAATTGTCCCTGCTGCCTCACGTCCCCACGTCTTGGCTCGCCTTCACGACAGTCACTGTGGAGCTGAGGCCACCAAACGACGTGCACGACAGACTGTGTTCTGGCCCGGCATCGACTCCGACATTTCCAATGTTGTCTGTGCGTGCGAGCCCTGCCAAGTAATACAACCCAGCGAGCAGCAGGAACCCCTCATGAGTGACGACAACCCCACCCGCCCCTTTGAGTCTGTGTCGGCCGACTTTTTCTGTGTGTCAGGAAAGGCCTTCCTTGTTATCGTCGACCGTCTCTCTGGTTGGCCGGTTGTCAGCAAGTGCGGTAATGACACGACGTCTGCCGCCACCATCAGCAAGTTCCGCCACTACTTCCGTGACGTGGGCGTTCCTGTGCGCCTGCGGACCGACGGAGGGCCCCAGTTCACAAGCCGGGACTTTGCTGTGTTCCTTGGCCGATGGAGAGTCCGGCATGTGTTGTCATCGCCCCATTACCCGCAGTCCAACGGCCACACTGAGGCTGCTGTCAAATCCCTGACGCACCTCATCCTTCAGGTGGCCCCTTCTGGGAATATTGACTGCGAGGCCTTCGACCCGGGTCTTCTTGAACTCCGCAACACACCTAACTACACTGGACGCTCCCCTGCCCAGGTCTTGTATGGACGCCCCCTTCGTTCTTGTGTCCCTGCTCACCCTCAATCCTTCTCCAAGGAGTGGCAGGCCAAGACAGAGGATTGTGATCGCCGAGCCGCCTAACGTGTTCAGGACGTCGTCGCCCGCTACAACGACCACGCCCGTTTTCTCCCCAGGTTGAGTGTGGGCACCCAAGTCCGTGTTCAGGACCCGACCTCCCTACGTTGGGACAAAGTGGGGTAGTCATGGGTCTCGGTATGTCACGGGACTACCAGGTGCGGTTACCCAGTGGTCGTGTGTGGTTGAGGAAGTGCCGTTTTCTCCGTCCAGTAACAATGCCTTCTGCTGACCCCGCCACCAGTGTTGAGTCCCATACCCTTCCCAGTGATCAAGTCCCTCAACGCTCAGCACGGATCCAAAAGAAAAGGTCCGCTCAAGACTTTGCTATGAGCGTATAGGGGGGGAGGGAGGTGTATGTATATTATGTATGCTGTATGTATATTATGTATGTATATTATGTATGTGCTCCATTTATATACATTATTTATTCAGCCTAGTTTGCAGCGTGTGGCAATGTATTTACCATGTCCCACACGCTTAATTAATGTGCCTGGCGACATATGGAAGCTGCTAATGTATCACTTGCCACATGTCACCTAAAAGGCTAGTTGACCCCCAAACAGAGTAAGGAGCGCCACCTCCCTTGTGTATCTGTTTATCCAGGAAATAGAACCTACGAAAACTCTACAGGTGTTTGTGTTCGCTCCTGTAGATAGAAGTTGATACCCAGAACACATGCAAAACAATATTTGTTTACTATACTCCCTTAACGTGAATGTATAGAGAAACATTACCACACAAGTTTCCACATTATGTAGTGTCATTGTTTGGAATTACTTAACGATAATTTTTTTTTTTAAGCCTTCAGCCTCCCACAATAGCCATACCTTCGCCAACATTTTATTACCTTAATATTAAATATCCTAATACATAAGTAGCTATCCTAGCTGTGTTGAGTTTGTTGAGACTCAGATCTATGCGGCATTCAGTGACTGTAACCTCATAGTCAATATCTGCAACTGTTGTCGGCATTAGGGCCGATGCTCTCGTTCCCCTGAGGAACAGCAAAGCCAACCGAAGGAGAGAGAAGGACAGTCGACATCTCATCCAGGCTGTAACATAACTTCAAGGCTGCTGCTTCTGTTCGGATATTACCTCCGCGAGTCTGGCGTAGAAGCATCCTGCACTTGGTCCTAACCCACCACAGGTTGTGAACAATAGAAAAGTGAAGCTGCCTTCATCAACGTTCTGAATTCTCTCCCCGTATGCCCTTATCTTGTCCTCCTCGTTCCTCCTGTGTGCAGCATCGAGAGCTAAGTTACGATGACATGCGGCAATGGGATAAAAAATCCAGATGTCGAAGAAGGCTAGCTGTCCCCGCGTCCAGAATCCTCGAGCACTGACGTCAATACGGGCTTCGTTGGATTGTGTTTGAAGTCCCATGTTGGAAAATCTCACCGTCCAATGGAAGGAGGGTTGGTTCTACCCTGACATCATAGCAGATTTCCTTCAACATATTTGCTTTGAGATTCCTTACTTCGTCATGCCTCATGAATATGAAGCTCCCTTTCTTGCACACCATGGGGTGATCGATGTCATAGGAAGAGCCACACACGCATTGGGAGGGCAAACCTTCTACAAGCCTACCGTTCCTTAGAGCATTGGCATCTGTAAATTCTTGTTTAATGAGACTGTGTTGTCGTTCTGTCGTAATGGACCTTCTAATCTTGTTTTTTTTTTCACTAGTATCCACCTTCCCTGTTGCATTCTGAGCTATTATGTAGTCCGTGAGGATGCCATGAGCTAAACTGAGTTTTTATTTTCGGTGGCAGCATTCTCCTCTGGATTGGTCAATCCCATTCCTCCCAGTCTCGATGGTAGTGCATGGAGTGATCTTTCTGCTGCGGTTAAGTGAGGGTGTTTCACTAATTTGGGAATGAAATTGACGCTGATAGTTTCTCCCAGAGGGTAGAGGAGGGGTCCGATATCAGGGATAGTGTGCATCAGGTAGTTCCAGCGATGCTTGACTCCATGGGTGAATGCTGCAAAATGCGCATGTGGCTCCGTGTTACCAATATCAGACAGAGCTTCGATTTCCGTAACCCACTCATTCACCTTTCCCATTACGTACTCGGTCTTGAAGTCCGTCCTACCGATTACTGTGCCTAGGTGTCTTTGGCCATCCTTTATTATTTTGACCTCACTTCCACCGAACACCTCCATCGTCCGTTCATAATGTTCTGGCTTCACAATGAGGAAGGACTTGCTGGCGTTTGGGTGATACCCAATTTGTAGGCCTCGTGATGTTACCAGGTCCCACCACTTTTTTATTTTCTCTACTTTTCCTGCTCCTGTAAGGTCATCAGCGTACGCCACTTGCTTGACCTTAGTTGTTTCAAATTTTTTTGTGTGTTGGAGCACTGATAGGCCTATTGCAAACATTGTCATTGCAACAGGGTCTCCCTGCGTTGTTCCCTCGGTTGACTGTTTGATGGTATCACCTCTTAGAGTCTTTTTGTTTACTATATAGAGGTCTGATGGATTCCTATAGGAATTTTCAACCTACATTGCAAAGCTTGGACACACATCATCCTTTATCACCTCCATTATGCATTTTCCAATGATCCACCTCAGCACTTCTCCCACCCGTATAGACCTACATCCTGGATTCTTATCCAGGGAAATGAGGTGGCAAGCTGTCAGAGCATGAAGGTGTTGGTAGCACGAGGATGCCAACTTTCTTGCATGGACGGCAATGGCAGTGCAGATATCACTTGCTACGGGGCTAAACTTGTTAGTGCTGAGGATGACTCTCCAACCGTTTGCATTCAGACCTGAAGGATCGGCACCTCCTCGAGTCTTCAGTGCCTTTTTCCACTACATCTCTCTTGTTATTATCTCGAACAGGACAGCATTTGGTGGGATATAGGCACCCTGGAACCTGATGCTATCGTCTTTACTTGCAGGGGGATGTTTTTCTTTCAGTTGTTTTAATGTCTCTCTGTTTATTTGCAGAACCCCACCGGAGGATTCCTCTGTGAGAGATCTTACCGCTAAAGACACTTTTCCCACACGCATTTTGTTTCCAAACTTTCTTGCAACGTCAACGGTGTTTTGCTTTCGGTCTCTTATAAATTTTAGTCTCTCCTGCAGTGTTCTCACTTAGCGATTGCAGCTTTTTTTTTTTTTACATGTCAGACCTGTCATTAACGTTGTTGCAATGTATCAACATTTTATCACATTTTACATCATTAACATACTGTATAGTGAGTAAAATCTGATGACTTTCGTATCTACAAATTTGTAACTTTGGAGCTAACAATTGTGAAAGGTTAAACTAACAATGATCAGGCTAAAATTGTTTAACCTGAGTCTTTCATATTTGGAGGTTTTATGATGCCTCATTATCTGGTGAAGTTAAGCTACAACAGGACACCGTGTATGGGGCCCCAACATCACCCCTATACACTGTCGGCCTCGAGGGTATGCTGATTTTCATCCAGGCTTTGCTGTATAATTATCAGCCCCTACCTTTCCTGCAGTTGTGTGCAAACTATCATGCTGTCACACACACACACACACACACACACACACACACACACACACACACACACACACACACACACATACACACACCTAACCAATCACTTACTTAACCCTAACCCCAAATTGCCAATGTTCATGCCGGTAATTTTAAAAGAATAATAAATTTCCATGAAAAAACGTAAACAAAATTAATATATATATATATATATATATATATATATATATATATATATATATATATATATATATATATATATATATATATATATATATATATATATAACAAGGGAAGAAAACACTTCGTGTTTTCAGCTGGCTATATCACATTACTACAGTGATTCACTTTATATATATATATATATATATATATATATATATATATATATATATATATATATATATATATATATATATATATATATATATATATATATATATATATAATATACACAAAGACGTATGTCTGTGTGTTTGTGTGTGTGTGTTTGTGTGTCCGCACGAGAATCTCGGAAACTACTATACCGATCTGTAGTGATGAAGGATGGTGTTATATGTAGTGATGATGGATGGTGTTATATGTACTGATGATGGGTGGTGTTATATGTAGTGATGATGGATGGTGTTATATGTAGTGATGATGGATGATGTTATATGTAGTGATGATGGGTGGTGTTATATGTACTGATGATGGATGTTATATGTAGTGATGATGGATGTTATATGTAGTGATGATGGGTGGTGTTATATGTAGTGATGATGGTGGTGTTATTTGTAGTGATGATGGATGGTGTTATATGTAGTGATGATGAGTGGTGTTATATGTAGTGATGATGGACGGTGTTATATGTAGTGATGATGGATGTTGTTATTTGTAGTGATGATGGGTGGTGTTATATGTAGTGATGATGGATGGTGTTATATGTAGTGACATGGATGTTGTTATTTGTAGTGATGATGGGTGGTGTTATTGTGTGATGATGGATGGTGTTATATGTAGTATGATGGATGTTGTTATTTGTAGTGATGATGGGTGGTGTTATATGTAGTGATGATGGATGATGTTATATGTAGTGATGATGGATGGTGTTATTTGTAGTGATGATGGGTGGTGTTATATGTAGTGATGATGGATGATGTTATATGTAGTGATGATGGATGTTGTTATTTGTAGTGATGATGAGTGGTGTTATATGTAGTGATGATGGATGGTGTTATATGTAGTGATGATGGATGTTGTTATTTGTAGTGATGATGGGTGGTGTTATATGTAGTGATGATGGATGGTGTTATATGTAGTGATGATGGATGTTGTTATTTGTAGTGATGATGAGTGGTGTTATATGTAGTGATGATGGATGGTGTTATATGTAGTGATGATGGATGTTGTTATTTGTAGTGATGATGGGTGGTGTTATATGTAGTGATGATGGATGATGTTATATGTAGTGATGATGGATGGTGTTATTTGTAGTGATGATGGGTGGTGTTATATGTAGTGATGATGGATGGTGCTATATGTAGTGATGATGGATACGTAGTGATGATTAGACAATGAAATAATAACAGTTTAATGCTAAAATATATGCTTGGCTGTACCGTTGTAGTGGAACTTACATACACCGTTAATGAACTATTGACGGAAGAAGTTTTGGGAACTGAACAGTACACTCAACTTTTAAACTGCCTCTCAACCTCGCTCACCATGAGAATCCAGTGTGCAACATCAAAAAAGGATCGGCAAAGGCAAAACTCTTAGAAAAATGCAGCCTCATAGTCTGGGATGAATGTACTATGACTCACACGTTAGCGCTCAAGCATTGGACAGGACCTTACAAGACATACTAGAAAATGACCAGCTCATGGGTAGCATTACAATGGTCATTGCTGGTGACTTTCGCTTGACCCTACCTGTCATGCCTCGAAGCACTCCAGCTGATGAACTGAATGCGTGCCTCAAGGCATCAAACCTTTGGAGAAGTGTTCAGACACTCACCCTATCCACAAACATGAGAGTACATCTACAAGTTGATCAGGATGCTGGACGGTTTGCAAACCTTCTACTACAGATTGGGAATGGAACTTTCCCTGTTGATTCAGAAGGACAAATAATGATTCCTCAAGGATGTGGAAATGTTGTAAAGTCCTCTACTGAGCTCACTAACATGGTCTACCCAAACATTATCCACCACTACAAGGATCACTAGTGGATGCGTGAACGCGCAATTCTGGCACCAAAGAATGAAACAGTGGCTGAAATCAACGTGACTCTACTCAGACAGCTTCCAGGCAGTGAGAGCTCATTCAAATCTGTTGATGCAGTAATCGACCAGGACCAAGCAGTCCAGTACCCTGCAGAATTCCTTAATTCTTTGGAGCCCGCTGGAATGCCTCCTCACTGTGGTGGATGTAATCCTAGACAAGGTTCTTGAAACTCCAGGGCACGAGCAGTAGATATATTCAACACGTGGTACAAGACTTGGCGTGATAGCCAACCGGTACAGGAACAGGAGCCAGCACAAGGAACTCCTCGTCGTAGGCAGGCCGAAGCCGATCTGAGGGAAATTAGCTAGCTAGGCAAGGAGAGTTGCTAGACATTACTAGGACAATAAATGAGGTCTTCTAATTACTCGACTAGCGCGGTACAGACATAGTACATCGGGACATAGTAAATGGACATAGGCATTAAACATAAGCATAGACATCAGATATGCTATAATAATATGTAGTAATACAGACATGTGAATAAATGGTACAATGAATGGTGACGGAGTCTTGGCGTCAGGCGTGTTCCCATATCTTGGTATGTACATATCTATACACTCACCACCTCACTCTCAAGATTAGAACTCCTATAATGCTCTTAAGAAATCTTGAACCACCAATCCTCTGCAATGGCACAAGACTGGTGGTGAAGAACATGATGCCACATGTACTGGAAGCTACAATACTGACAGGAAAAGTTAAAGGAGAGGACATTTTTATACCAAGGATACCTCTCATCACCACTGACCTGCCATTTGAGTTCAAGCGAGTTCAGTTCCCGGTTAAAGTGAGCTTTGCCATGACCATCTACAAAAGCCAGGGACAGTCCCTAAAGATTGTTGGCCTAAACCTGGTGTTCCTTGCTTCTCTCATGGACATTTCTATGTTGGATGCTCCAGAGTGGGAACTGGCAAAAATCTGTGCATACTTGCTGCTAATGGCAAAACCAAAAATGTGGTTTACCCTAATGCGCTACAGTGAGACAATGTGGAGCCTCCCGGAGGGTGGCGTCCTACCGTGTGTGTTTGTGTGTTTGTGTGTTTGTGTGTGTGTGTGTGTGTGTGTGTGTCCGCACGAGAATCTCGGAAGCTTTTTTACGGATCTGTAGTGATGATGGATGGTATTATATGTAGTGATGATGGATGGTGTTATATGTATTGATGATGGATGATGTTATATGTGGTGATGATCGGTGGTGTTATATATGTAGTGATGATCTATCTATCTATATATATAAAACGAGGTTCACGGTGCCATAAGCTCGTTGAACAGGCTTTGTGTGAAATATAACAGAGTCTAGGACTGCTTTTAGTATCCTGGTGGTCCAGAGGTAGCATTCCCCGGTCACAGTCATGGGCTCGTGTGCCGTGGGTTCGAATCCTGGCGGGTTGAGGTGTTGATTATATATATATATATATATATATATATATATATATATATATATATATATATATATATATATATATATATATATATATATATATATATATATATATATATATATATCAGTGGCGAAACCTGACCTAAGATCTTGAGCATGCTCTCTATTTTTTAAAGCGGGGAGGGGGAGGGGGTGCTGCACCTAGGTGGTTTAACATTAAATACTATTTTGAGATAATATGATTATAAAAACTTTCAAGTAGGCCTGTGCATGCCATTGTATTACTAACTTAGCCTGCTACCTATTCTCTCATTTAAATTTGAAATAGCCGAAAGAAAAAAAGGAAAAGTATTTGAAAATGTGAAATAAATTAAAAAAACAATTTAGTTGTATTTTAGTATATAAAAGTGTACAAAAGTCTTACCTTCCTTCTTCTCCTTGGTTTCTTCTCCCCTTGTCTTTCCCTTTCAGGCTTTCACTTATAAACGAACTCCATCCTCTTATTTTTTCAATAAATTTTTCAGTCACTTCATCATAAATTGTATGCTTCATTTTCAAGTGCCCAAGCAGTTTTTTCAATTGACATCAACGCTAAGGATGACAGCCTTTCCTGCCCTTGTGTGCTTCTGCAGTAGGTCTTGATCCTTTTTAAAGCAGAAAATGTCCTTTCTGCAGGTGCACTTGTAGCAGGTATAGTGACAATCAACTTCGCGAGTTTATACACATCAGGCATTCCCAGATAGAGTTTAGTTTCATGCATGATTTTCATCAAATCAAAAACAGGCTTACCTTTGAACTATGGGGAAACGTAAAGAACACTTAACTCATTCTTCAGCCTTACAGTATCAAAAAAAGACCCATTCTGCTTTTCCAAGCTTTTCACTGCACTGTCAGGAGACTGCTTACAATGTATTTAAAAAAAGTTGCCTTTCAGCAAAGAAAAGAATTCGAGCTGTGTGACTGTCTGAAACCTGTCTCTTAGTTGAACTAAAATGTTATCCAAGATTTCATTGAACAGAGCTCTGCAGCCTGCTTCTTCTAACTGCTCACTTCTTCTGGGTCTTTTATTTGGGTTTTTATCATTTCTTCCTGGAACACTTTCCTGAAAAATCCTGTCGAAGTCATCACGAATTTTCTTAATTTTTCCAAACAACTCTTCAACATTTTAGGAGCAGTAGGCAATGTCCATTCCTTTTGTTTGAAGAATGTCGAAAAGAACATCCGTGAAAGAAAACACCGAGGAAAAAACATTCAACAGGAAGCGAGTCTGGAATTTCTGGAGGAAAGACAAAAATCCTTGTCCCTTTAAACCAGTCATCGTCCCACTCTGCAGACTGATCAAGTATGTGATGGAAAAATGAGGTCAATTGGTCATAATATTCTTTTACGGTGTTGACCAGTCTTGAAGAAAAATTCCATCTTGTAGGCGCTACTCTGGGTAGTTGTTTCTCAAGAAAAGCTTGAGGGGCAAATGTTCTCTTTGAAGACTTTGAGAAAAATGCTGCTAAACATGAAAGTGTCTGAAAAAAATTTCTACATCTTGTGATGTTTTTTGCTGATTGCTGAAGTGTCAGATTTAGCAAATGGCTGTAACAGTGCACAAATATAGCACACGGGTGCAGTTCCTGTACCTTCTTATTTAAACCGTTTTGTTGACCAGCCATAACAGCAGTGCCGTCGTATGTCTGAGCAGTTTTGGTTAACAAAACGAAAAACAGAAGAGAGCTGTGACTTATTGATTATATCAGACGTCTCATCCAAAATCAGTGACACAAAATCAGTTTTCTCAATATCTTCTTTTATTTGCTTCGTGATTAAGTAGCTGATTGCAGCAATCAAATCATTTTGAATGGCGGAAGATGTACCTCGGAAAATAGTCGATTCTTTCAAATGAATTTCTAACATCGGATTGTAATGGCTAATCAGTACAAGTAGCTCTGAGTAAATCCCTTTATTTATAGACGTATCTGATTCGTTATGGCCTCGAAGGGGAAGTTCTTGCTTTGCTAGAAAGCATACAGCATCAATTAGTCTTTTCAGGATTTCCCGATTTTTCGTAACTTTTTCATTGTGCATTTGGTCACTGACGCGTTGTTGTTCATCAAGCTGATGATCAGTTCTCGTTCTTCTGAAACTATTAAGTTGCAGTAAACAGTTTATGTGATTAAAAGACTTCTCATGCCTAGAAATAGCCAATGACAAAGTATTCAAATTATCAAAACCAGTTTTTGACCATACATTGTGATCAGTTGAAAAGAGCAAACACGGCCAGCAGAAGAGTTTGTTTAACTTATTTGAGCCAGTCAACCAATGAGTGCTTTCGTACCGGTGTAATAGCCCCTGTCTCATAAACAGAAGCATTATATTAATGGGTTAATTACACTTGATTTATATACTCTATCACCCCCTGTAACTTTCCATTGGCTATGAGGTGACATGTTCATATCACATGATTGGCAGGTTCCTTGAGGTGCGGCCAGTGACTGTTTAGGTCAGCATTAAGAAGCCGATGCCCTGCGGCATAGTTACTCAACCCCTCACACAGATCGAAAGTATTTAGCAGGTCTATTTAAATAGCCTCCGTCCTTCTCTTAACACTCATAGTTACAGTGATAAGTTACGGTTGAATTACACTTTGGAACTGTATCCTCAATAGTTCCTAAATAAAAGGATAACAGACAATTGGGTTTCTGCTACTAAAAACTAAATTTATCAGTACGGTGGACTTATTGAAAGGATATTATCAAGTGGGACTCACAGATAGGGCAAAAATAATCTCGGCATTTATAACTCCATTTGGTCTTTTTTAATATTTGGTTATGGCGTTTGGCTTTTCTAATGCTCCGGCCACATTCCAGAGGGCCATCAACTACCTTATTCAGGACCTAGGTGGGACGTTCGCCTACCTGGATGACCTGGTGGTGGTGTCGGACAGCTGGGACGAACATCTGGTGCGTTTGGAGATACCGTTTGCACGACTGCAAGAGACTGGATTCACCATAAACCTGGCTAAATCTGCTTTTGGCCGGGCCTCAGTAACTTACCTGGGACATATCGTTGGGCATGGTATGGTGAGACCCAAGGACGCAAACGTTAGAGCCATCTTGTCCTTCCCCACTCCAAGGACGAGGAAGGAACTCATGCGCTTTCCTGGGATAGCGGCTACTACCGTCGGTTCTGCAGTAATCCTCCAGCGTGGCCGGACCCCTCACAGACCTTACCAGTTCTGCGTCCCTCACATCTGGAACCAGAGGTGCAACCAGCTCTTCCACCGCCTCAAAGCCTTCCTTGCCTCCAAGCCTGTAGTCCACCCTCCTGACTACACCTTGCCCTTCCATCTGCAAATCGACGCTAGCGGTGTCGGAGTGGGGGCTGTGCTCCTACAACCCGACCCAACCACTGATGTCCTTCACCCTGTGGCATACTACTCCGCCAAGTTGAGAAAACATCAGACCAACTACTCGACCATAGAGAAGGAGGCCCTGGCTCTGGTGTTGGCAATAAAGAAGTTTGAATGTTACCTCCAGTCTAAAGAAGTTTGAATGTTACCTCCAGTCTTGCCCACAAACAACCCTAGTCTTCACCGACCATAACCCACTCACGTTCATCCAAACCAACAAGACCTCCAACCAGCGAATCCTCCGCTGGGCTCTCCTCACCCAGCCCTATAATCTACAAGTCCGGCACATAAAGGGGGTGGACAACCTGATTGCAGACTCCTTGTCCCGAGCTCCAGTGGAAATGCAGCAGCTACTCTCCAGACGCACCAGGTGATCACCTCCTTCGCGCCCGCGCTACGGAGGTCTTTGGAGGGGGGGTGTGTTACGAACCCCTCCACCCAGCACTACGAACCACGCCATCTATTGTCCTGATCTACCTTCCCAGCACCACGAGCAACGCCATCTAGGGACGAGACACGAGTATGACTCGTCTTAGTTAACACTCCGGGGTTTCCCTTCTCCATATCCTGGTTGTTGCGTCACTTCCTCCAAGTCTTCTTTGTGAGCTCCAATTCGAGGAGAGAGCACTTGGCTCTGGGAAGTGACCACAGGATCATCTATCCTCTAAACCTGCGGCGCAGTGACTACCTACCGTCTTCTACAATACTCAGCCTTACTCGTCAGCCATCTCAGCTCCTCACTTAAGTACTTGTATGTTGTATTGCCTCCCCCACGTCCACTTGCTTCAAAATGGTTTATGTTGTATTAATATGTATATACTGTTAATGTTTAGGTTAAGTTTGGTTAAGGGTAATTTATAAGCTGAATATTTTGTTTAGGGATTTATGATACTTTATTATACACAACACAAACTCGCATCCTTTGTCTACCCTTTTATAGTCCGATTGTCTTTGTTTTTTTGTTGTTGTTACCTGTTGGGATCTGGGTAGACGTATAACTATATTCTAAATCCCCAACTCGTAACAATATAAATGTGCCGTCCTCATTAACCTAGACAGAATCAGCAGTTAACCGGCTAGAACATGCGTGATATTAAAATGCCTAACATATTCCTTGTTTTTATCTGTGTGCTTCTTTGTAAGTCCTTGAATTCGTGGACATGGTCTACGTTTTCCTACGATTTCAATTTTTTCTGAAATGTGTCTTCTCGAAAACGGCTTTTCTAGCAGGTCCTTAACTAAACAAGTGTCCTCTTCTCCCACTTTTTCCATCGCAAGTACAATATTTATAACACTACAAGTCTATAACACTTTGGTAGCAGAAGCACCACAACACACACGAGCTGAAGAATGTAAACAACACGTACGACCCACACGGACTCGTGGGTGGAGCGACACTGATGCTCCATGGCCTGGCGCATCATATCTGCCATTTCAACGTGGTATGACTGTCACTTCAGCTAGCTGCACGCGCAGGCTTTCATTGAGGTGAAACAGCACCTACCAATGCGCTTGGGAGAGGAGCTAGCCCTGGCCTCGCACCCTTACACAGTGCTGTTACTAAGCACTAGGCTGCATTTTAGAGTATAAATGTAAATTAATTATTTAAGATGAATAAACAAACAAAAAGCTCTGAGCAGTGAGCATGCCTATCATGCTCAGAGGATTCACCACTGATATATAAATAAATAAATAAATAAATAAATATATATATATATATATATATATATATATATATATATATATATATATATATATATATATATATATATATATATATATATATATATATATATATATATATATATATATATATATATATATATATATATATATATATATATATATATATATATATGTGTAACCGGTCGGAATTTACTGGACTTTATTTTCTCACTTGACTTGGGGTTTATTAAAGATTATTAGATGGTAATGGCAGTGGAAGCGCCCCTTAGTGAGAAATCCCGAACCAGCACAAGAGCACTTAAATTTACTAACAAAATGAATTGTCCGTGACCCGTGGAAGGATAGCGTCTGTGACTGAGATGAATGAGACACACTGTAAATTTTAGACACTTATATTCCCTCCAACTACAAACACAATCAAATAATGGTGCACCAATATGCGCACCTCTTAATTTGAACTTAAAACACTACTCTGAGGAATAAAAGTTATACATGATATTGAAATTATTAGAAACTTAGGCAACAATAAATTTAAAGTATTAAGAAATGTTGCTTGCACACATGAAACAGGCCTTAAGGCTTTTTCACAGAATAATATCCACCACTGCGGAAGTGGTATAAAAATAAGAAATTATTAATTCCACCATGAATAGGCCTAAAGGGCACTCAATATAATTATGTTACACCAACAGATGCAGGCCTTAAGGGTTTTCAACAAAATAATATCAGTCACTGAGGAAATGGTATTAAAAAATAAGAAATTAAATACTCTACAATGAATAGGCCTTAAGGGCACTCAATATAATTATGTTACACCAACAGATGCACACCTCCTAACCTAACTTAAACACTACTCTGGGGAACAAAGGTTATATCTGAGATTGAAACTATAAAGAAATTTTAAATGCACACAGCATACATTAGTAACTGAAAAAATAGTATTAACTACACACAAAAATATTGTCACTATTATAAAGACGTTACTGAAATGATTTGTGTCACTTAATTTGATTATGGTGTCAGTAGTTGGCTTTGTTGCCTCTTTCACGGCCCTCATTGCTATTTCAGCATATGTGCTTTGGTCTCTCATCTCTTCTCGTTGGTCTTCCTGCTCTTGCTTGTATTTGATGAGGGTCTTTATGATGGGGCAGGATATGGCCATGGTTGGGTGGGTGTGGTGCGCGTCCCCGTTCCTTTTGCAGTTTATGCAGCCTTTGTTGGTGTTGTTGCACTGCCTGTAAGCATGTCCTTCCGTTGCACAGTTGGAGCAGAATTTATTTTCATTTTCAGGGCAGTCCCTTGTGTTATGCTCTTCGTATTTATAGCATGTGAAACATGTCAGGAGACTGGTGTATTTTTCCCTTTTTATTTGATGAGGGGATATCAACATGTTGCATCCTAAGAAGCCGTACTGGAGGAGCCTTGTCTGCCATAGCCGTTTCTTCGAAACATATCTTCATTACGTACGTGTAGTTTTTTATCTTGATTATTTTCAATGTCTGCCTTCAGAGAGTTTGCCGTTCGCTATCCTACTTGAGAATCTAGTTTCCTTACGAAAACAGATCTCCTGGCTCTTAGCTCGGGAGGCATGACCACAATTAATCCATTCTTGTCAAGGATTTGTTTCGCCTTTGTGGTTAGTAGTTTGCCTGCATCATTTTAATTTCGGCAAATAACTTTGAACCCTTCGTTCAGGTTAAATACCTATTGGAGGGCACACCTAGTTCAATATATGCTTGGGTAATTAGTCTGGATGTTTTGGTAGGTTTGTTCTTATCTTTTACTTTTATTCTTATGTTTACTGCCATTGTGCATGTAGAAGGTTATTGGAGGCCCTTCTTTGATTTTACAAGAGACAACCCCCGCACAGTGGAGTGAATGCACGATCACAGTCGCCACTATGGGATCGGCCTGTTTGTCCCCGACCCCCAATGAACACACACAATCCCACTCAGCTGTGAGGCGTGCGCCACTGGAGGGGCTCTAGCACGAATACTTAAATAAAGTAGGTGCCTCGGCCAGGGTAAGCAAGGAAGGATTTTAGTAAAAGAGAAATACTCCAAACCACGTCAGTACTGCCAATCAATAGCTGCCCTCCAGCAGGAGTGTGGGTCACTCACTCTGCCCGTGGGGAGGACTAGCCAAGGTTGACAATCCTGAACGCTCGTGAGTTAGTCCGGTGACGGTCGTGATCGTTTTCCAAAGGTGGAGGCCCACAAAGGGCGTCGCCCCAAACAGGATTCCTGGGACGTCCAGTGGTAGTCAGAGAGGTCGATTTGTGGTCCGGTCGTCAACAGTAGAAACAAGGCTGGCTGCTTTGGCGGTGAGGGGTATGGAAAGAGGTCCGTTCACTGCGAAGGCTCAGAGTCCGGCCGCCTCCAGCTTTTATACCTCCATGCTCTGACCTGCAAGGCGGGACACTGAACTTTGGGCTCTAAAAAAAATAGCTTTGTTTATGCCGGAAAGCTGAAATTAAATTCACCAGGTGTAGCTATGGGCAGTTGAGTAGGGATATTGGACAGCAGGTGTGTGGCGGGAAAACGGTGTGGAGTGGTGTGGAGTGGAGTGGAGTGGAGTGTATAAGTGGAGTGTTACCTCGAAGCATACTCTTGTCACTAGGCGTCTTGTCACTAGTTAAAAATTTGCCAGATCTTTACTTTTTTCTAACTGCGAACACTACAGCTCGAAGTACATCTCCAGTCACAATATAGTATTATTCATTTTCTCATTTCTGTTCTTATTATTCATTTAAAAGAAAACTCATTACATTATCACCACTAAAAAATTGAACACCAAAGACATCTCCATACTGATCTTTTCAATAAACATCCTCTTACGGTAATTACAATGAGTTAACTTATCATATCTATTCATTATACATCTTAAAATCACAATGAATTATTATTCTACGGTGAATATAACCTCAATGCAACTCTAATTCTTCATTATTCAACCTTACTTCATTATACCCACGTCATTCATAATCACATCAAACTGTTTTACACTTCACTAACATCACTAAGCGGTT
>NW_024749657.1:12172436-12268740 GCF_018991925.1 Homarus americanus
TGTTAGAGCTGATGTGTAAGCCGCCAGATGCCGTAAATTATTCAAATCACCATAAGGATGCAGTATACACTTGGGTTATATTTGTGACGAAATTGCCCGTGGGAAGACTCCACCCTGGAGGCAGGGTTACATTTAAGGCGACGTCATAGAACCCACGCAGCTCACCTTAAAATTGGGGGATTTTTTTGACACGTTGAGAAAACCCAAATAATCAAATATAACGACCAATGCACAAGGAAGTTCGAGGAGATCTTGACCCAGGTCGTGATACTTATACACAAGTCTGTCTGAACTTTGGTAAATATTCCCACCAGGCGAGTGATTATTTTTTAGTTGTTAGTTGTATTGATGCGTTCATGTAGTCAACCATTTCGTCCTAATTCGGGTTTTGAGTTCCCGCTCCATCATAATAGTAAAAGTACTCTCGAAATTACAATAATAAACAGCTAAATAGATTACTATTCTAAATTTACTCTTGTATAAAAAAATTAGCACTGGGTCCTCAATAATGTGTGCTGACACGTAAATAGCCTAAAATATCTCCTCCCTATCCAGTCCTTCCCTTTACTTTGAAGACCAGTATGTACAGTACGTATCTTTTAGTTTGCTGGCCAGCCGTGCCCTCCGTCTCTCCTCCACTGGCCCTTCCATCACTCCTGCTGAATACCGAGTTACTTTATTTGGGGTGTGGATGGAAATCTCAAAGTATTTAAATCCTAATATCAATACAGAAAGAAAGAAAGCAAGACATATATAAGAAGGAAAATTTTTATGTTTTATATTGAAAATTAAGAGGTATTACATTCATATTCACTTTAAATGAACATCTATTTGTTACATTTTAGTGTATTCTCTCCACCCTCACCACCCTTCCCTTCGACCCCTCCTCACCAACTCTTCCATCCACCATTCCTTCTCGCCACCCTCATTGACCCTCCCTTCAACTATCACCACCTCTCTCCCTCACTTGTACTTTCTATCCCATCCCCCTCATTATCCCTCCTATCCTCTCTTCTCCTCCTTCTTTCTCTACCTTTCTTTCTTTCAGCTGCCTCTCCTTCGTCTCCTGCATTATCTTTTTTAGCCCTTTTCTCCCGCAGGATTCGCCTCTCTCCTCGTGATTGTGTTTTGTCCATCCCCTCTTAATTTTTTCTTTCCGTTTCTTCACTTGCTTTTACCTTCCCTCCTTCACTCCATTAATAGTCTTTGTCTCCCTCCCAGTCTCTCCTTCTCCATTTACCTTCTCCTTGTCTCTTCTTCTTACCCTCCCTACTGTTCTACCTCTCTCCTCCACTTTCCCCTGCACTTTCTCTTGTTTCTTCATTCTGATCTAACCCTGTTCCCCTCCTACTCTCCTCTTACCCGCTTTCCCCTCTCTCTCATCCCTTCTTCTCCTCTTCTTCTAGACGTCCCCCTTTCCCTTTCCTTCTTCATCTGCTCTCCCTTCTCTTCTTATTTTGCTCTTTCCTTTAATATCAGTTTCCATCTTCTTCCAACCTTTTCTTTTATCTATTGTTCACCCCATTTGTCCCCTTACCTTACCCTACCCTACGTTCCTTAGCTCTCTCCCTCTCCTCCTCTTCTCCTCAGTCTTCAATATTCTCCTCCTCTTGCTCCTTCTTTCCTCTTCATCCTCCTCTTCCTCTTCCTCTTCCTTCTCCTCTTCCTCCTCCGTGTCTTCATAAATAAATCTCAAGGTTTACTCAACATGATTATGAAAACTGAAGAGAATTTGGATAGTTATACATATTTTTTTTTTGCCATTGTTTCTTTGTGTATTTTTTCATTTAAGTTCTTCCATTTATCTGTCTACTTCTTTATTGTTTTTTAATTACGTATTTTGGCTACATTTATAACTATTTTATTCCATTTCTTCTCACCTGTCTAATGATCTATTAAGGTACCTATCTAAATACAATACTTTATCTATCCATCTATCTATCTATCTATCTATCCATCCATCCATCCATCTATATCTATCTATCTATCTATCTCAAATTCTCCTTCAGTTTTTATGTTTGTTTGTCTAACTGTCATATATCTTTCTCTCTCTCTCTACGTATCCGTCATACTATTAGATGCATGGAGATGGTAAACACTATTTAATCAAGCAAAAGGTCAAGCAAGAATAATATACAAAAATGGCCACTTCTTCTCCTTCTTCTCACAATAACATTAATCAGAGTCCAAGGTGAAAGTGTCAAAACATGTTCCGTATTGTAGTGAGTATATTGTGCATTGGTGTTTGTAGTAAATGGTATATTATTGTTGTTGTTCATATTATTAGCAATGCTGATGGTAATAATAATAATAGTAATAATGGTAGTAAGTTATTATTATTATTAGTAGTATTAGTATTAGTATTATTATTATTATTATTATTATTATTATTATTATTATTATTATTATTATTATTATTATTATTATTATTATTATTATTATTATTGTTATTGTTGTTGTTATTGTTATTATTATTGTTGTTGTTGTTGTTGTTGTTGTTACTATTATTATTATTATTATTATTATTATTATTATTATTATTATTATTAGTAGTAGTAGTAGTAGTAGTAGTAGTAGTAGTAGTGAAGCCAGAACATTATGAACGGGCATTGGAGGTTTTTGGCGGAAGTGAGGTCAAAATAACTAAGGACGGCCAAAGACATCTAGGCGCAGTAATTGCCACTACGGACTTCAAGACCGAGTACGTGGCGGGAAAGGTGAATGAGTGGGTTAGTGAAATCCAAGCTCTGTCTGAGATTGCTAACACAGAGCCACATGTGGCCTTTGCAGCATTCACCCATGGAGTCAAGCATCGCTGGAACTACCTGATGCGTACTATCCCTGATATCGGACCCCTCCTCCACCCTCTGGAAGAAGCTATCAGTGTCAAGTTCATTCCCAAACTAGTGAAACACCCTGACTTAACCCCAGCAGAAAGAGCACTTCTTGCACTTCCACCAAGACTGGGAGGGATGGGACTAACTAATCCAGAGGAGATTGCTGCCACTGAACATCAAAATTCACTTAAGCTCACGGCAGCCCTCACGGACCACATAATAGCCCAGAATGCAACAGGGGAAGTGGATACCAGCGAAGTAAATAAGATTCGTAGGTCCATTACGACAGATCGACAGCACGGCCAAAATGATAAGTTACAGCAACTATTGCTGCAGGTTCCAAAAAATTTGAAAAAAAAAGTAGCTATAGCGCAGGAGGTGGGCGCCTCGAACTGGTTAACTACGTTACCGATAAGGGCAAATGGTTTCAGTCTTAATAAACAAGAATTTACAGTTGCCATTGCTCTAAGGTACGGTCGGCCAGTAGAAGGTTTGCCCTCCCAATGCGTGTGTGGCTCTTCCTATGATGGCGATCACGACATGGTGTGCAAGAAGGGGGGCTTCATATGCATGAGGCATGACGAGGTAAGGTATCTCACAGCAAATATGTTGAAGGAAATCTGCCGGGACGTCATGGTAGAACCGACCCTCCTTCCATTAGATGGCGAGATCTTCCAACACAGGACTTCAAACACATCTAACGAAGCCCGTGTGGACGTCAGTGCTCGAGGATTCTGGACGCGGGGACAGCGAGCTTTCTTCGACATCAGGATTCTTGATCCCATGGCCGCATGTCACCGTAACCTAGCTCTCGATGCTGCACACAGGAGGAACGAGAACGACAAGAGGAGGGCATATAGGGAGAGAATTCAAAACGTTGATCAAGGCAGCTTTACTCCTCTAGTGTTCACAACCTCTTGTGGGATGGGACCAAGTGCAAGATGTTTCTACGCCAGACTCGCAGAGTTGATCTCCGAACAGAAGCAGCAGCCCAGAAGTTATGTTGCAGCCTGGATGAGATGTCGACTGTCTTTCTCTCTCTTTCGGTCGGCTTTGCTCTGCCTCAGGGGAACGAGAGCTTCTGCCCCAACTCAGACAACTGCTGCAGATATTGACTATGAGGCTACAGTCACTGAATGCAGCATAGATCTGCGGCTCAACTAATTTAACACAGATAGGATAGCTTCTTATGTATTAGGATATTTAATATTAAGGTAATTAAATGGTGGCGAAAGTGTGGCTATTGGGGGAGGGTGGAGGCCAATAAAAAAAAAAGTAGTAGTAGTAGTAGTAGTAAGGGAGTTTCATATGCATGAGGCATGACGAAGAAAGGAACCTCACAGCAAATATGTTGAAGGAAATCTGACGGGATGTCATGGTAGAACCGACCCTCTTTCCTTTGGACGGTGAGATCTTCCAACATAGGACTTCAAACACATCTAATGAAGCCTGTGTTGACGTCAGTGCTCGAGGATTTTAGACGCGGGGACAGCGAGCCTTCTTCGACATCAGGATCTTTGATTCCATGGTCGCCTGTCACCGTAACTTAGCTCTCGATGCTGCACATAGGAGGAACGAGAACGACAAGATAAAGGCATACGGGGAGAGAATTCAGAACGTTGATCAAGGCAGCAAAGCAGCTTCACTCCTCTAGTGTTCACAACCTCTGGTGGGATGGGACCAAGTGCAAGATGTTTCTACGCCAGACTCGCGGAGGTGATCTCCGAACAGAAGCAGCAGCCCAGAAGTTATGTTATAGCCTGGATGAGATGACGACTGACCTTGTCTCTCCTTCGGTCGGCTTTGCTCTGCCTCAGGGGAACGAGAGTTTCGGCTCCAAAGCCGACAACAGCTGCAGATATTGACTATGAGCCTACAGTCACTGAATGCCGCATAGATCTGCGGCTCAACTAATTCAACACTGCTAGGATAGCTACTCATGTATTAGGGTATTTAATATTAAGGTAATAAAATGATGGCGAAGGTGTGGCTGTTGGGGGAGGCTGGAGGCCACGTTTAAAAAAAAAAGTAGTAGTAGTAGTCGTAGTCGTAGTAGTAGTAGTCGTAGTAGTAGTAGTAGTAGTAGTAGTGTTATTGGAGGGGACATATGCAGAGTGTGTGGGGGAATTTCACAGTGTGTCGGTGAATATCGGATGTCACCCAAAGCGTTGTCATCGAAGGTTTTTCTCTTCCCTTACGGCATTAATTGAAAATATTCAGTGTGTTCACCAGCGATTACCAAGCGAGTTGTGAGTGCTTGGTGTGACTCCCGTCTGGTGCAGGTGCCAGTGTCGATAGGCCTACTTTGGCTGGGTGGCCTCGTGACTCTCGCCCTTATGGTCAGTGATAGAAGGCCAAGTGTTCTACGCTTGCGCTCGCCTCCCACAAGTAACGGTCATTTCATGTACTGCCAGCCGACCAAGTGAGTATATACAGTATAACTAATATTAACATCAGTGCGACCATAGAAATAGTGGTTATTTCTGCCAAGGATATATAAACAAGTGTTAGGTGTGACATTCTTGCTCCCAGTGTATCACTCTGATGTGTGGACTGTCGCCCTCAGGGGGTTGGCCAACACACCCACGTGCGCACGCGCACGTATGCCCCTACTTCCCCGACACAGCAGTCCAGCCTGTCCCCTCTCCGCCCTTTCCTAATAAAAACTAGTTTCTTCTTCGTAATGGGACCAAAGCAGATTTCGGAGGCGGATGTAACTGTCGCCCAAGGTGCGGAACACTATGCCGGATAACAGACATTGTTGCGTCTGTGCTAGCCAGAACCAAAATTGCACTAGCTGTGATTGTGCGAGAAGCAACCGACCATATGTAGTTTGCAGAAAGGGAAACAATTGTCGGAACCCACATGGCAGGGAGCTGACACAGAAGACCACAGTGGATATCGCCGGAATCCAACCGCCCGATGATATCGTAAATGATAGCAGTGAGTCTACTCAACCTGAAAATGTAGTACCAATTAACGCTGCTCCAATAGTAGCAGATGTCCACGAGGTGAATGGCAGTCAGCCACCACAGTGGAATGGCATGTCGATGGAAAATGCGGACATATGGGTTGAAGAAACTTACTCAAAAATTGTCAGGTGGTCGCCAGCTAACCTGTTTGAACCACCCAAGTGTGCGGCCACCAAAGAAATGATTAGGGAGATGACTCGCCTCATAACCGAATACACTCACGACTGCTTCCTTGCCTCTTTAGCTCTTCATATACTGGCATTAATACCCCATTTATTCTATAAGCGGACACACACAAGGACTAAGCACAAAGAAAATGTGGCAGCAATGAAGAGAAGATTGAAAATGTGGCAGAATGGAGCCCTTGATGATCTCCTATGTAAAGCAAGAACACTGCAGAAGAGACTAAAATTTACAGGAGACGGAAAGCAAAACACCGATTACGTTGCAAGAAAGGAAAAACATCTCCCTGCAAGTGAAGACGAAGGCATCAGGTTCCAGGGTGACTATATCCCACCAAACGCAGTCCTGTTCGAGAAAATAACTGGAGGGATGGTATGGAAAAAGGCACTGAAAACTCAGGGAGGGGCCGGCCTTTCAAGTCTGGATGCAACCGGTTGGAGAGTCATCCTCAGCACTAACAAGTTTGGGCCATAGCAAGTGTTATCTGCACTGCCTTTGCCGCCCTTGCAATAAAGCTAGCAACCTCGTGCTACCAACACCTCCATGCTGTGACGGCCTGCCGCCATATTCCCCTGGATAAGAATCCAGGAGGTAGGCCTAAAGGGGTGGGGAAGGTGCTGAGGCGGATCATCTGGAAATGCTGTGAGGACAGCAGCAGGGAACCTGCAAGTTTGTGCTGGCCACCAGGCTGGTGGGGAGGCTGCCATTCACGCCATGAGAACGATACTTGAGCATCGTGATTGTGAAGCCGTTTTCCTGGTGAACACTTGAAACACATTCAACATACTTAACCGCAAAGCTGCACTGCACAACATTAAGATCAAGTGTCCAAGCTTTGCAATGTATGTTGAAAACACCTATAGGAATCCATCAGACCTCTATATAGTAAACAACAAGGCTCTAAGAGGTGATACCATCATACAGTCAACTGAGGGAACAACGCATGGGGACCCTTTTGCAATGGCAATGTATGCAATAGGCCTATTCGTGCTCCAACACCCAATAAAATTTTAAACAACCAAGGTCAAGCAAGTGGCGTATGCTGACGACCTTACAGGAGCAGTAAAAGTGGAGGACATCAAAAAGTGGTGGGACCTGGTAACATCACGAGGTCCACAAATAGGGTTCTACCCAAACACCATCAAGTCCTTCCTCATTGTGAAGCCAGAACATTATGAACGGGCAATGGAGGTGTTCGGTAGAAATGCGGTCAAAATAACAAAGGATGGCCAAAGACACCTAGGAGCAGTAATCGGTAAGACGGACTTCAAGACCGAGTACGTAACGGGAAAGGTGAATGAGTGGGTTAGGGAAGTCCAAGCTCTGTCTGATATTGCTAACACAGAGCCACATGCGACTTTTGCAGCAGTCTCCCATGGAGTCAAGTATCGCTGGAACTACCTGATGCGCACTATCCCTGATATCGGACCCCTCCTCCACCCTCTGGAAGAAGCTATCAGCGTCAATTTCATTCCCAAATTAGTGAAACACCTTCACTTAACCCCAGCAGAAAGATCATTTCTTGCACTACCACCGAGACTGGGAGGAATGGGATTGACCAATCCAGAGGAGATTGCTGCCACCGAACATCAAAACTCAGTTACCACATAATACCTCAGAACGCAACAGGTGAGGTGGATACCAGTGAAGTAGACAAGATTCGAAGGTCCATTACGACAGAGCGACAACACGGCCAAAGTGATATGTTACAGCAACTGATGCTGCAAGTACCAGAGAATTTGAAGAAAAAAAAGTAGCTATAGTGCAGGAGGTGGGCGCCTCGAATTGGTTAACTACGTTACCAATAAGAGCAATGGTTTCACTCTCAATAAACATGAATTTCAGATACCATTGCTCTAAGGTACGGTTGGCCAGTAGAAGGCTTGCCCTCCTAATGCGTGTGTGGCTCTTCCTATGATTTCGGTCGATCTCGCCATGGTGTGCAAAAAAGAGGGCTTCGTATGCATGAGGCATGACGAAGTAAAGAATCTCACAGCAAATATGTTGCAGGAAATCTGTCGTGATGTCAGGGTAGAACCGATACTTCTTCCATTGCACGGTGAGAATTTCCAACATAGGACTTGAAACACATTCAACGAAGCCCGTATTGACGTCAGTGCTCGAGGATTTTGGACGAGAAGACAGCGAGCCTTCTTTGACAGGAGGATTTTTTATCCCATGGCCGCTTGTCACCGTAACTTAGCTCTCGACGCTGCACACAGGAGGAACGAGAACGACAAGATAAAGGCATACGGGGAGAGAATTTAGAAAGTTGATCAAGGCAGCTTCACTCCTCTGGTGTTCACAACCTCTGGTGGGATGGGTCCAAGTGCAAGATGCTTCTACACCAGACTCGCGGAGGTGCTATTTGAACAGAAGGAGCAGCCCAAAAGTTATGTTACAGCCTGGATGAGATGTCGACTATTCTTCTCTCTCCTTAGGTCTGCTTTGCTCTGCCTCAGGGGAACGAGAGCATCAGCCCCAAAGCCGAGAACAGTTGCAGATATTGACTATGAGGCTACAGTCACTGAATGCCGCATAGATCTGCGGCTCAACTAAATCAACACAGCTAGGATAGCTACTTATGTATTAGGATATTTAATTTTAAGGTAATAAAATGGCGGCGTTTAAAAAAAAATAGTAGTAGTAGTAGTAGTAGTAGTAAGGATCTCACAGCAAACATGTTGAAGGAAATCTGTCGGGACGTCATGGTAGAACCGACCCTCCTTCCACTGGATGGCGAGATCTTCCAACACAGGACTTCAAACACATCTAACGAAGCCCGTGTGGACGTCAGTGGTCGAGGATTCTGGACGCGGGGACAGCGAGCTTTCTTCGACATCAGGATTTTTGATCCCATGGCCGTTTGTCACCGTAACCTAGCTCTCGATGCTGCGCATAGGAGGAACGAGAACGACAAGAGAAGGGCATATGGGGAGAGAATTCAAAATGTTGATCAAGGCAGCTTCACTCCTCTAGTGTTCACAACCTCTGGTGGGATGGGCCCAAGTGCAAGATGTTTCTACGCCAGACTCATGGAGCTGATCTCCGAACAGAAGCAGCAGCCCAGAAGTTATGTCACAGCCTGGATGAGATGTCGACTGTCCTTCTCTCTCCTTCGGTCGGCTTTGCTCTGCCTCAGGGGAACGAGAGCTTCTGCCCCTACTCCGACAACTGCTGCAGATATTGACTATGAGGCTACAGTCACTGAATGCCGCATAGATCTGCGGCTCAACTAAATCAACACAGCTAGGATAGCTACTTATGTATTAGGATATTTAATTTTAAGGTAATAAAATGGCGGCGTTTAAAAAAAAATAGTAGTAGTAGTAGTAGTATCATGATGTTGGTCAACTCGTTCCTTACGCCAGGACGTTGACAAGTAAATTTAACATTTTAATACTCCATAAAAATTACAAGATCCCATAATAAGGATATATAGTAATTCATTTAATGTTGTGAACTCAACCCTGACCCCCACCCTGTGAGAGGAATACGACACGACACATAATCACTCATTTCACAATTAAAACAGGTTATGCAATTAGGTCAGTAGAACGAAGAGGAATCCTAGGGCTCAAAGGGGGCTTGGGAACTAAGCAAAGAATTTTGCTGTTACAAAGAAATGTCGTCAATTAGTTCAGGGCCTCTCTCACGTTATCAGAAAAAGCTTTTTGTTTTTGAAATCACACTTAACAAGAACAGCCAATAAAAGAGAAAGAGAGAGAGAGAGAGAGAGAGAGTGAGAGTTTATGATCATCGCCTTAAGACACTACTCAGCTCTCAGTTGCCTCCCCTGGGGGACCCTTCTTCGACGTCCTCGGCAGTTTATCAGAGGAGACGTCCCCACTCCCCTACCATGCCTCTTCGCATGATGAGGATCGATTTTTTGGTACACCGGTGTTGGCTTCAGTGGTTTCGTGAACACAGAATGGTGAAATACATCGTGGCTTAATATTGAAATTAAGTTTGGTGGGTACTGTTAGATGAAGTGCAGAGAGAGAGAGAGAGAGAGAGAGAGAGAGAGAGAGAGAGAGAGTACGCTAAACATTAATAACACAAACACACACACACACACACACACACAGACATTGTATTACAATTTTGATAGGTCTTTCGAGTCATTTAGGGACTGCTGTGTGCTCTGGATGGATTTCTGAGACAGTCTATAGCAGGGGTTCTTAACCTGGTGTAAATTTACCCCCAATGGGTAAAAAAAAAATGGGGGTAAATAGGCTTGTCTAAAATAATGCAACTATTACTCCATCATCTGCTTGAGACTTTACTGGCAAAAGATAAATGTACGATAATTTTTACCTATAGTTTTAACTCTGAAAACGTTTCCCACACTGCTGTCAGCAGAATTTGTAAACACTGCACACTCGCTCATAACACACACGCTGCTCCAAGCAGTCTTGTGTAATTTTACACGCAATTAAGGCAAGTTTTTGATGTCTTAGGGTGCGGCCACACAAGCGTACATTTTGCCGCCAACATGGCTATTTGTGCGTGGGAAGTAAGTGACTGGTCTTGCCAGAACTATGGTTAAGAACCCCTATTTTACACTGTGCACGCCGAGAAACACAGAGCCATCCAGTCACTGTCCTGAGAACACTACTGCAGAATTAAAGGATTTTTATAAATATTGCACAACTCAGAAAAGCAAAGCATGAAATACTTAGTGTGATCTAAAATCAATGGTCACCTCATTATTCAATTTTTCAATTTCAATTGTTTATTCCTTGATCGAGGAAGCGGGATCCTAGTGCTGTCACTAGGTACCCCTGTACAATGACACCAGAAGCATCTGGCAAGTGTGACAAGTATATACAGTATAAATATTATAAAGGGGTTTACTAAAGCCTAAGGAAGGAAGGGTATTCCTTAAACACATAATCAATGTTATTAACATAATATCTGGCCAGTATGGGGAGGATCATCGTGTCTCCGTCAGGGGGTCGTGGAGTGGTGGTCCAGCAGGCGTCACGGAAGCGTTGTGTGTGGGGACATCTTAGGAGGTAGTGGATAAGGGTGCGGCTGTCGGGTCTTCTACATAATGCACAAGAGCGTTGCTCAGGGAATGCGGGGATACCAATCTCCCAATCAAAGTCATACCCAGTGATGATACGGGCACCTCATTATTTCAGTAAAATAGTTCCGCTTAGAAGACGAACAATAAATAGCACACAAAACTTAATTAACAAAAGATATCCTTCTCACCTGGACGAGCCAGATAGTCCTGCCTCCAATTAACCGTGAGTTAGGAAGCAACACTCTACACTCAGTAATTTGTCTGCTCTTGCATGTATTATATTATAAGAGTGTAAGAAAACCCAATTACCAAAGAAAGGAATGGGTCCACAAGGCTACTGACCAAACACATTTCCCGATGCTATAGGTAGACAATAGGCAATACAACCTTAGGCCTTTGTCCACAAATCTACTAGCAGATATCAATATATACCCTTGTTACAGGATCGACAATCAATAAATTCCACGTAAAAAGGTCAAGGGAGAGTTAAACCCTGTATGGTCAAATGTTGTTACCTAGCAGGCTGGTTACATTATCTTGATCACCTTGGTAATCAAAATGAAGTATCTATCTCGGAAGCCCTGTTTTCTGAAAAACAAAAACAATGGTGTTTGTTGAAAGCGGTTCAAAAGGCTATTAAACCAACAGATTTCACTGACGTACAAAAAAATGGTGACACACAACTTTTAACTTGTAGGCAGAGGAAGAGATTCCTGTAAGATGAAATTGATGAGTTGTGTACTTAGAGCTAAAAATGGAACACTTAGTGAAACAAACTCCTAAGATTGACCGGAAATTAAAAAGAAAAAAAAGATTCTCGCCGAATGGTATGAATCCTCCTCACACCCTTCTACCCGACACGCACAACACCGGAAAGGAACCGTGGTTGATGCATTTCTATATAAGAACATAAGAATGGAGAAAACTGCAGCGGGCCTATTGGCCCTTACTGGGCAGTCCCATGTACACCAAACCCCTATTGCTCATATATCCATCCAACCTATCCAGCGTATTCGAAATAATGATGATATTTGGTAGCTTGTTCCACTCATCCACTACTCTATTTCTAAACCAATGTTTACCTATTTCGCGCCTAAATCTGAATGTGTCTAATTTAAAACCATTGTTTCGTGTTTGCTCCTGGTTGGATAGTTTGAGGACATTTGTAATGTCCCCCGTTTTCAACCCAGACTTCCATTTATGCACCTCTATCATATCGAGCTTCACTCTACGTCTCTCGAGGGAGTGCATATTAAGATGCCTAACGTGTCTCTGTACTCAAGGTTCCTAATGCCCGGGATTAGCCTTGTCATTCTCCTCTGAATTCTTTCCGAGGATTCTATATGAATTCTGTAATACGGTGACCAGAATTGAACTGAGTAATCCAAGTGAGGTCTCACAAGCGCAAGATATATTTTTAGGATGACCTGGCAAGTCTTGTAACTAATCCTCCTTTGAATGAACCCAAGTACTTTAGTAGCCTTGTTTCAAGCAAATACATATTGTTTACTTGGCTTAACATTCCTACTTATCATTACTCCTAAATCTTTCTGGCATCTGGTTTCCCTGTTTACATCTCCTATACTGAGTACTTTACATTTGTCCACATTGAATTTCGTCTGCCATTTTTCAGACCATTTGAAAAATTTGCTTAGTTCTTTCTGTAGTTTTGCGGGATCATCGTCAGATTTAATCACTCGCCCTATTTTAGTGTCGTCAGCAAATTTGCTTATGTTGCTGTCTATGCCGATATCAATGTCTTTTATGTATATAATAAATAAAAATGGTCCAAGTACTGAGCCTTGGGGAACTCCACTAGTAACGTTCCTCCAATCGGATTTAGTGCCGTTAATGCTCACTGGCTGTTTCCTGTCTTGTAACCACGCCCTAATCCAATTTAGAATATTCCTTAAATGCCATGAGCCTCCACTTTTCCTATTAGTCTTTCGTGGGGGACTCTGTCGAAGGCTTTCCTAAAGCCGAGATATGCAACATCATAATTGTGCCCCTCGTCCACTGATTCGAAAACAGATGAAAAGAATGTTAATAGATTAGTTACATATGAACTCCCACTTGTGTAGCCGTGTTGGGAATCATTGATCAACTTATGCTTCTCCAGGTATTTTGAATAGAGTTTGAAATGATATCTTCTATTTATTTGCCTACAATTTATGTTAAACTGATTGGACGGTAGCTAGAGGATAGTGATCTATCTCTCTTCTTGAAAATCGGTATTACATTCGCTATCCGCCAGGATTCTGGTACTACACCCGTTTTTAAGGACATGTTAAACAACTTTGCTAAGGGCATACTTAGCTCTTGCCTACATTCCTTTAATACTCTGGCAAATATCTCATCGGGACCTGGTGACTTATTAGGCTTTAGTTTGTCTATTTGCTTGCTAACATTGTTACTAGTCACTGTTATCTTGCTTAATTTATTTTCTTCACTATCTCTGTATGGAGTCCGTGCCTCGGGTATCATGTTTAAATTTTCGGTTTTGAAAACTGTTGAAATATATTTATTCAGATTATTGCTCATTTCTCCGTCGTTATCAGTTAGCTCGCCGGTATCCAAGTGTAATGCTCCAACCTTTTCTCTTGTTTTAGTTTGATACATTTGATTGAAACCTTTGGGGTATGACTTCGCCTCCCTTGCTACCTTCAGTTCATTATTCCACTTTGCTTTTCTTATCTCGGTCTTAACCCTACCGGCAAATACTTTATAATAATCTCGGAGGTAAACTTCACCACGATTTATTCTCCTACCTATAGCCTTCCTTTGTCCAATAATTTTCTTTAAATAAATATTTATACATTTAGGGTCATTGTTGTTTGATCTGAGTTTTCTGTATGGTATATTCTGCCTTTGTGCATTAAGTAACTCATTATTTAAGTTGGTGTGGAACTCTTCAACCTCAGATCTCGTTATCAGGTCATTCTCAACTGTTAGGTCTCCGGGTAAGGTGAGGTCGCCCTCTGTGGGTACATTATGTGAGGTCACCTCATGTGATGTCATGTAATTCACCCCCAAGCGTGACACCCTTTCTCTCAACTGCCTCTTCAAACTATCAAAGTTTGCCCTTCTGAAATCTGGGACTGCAATGGAATTTTCCTTGCATCTGCTCTGAAATTCTAACTGGAATCTAATTTCTTTGTGATCGCTGTTAGCAAGTTCGTTCCCTACCTCGACATTACTAATGAGGTTTTCTCTGTTTGACAGAACTAAATCGAATATATTATTACCCTGGGTGGGTTTGGTTATATGCTGGCTTAGGAAACAGTCCTGGATTGTTTCAAGAAAATCCTCTGAGTCTGAGTTACCCGTACAGTCAATCCAATCTATTTGGCTAAAGTTAAAGTCTCCTACTATACACACTTTGCTATGTATGGAAGCCGTGCTCATATCATCCCAAATAAGTCGCTCATTAACTCTATCAAGTTAAGGAGGTCTATATATTACTCCTGTGATTAATTTTTCCCTACAATCGATTAATTCTATCCAAATTTTTTCTGTATTCCGCTCAGTTTTTATTTCCTTATTTATTTCACACTTCAGATTATCCCTGACATAGGTAGATACTCCGCCTTCTTTCCTAATCTGCCTATCGGTATGGAATAATTTGTAACCTGCAATTTGGTATTCGACAGGTAACTTACGTGAGTCTATGTTTATCCATGTTTCGGTGAATGCTATTATATCGATTTTTTCGGTACATACTGTTGTGATCCCAATATCCTTTATACCTGGGGAGTGAAACCTACCCCAAGTTATCATCAAATAAAAGAACAAACTGGGAACACGGCAATAATTATCCCCACAAAAACCGACTCAACTGATTGTACTTGAATAAATAAGAATAAGTTGGAGTAAGTGAGTCACAAATGGGAAGATAATTAAATAATTCAATCATGTTCTTAAAGGAGTACTGTCTAGCAACCATAGAATTTAAGGGAATAAGTGATTGTATATTAAAATAAGAGTGATGCCGGAAGGGTGAAAATATACCGTTAAAGAATTTAATTTAAATGAATATTACTTAACATTAACTATATTAAACACAGACATTACAATATATACACAACAATCACAACCAACTGGTTATTTCCTACCAAATAGGAGATTCCTTAACACCAGGATCCCTTCCTAGGTCAGCTGAGATATTCTAATTATTTTCAGAGTCTATCTATAATTTACCTGGATAATCCCAAGAACAACAATAAGATAATAGTAAAAATAACAAGTTATTAATAGCTTGTGTGTAGTGGAGGTGTAAACAGATACCACACGACATGAGTGTTATTGGCACGTGACACCTCCCCCAAAAAGTGAGTTTACAACTAACTGGAAGCGAAAATGGATATACAGCTACAAAGTGAAATTAATAACTAACACAATCAGTTTAAATCAATATGAAGCAAATTAATTCATAATATAAACACAAGGTACTCATTGACAGAATAAAACAAAGAAAAAATTTAGAGACATAGTTTCTAGATAATCAGACTCGAGAAAGTGCATCAGCCGACACGTTCTCTTTTCTGCGGATATGGGAAATGTTCAAGTTATAGGGCTGAAGTGATGGAGCCCACCTCAAAAGTCTTTGGTTGGTATGTTTCATCCTGTCAACAAAAGTAAGTGGGTTATGATCAGTGAACACTTGAACGGGATAAGCAGTGCTGCCAACATATACTTTGAAGTTTTCTAGTGCCATGATCAGTGATAAAGCCTCCTTTTCAATGGTGGCATAGTTTTTTGATATTTGTTAAATTTTCTAGAAAAATAACAGTGGATGAAGCACTTGATCGCTCTCACCCTCTTGCAGAAGCACAGCACCGGCACCAGTTTCACTGGCGTCGACATGGAGAGTGAACTGTTTGTGGAGGTCAGGGGCAAGAAGTACAGGAGCATTTGCCAGCAGGGATTTTATATTCTCAAAAGATTCCTGGCAAGCCGTAGTCCACTTGAAGGTTTTCTTGCCACTCAGTAGGTCAGTCATGGGGGAGACAATGGAGGAGATGTTTGGGCAAAAAGGGCGGTAGTACCCCGCCATACCCAGCAACCTCATCACACTCTTCTTATCGGCTGGCACTGGATATTGTTGAATTGCCTCAATTTTGGCTGCTATAGGCTGGACTTCCCCTTGTCCGACCACGTGCCCCAAGAAAGTGACGTGGGTATGGCCAAACTCACTTTTGACGAGGTTCACCGTCAGCTTGCTTGCAGCCAGTAAGGAGAAGAGGGCTTGTAGACGACTCATGTGATCTTCCCAGGAACTGCTGAAGACGATGAGGTCGTTTGGGTAACAGCGGACACCTTCCAGACAAGAATAATGTAATTCATGAGGCGTTGAAAGGTTGCAGGGGCGTTCCGCATACCAAACGCAAGGACTGTGAATTGGTACAACCCCTCAGGAGTGACAAAAACAGAGATGGCCCTGGAGCGTTCAGTCAGCCTTAATCTGGTAGTAGCCCTGGAGGAGATCCAACTTGGTCACCTACCTTGCCTGTCCAAGATCGTCGATCACGTCGTCGATGCGTGGCAAGGGATAACCGTCTGGTTCAGTGACAGCATTCACCTTGTGATAATCCACACACAGCTGCATCGACCCATTCGGCTTTGGAACTAGAACAACAGGGGATGCCCATGGACTGATGCAGGGGTCCATGAGGCCCAGCTCTTGAAGACGCTGCACCTCGGCTCGCACACACTCCCGCTTGAAGGCATTAAGACGGTAGGGGCGCTGTCGGATTGGCTTGGCTCCCCTGGTCTCAACGTCATGCTCCAGCACCGAACAGGAGTGTGGGTAATCACCAACTATAATAAGATACTCCTGTAATAAAGACTTTATATTATTGGCTTGGTCACTAGAGAGATGGCACAACTTAGCACTGGGGTCCTCCAAGATAGTCGAGCTTTCCACTTTTACACTAGACCCATTCATTATATCAGAAAAACACTGATCTTTATCATCCTTACACTCTGGCACAATGATACAAGTTGGCAAGGATTGATCAACACAAGCAACTGCTTTTCCCAGGGTTTCCTCACGAACATGATACGACTTTAAAAGATTGACATGCATAAGGCGTTTTTTCTTACTCCGTTCAGGGGTGCTAATTACATAATTCACGGCCCCCTGTTATTCTAGAACTTCATATGAACCACTGTATTTGGATTTAAAAGGGTGATCATGTAAGGGCAGGAATGCCAACACCTGCTTCCCCACTTGGAATTCTCTTGGTTTTGCCTGATGGGCCTTATCAAAATAAAGTTTCATTCTCACCTGAGCACACCTTAAGCTGGACTGGGCAAGTTCTACAGCCAGACGCAACTTCTCCTTGAATTGGACCACATATGAAGCTAAGGGCGTCGCCCTCTGGTCACTCAACCAACACTCTTTTAACACCTTAAGAGACCCTCGCGCCTCATGTCCATAGACGAGCTGGAAGGGAGAGAATCCTAGCGACTCTTGTTTACTGTCCCGAACAGCAAACAAAAGCAGGTCAACTCCCTCGTCCCAATCCTTCCCAGTCTCCAGACAGAAGGTGCGCAACATGATTTTTAGTATTTGGTGAAACCTCTCTACCAGCCCCTGTGACTGAGGGTGATAGGCCGAAGACCTCGACTGCCGGACTCCCAGGGTTTGCATTACCTGATTAAACAACCGGGAAGTAAAATTGGAACCCTGATCTGACTGCACCACTGTAGGAAGGTCTATTTGAGTGAAGAAGTGGGTTAAAGCTTTGATATCATTCTTCGCTGTGATGCGGCGCAAGGGAATGGCTTCAGGATAGCGGGTTGCACAATCAATAATGTTTAGCAAGAACTGATGACCACGAAGGGTCTTAGGTAAGGGACCGACACAATCTATGACCACCTTACGAAAGGGCTCTTCAATGACTGGGATAGGCTGCAGAGGGAATGGTTTGACACTGGGGTTCGGTTTCCCCGCTACCTGACAATCATGGCAAGTGCGACAGTAAGAGCTGACGTCTTTCTTCATCCTAGGCCAAAAGAACTGGGATAAAATTTTTGCATAGGTCTTTCTAACTCCTAAATGACCACCCACCCCATCATGAGCTATACTAAGTATGTCCTGCCGCAAAGGTTTGGGAATAACAACTTGATGATGAACTAACCAAGGGTGATTGGCAGGAGAATTGGAGAGACGGAACTTCCGCATTAATACACCAGACCTAGTGTAGTAGCAATTTGATTCTTGCTCAGCTTCTGACTCAGTAACTGACCTATTGAGAAAACCTACTAGCTCAGGATCCCCAGCTTGTAGCTCAATAAATTTACTCCTAGTGATGGGAGAGGAACCAAAACTAGTGATATCTGGGTTCCTATCTCCATCACAACTAATCTGGAGGTTATCTGGTTGTGGGGAGTCCTCAAAAAATTCACTGAGACCAAGATCAGTATGGTCCGGCTGGATAAGATTATCCTCGGGCTTCTCACAGTCCTGGAGGGAAACTCCATCAACTTTACTAGTCTCTTCTACCTCTGTACTGCGGCTCATGCTACGGGTCACAGCACAGGCAGGGAACAACCCTGGAAAGTCTACTTCTAACTGCATAGTATTATTCTCGGCAGTGGGACAAGATGAGACTATAACATTAGGGAACATCATGTCCCCAACTAGGTCATTTCCTATCAATAGAGAGACCCCTTCTACAGGTAAGCTATCTACTACTCCTAACGTGACATAGCCTGACTTTATGGATGACCGCAGGTACACTTGGCAAAGGGGAATACGCGACCCGCCGGTCAAACCGTTCACAAGCACCCAGCTACCAGTATAGCATGAATCCAGGAATGGAGCAGCTTCTTTTGTAACAAGAGATAAGGCTGAACCTGTGTCTCTCAAGAGTTTAACAGAAGTGGGTTGACTGAATTGATCCAGAGCTAAGGAACCAGGGGAACAAAATGGTTCACAGGTTGGTATCATAGGAGAGGAGGAAGCTTCCAGGGCAACAGTCTGACTGAGGGCAGTGACACAGGGCTCCAATAATTTCTCCGATTGCTCGGCCACCCTGACCAAAAGAGAGGGGGATCCTTGGTGAGATGAATTTCTTTTCTTTAACTTGAGACAGTCGCTGATGACATGTCCTGGCTTCTTACAGTACCTACAACCAAAGTTTCTCTCACCAGTAAGGGTAGATCCACCTGTCCCATGGACAGTGGGCTCACCTGGGGTAGATGGTGCAGAACCTGAGGGTCGGGTCGGTATGACAAGAGGCAAGGACCCCGGTGTAGATGTTGGTGTGGGCCGCTTGAAGGAAGTGAAGGACTGGGACATGGGAGCATAAGACCTGGAATTTACATTTCTATTAGTTAAGGAATAATGGTCAGCCACTGGACCAGCATTAGCCAGGGTACAGATACCTCTCTGATCCAAGTGTGCTCGAATGTCGCCTGGGATACACTTTCTAACCTCCTCTAGCAGGATTAGTTCAACAAGCTTGTCATGTTCTACATGGGCAGACTCACTTTCAATCCACCTCCGACAAAGGACCTGTTTCTGCCTGAAGAACTCCACAAATGTTTGTTTGTCAGTCTTCCGGCAGTTACGGAACTGTTGCCGGTAGGCTTCAGGAACAAGTTTATAACTATTCAAAACTGCGGACTTAACAAGGGCATAGTCTCGACATTGATCCTCAGAGAGGGAAGAAAACACATCTAATGCTTTACCAGTGAAAGATCTATAAATAAGTTGAGACCATTGAGAAGAGGGCCACTTGTTAAGTCGGGCAATTTTCTCAAAAAGAGAGAAGAACTTGTCTGGTTCTTCCTCATTAAATTTAGAAACACTGTTGAGACATTTGTCTACACTGAATGTTGAAGTATTACTACCTTGAGCCAAACCTCGTTGTTTGAGAGTTTCCAGCTCCACCTAGAGCCTTTTGAGTTCAACTTGTAAGGCCAAATTACTTGGTGTAACAATTTCCCCTGAATTTCCCGACGGTTGGGCTATGATTTCACTGTCAACAAGGTGGGTGAGGACAGCCTCTTCTAACCTAGCCTTATTCATGGAAGAGCGGCATTCTAAATCATAATAATGAGCAAGGGATTGCCACTCTGCCTTCGTAAGCCCCTTCAGTCTTTCGGCTGAAGGTGAAGCCAAAAAGCTTTCCAGGTCAAACATGTTGAACTCAAAATCGTAGCAAAAAAAATGTAACCGTGGTAGCTAAGCTAACTAGCTAGCTAATCAATAATATTTAAATGCAATCAACTGTGAAACACAGCAAGGGATTCACCAAACACGTGGTACACAAAGATAAGGGTTAACTCATCAGTAGCTTAAGCAATAAAACAGGAGCAATATAATTAAATGAACACCGTAAATACAGCAACTTGCATCCAAAAATACTTAGCTATGAAACAACACCTGGCGAGTAAACACCACTTGATATAGCACAACAATGGTTAACTCCGGGACCTAGGCCCCCACTTGTCGTGATCCCAATATCCTTTATACCTGGGTAGTGAAACCTACCCCAAGTTATCATCAAATAAAGGAACAAACAGGGAACACAGCAATAAATATCCCCACAAAACCGACTCAACTGAATGTACTTGAATAAATAAGAATAAGTTGGAGTAAGTGAGTCACAAATGGGAAGATAATTAAATAATTCAATCATGTTCTGAAAGGAGTACTGTCTAGCAACCATGGAATTTAAGGGAATAAGTGATTGTATATTAAAATAAAAGTGATGCCGGAAGGGTGAAAATATACCGTTAAGGAGCTAAATAAAATGAATATTACTTAACATTAACTATATTAAACACAGACATTACAATATATACACAGCAATCACAACCAACTGGTTATTGCCTACCAAATAGGAGATTCCTTAACACCAGGATCCCTTCCTAGGCCTAAGTTAACGTGCCACTAATTACCAGATACCACTAGGGTATTGTAGATGACTGAACAAGGCACGTCTGTACTGGGTCGGTGTGGACACGTCCTGCCTATAGCCTATGCCACGGTTTACTAGAGAGAGAGTCTCTGCCACACAGCATGTGAGTGAGGAGTGTCTTAGCTCACGTGACTCAGGACAGTTGCCAAATAGTCTTGTAGCTAATTAATACTACTCTTGGTTTGACTTAACAGAGTAACACAAATGATGCATATTAATGACATACATAGATATACAATTAACCTAAGTAACTAAGAACAAGAATAAGATAATAGTAAAAATAACAAGTTATTAATAGCTTGTGTGGAGTGGAGGCGTAAACAGATACCACACGACATTCATGTTACCGGCACGTGACAATACTAATGCCCTGATTTCATCCATTTTGTTTCTCATACTTCTACTGTTTGCGTAGTAGACATTTAAGTTAGTTGTGTTTAGGTTTTAACTCCCTGCCTAATTTAGTTTTGTCATAATTCCAAGCACTATTTCTCTGTAACCTTTCACTTTGTTTACCCGCTCCCATTGCAGTCTCCTCCACCTCCGTGCTCATATGTTCTTCTAGCAGTTTAAAGACTTCGACATCTTTGAACTGCCCTCTCGAAAAAATCAGCCAGGGTTGCCACCCCATCCCTAGACAGATGCACCCCATCCCTAGCATAAAGGCCCCTTATGCAGTAGAAGTTGTTCCTGTTGTCAATGAATGGGACTGATATTGACTTGGTTCGAGTGCACTCACGTCCACGTAAAAGGTAAAATTATACCATGACACTGCAGTAAAGTTGCTTTCATTGGTAGCAGATAACAAAATAAGCATTTTCTCTTTAATATGGTTAGGGTCCGGGGAGTTGGCTAAGAAGTTTGGTAAGGTTAGCTAGGTTTCTTTCGTTGGTTAGGTCAGGTTCTATTACGTTCACTATTATTCATTTGCTACAGAAATGCATTGAATTAAAGATACTCAGAATATTAAGATATAACTAGAGCCGGACCCAAAAATATTATGGAACATTATGGGCAATTTGTGAAAATTTACCAATCTTGTATACTGGTGATGAATGAGTTCACATGTGTGTGTGAGGTAGAATGAAGACTTCAGCATCAGTACTGAATCAACCCTGAACTAGGCTAATATGCTACAAGTATAGAACCCTGACCTAGGATAATATGCTACAAGTATAGAACCCTGACCTCGGCTAATATGCTACACGTATTGAAATATTTAATTAATTTAAGATATACTATCTGATTAATACATCACCAGTAAAAATATTGACAACTAAAGAGAAATTTTCCTGGAGTGTGTCAAACAACCCATACTGTAATGTTAGTTATGGATAATAAAAATGAAGATATACTAAATCAATAGAATTATCAAATGTATCTTCTATATAAGTGGCAAGTGAGTTCACACTTGCGTGTGTTAGATTAGAGTAGGCCTAAAGACATCAACAAAATTGAAGGGATATTTCTAGATTAATGAATGGGTTTCAAATTTGGCGCTCTGATTTTTTGTTATACAAACGTGAATTATAAAATTTTTGAGGGAGGAGTAAGAGAACAAGAACTTTATTCCTCAGGCAAACTTCCACCTAAACCACCCAAGGCTTTACATCTTCAAATATACCAAAGACAGGAACTTTAACAGTGAAGGTCGGAGACAAAGCAGTCTAGCCGTTCGAAATAAATTCTATGAAAAAGTAGCAGCAAAGCACAACCTCTAGAAAGTGGTACTAGAAGAAAGAGATGTCTAGTCAAACTGAACTAAATAATATCCGTTTAAAAAAAATACAAGGCGGTAGACCAAAGACATTAGACCGTCAAGGTCTAATTCCCTGTCTCCAGTTTACCTTAATCTAACATCTCTGTCTCTGCCAGCCCTTACCAAGAACTGAATGGGAAGCGACTGACCTCCGTGACCTGGGTGTCTCCGACTCTCCCTAACCCGAGGAAACGCTTGCCTGAGATACCTGGTTCGGAGCCACCCCAAGACTCGATTCACTATCACTACTGAGATACGAAGCTCATAGCTGCCGGAAATTCTGAAGTCCATACGAATTACCGAAAGAACAATTCACAAACGGTTCGTAACTTAGTTGTGGTCCTCGTATGAACTCTGGGATTAGTTCGTATAATGCCGACAGGTGGCGGCGGTGTGTTTGTTTTCATTTTCCTCTTGGCACGTGTCATGAACTCTTTTGACAACATTTATAGAAGAAAATAGATCATGGAGTTTTAGTTAATATATATATATATATATATATATATATATATATATATATATATATATATATATATATATATATATATATATATATATATATATATATATACAGTATATATGCTGATAACCACAAGGAAGGAAACACGAAGTTCCCAAGCGCTTTCGTGTAATTCACATCTTCAGGGGTGAGTACAGACTAAAGTGAAGTACAAAACAAGGTGTATATATACAGAGGAGGGTGAGACCAGGTCCACAATGGTCAGGTATTAGGTAATGACCCTACTAATCTTTAAATAGCACCGCAACGGTCGGTAGTCAGGTCAGAGGGTAAGGTGACCCAACTCACCCCTGAAGATGTGAATTACACGAAAGCGCTTGGGAACTTCGTGTTTTCTTCTTTCCTTGTGGTTATTAGCATATACCTAGATCACGCGCACCTACAGTGATTTACTTGCATACAGTATATATATATATATATATATATATATATATATATATATATATATATATATATATATATATATATATATATATATATATATATATATATATATATAGTACATGCCAATAGCTGAGAAAGACTTACAAGAAGATGCAAACTTTGTCTTAATGTATTCGTACGTCTATGAAAGCATAGCTTCCGTGAAATACTGTTCATAATTGGCTAGAAGTAAGGAACTAGTAGTAACTGTCATCCAAAAGAAGGAAGGATAACCGGCGGACAACCGTGCCAAATAGAGACTGTAAAATTACACCCTGCCAAGATGATTGTGTCCTGAACAGTTCAGTGATGAGATGTGTGGCCGCCGATGGACACCTCCATCTTGTATGGAGACCTTAACGTACTGTCCTGGCTCAGGGCTGGTGGTAATTATTGCGATGGATTAATTAGTAGCAATCTTACTCGTTCAACCACCAATGTAACTCTGGGTATAGTACATGTACAATCAGAGTACCGTCTCCATATGTGAGGGGTGGCGACCACAGTCCTCAACTCTAAACGTTCAGGGGCTGTTTTTACAAGTCCTCCAAGATTTTGTATCTCTCTGTGGACCCAGTTTTTTATTTCATTAAGCCACCCAGTCTCTATCTTCCACTGGCTCTCTTACCCTAAACTCTGCCCGTTAATATTTCTGTTATCTCTCGTCCCTAATTATATTACCAAAGTATATAATTTTCCTTTTTCTTTCTATACATTTCATTTATATCTAACCTTACTACTTTTTCATATGTTTTCCTGTCAGTGTAATTTATTCTTTACATTCGCCTATAACACCACATTTCAAAGGCCTCCAACTTTCTTCTGATGTCTACAGAAAGTGTCTACGCTTCTGAATCATACTACAGTTCTGATCAAATATAGCCTCACAGAAGCCCCTTTCTCAAATTAAATTTAAATTCCCTCTTTCTTAGTTTTGTATAGATTATCAAATTCTGTTTTTCTTACCCTATTCTTGTTTGGATTTCTTTCGCACATCTACCACCACAGTTAATGTTACTTCCCAAGTACATATCATTTTCAACTTGTTTGAATGTTCATATTTTTATTGACTTGTTTAGGTTTTGACCTGTTAACTTGACCTTTGTTGGGAGAACTTGGTATTAATAATATAATAAATAATGCTGATATATTTGAAAGACTTCAGTGATTTGTGTTTATGTAACGATCTACTCTGGGGTCGTAACAAACTGAAAAAAATTTGTGTATTGTAAGGTGTTCAAGCTGTGCTGCATGGGCGTTTGCAATTGCATTTGACAAAGTCAGTCCAGCAACCATCTTTCATGTCTGACAAATTGCTCCAGTCCACTGAAATAATTCCATCGTTGACAGAGCAACCCTAGTATTCAGGGCTGGGTGGTTCGTAGCTACAGTCTAGCGCTTTATTCCAGATCAATGCTTGGTATGTGCTCCTCTTCAATTTTGGAATGAGAGTATCTGTGGTGGGCGTAAGCCTGTACAAAGCGGTACCTTGTTCATAAACAGGAATCGTCGTGCTTCATTCATCGATGTTGAGTGTGCTGTGTTGGTCGTCACAAACAGAGATGCTGTGAACTCCTCTACAATTTTAAACAATTGGGAGAAAGCATCACTGTGTCTCTCTTCAGCGGATGTCATCTCATTCAGTCTCCTGAAGGCGCATGTAATGAGATTCCTCTCGTGATAGTTGGTCCAATGATTGAACCAAGATTTGTACCCCCTACTCGAGCTATCACAACTGGTGTATGCATGGAAAAACATCAGCCCCTGAATCAGGCTACCGAGAGACTGCCAGATCACGTGGTTTGGTAGGTATCTCACATTCGCTGAGGTACCGTACTTGATCCAAAGGTCTCTCAGATCCAGTTTTTTTTCATTAAAGCCAGTGCTAAGATCAACGTGTCTGTATCCCCACTTCTAATGCAAATTTTACTCGCTCCTTTACTTGATGCATCAAATGAATGTAAGAACAACCTGGTATCATCTTCCTCTTGTTTGGTTGGTGAAACAAGACTCAGATCAGCATTGGTGCAGAGGGCAATGACAGTATCTCCAAAAGTCATGTACAGTTCTTTATGTCCTTGCAGTTCAACCCCATCATGTCGCTTTGTGACTATAAACTCGAACAGTTCCAGTTAGGTTTCTCTGTTTTTAAGGAACTCGTTCCACTTGCAAGGCACTGAGGTTGTCGGAGAGACCTTGTAACGTGGACACTCTCCCCTCCTCTCTTGGGTTTCACTTTTTATGCATTCTTCCAGATAGCGATCGAACACAATGTCAACTCCGTCATGATTCACTAACAGTTTCTTTATCATCAGTAAATATGTATTCAGGATACAATATCTACAGGTTTTGTTTTCTGGGCGAGGCCTCAATGTCTGTATCACAAATGCAGCATCAAGAACATAGCAGTCAATGTCCTTGGGTACACCAGAGCCAGTCAATTCACAATACTCCAGCAAACAATCGACGAGCTTTGAGTGGATGATATCATTAAGTTTGTCAGAATAGAGTAATTTCTTGCCTTGCTCCAGTGACTTTTCTGTTGTCTTCCGTTTACTCTTTCTATCAGAAAACAGCTCAATGTTATCCTTAGAGATAGTCAAGTGCACAGCTCTAGCTCTGACCACAAGAACCTCTTTTTGGAGTTTTATATGCTGCTCCTTGCCTATTTCTTCAATATTACGCATGAGGCACTTAGCAGATTCAGGTGCTCTCATTTTGGTGATAAGGATGGTCATTGACATAAGATCCTTCGAAAAAGGATTTCCTTGCTCATTGAGGTACTTTGTCGGTTTTATCGACATCACTGTGAAATCGACCTTCCACATAGGCAGTGTCTGAATGGTGCTTGGTATCTGGTAACTTAGATGGCTTTCCTGCTTTCTCTTTAAACTGCTTCAACAGTCTGGTGACGATGGGTTCTCGCACCAATTATTATTTCAGAGTATTGGGATCGCTGATAAGCACTGCCAATCCTCAATATTCTTCAAATTATAATTTAACTTCGTGCGCTTGGTCTAGGTGCAAAAAATTGAATTGCTTACTAGTTTTATTGATCGTGAAAATTCCTTTTTGGAGAAGATGGGACAGCTCTGGGTTAGAATACTCAATGTTTTTCTAAATTCATCAGCAGAATAGAGAACAATCTCTAGTATATGGGGTGATCGAAAATAAAAATCCAGATAACCCCCACTCAGTCGGAACAACTCAAAATCATGCTCTCTGATGGCTCGGACATAGACCAGAAACTTGAGTATGAGGTCTAGTACTTGCGACCAGAGTTGGAAGTTCGTTGAGTTCTCTGCACGTTCCTGTGACCAATGCTGAAAGTCTGGGGCGTTAGATGACTAGAACTTGGTTTTGATCAGCTTGAATAAAGAGGCAGCTTGAACTTGGTACACGTAGCGAGTCTTCGTTATGCGTGACGCCTCTAGATAAGGATGTTCAGAACTTGTCATAACAAGATGTAGCTGCATTACTGTACTGATAAGGAAAATGCCCAAACCTTGTTTAGTTTATCAGTGTCCTCAATCCAAAGGCAGATTTACGTTTAGTTGTAAATGGGTATGCAACATATATTTGCATTTCTTACTTTCTTTTTCGTCGTAGCTCAATAAAAAAATGCTTGAAATAACCTTTTCGGGCCACGCCCAAAAAAGCCCCTAAAGTAATTCAGACCTCAGTGGTAGACGCACATACATACTGCGCCGTGGGTGGGTGCGGCCGCGATTTTTTTGCGATTTCAAGCACTAAATTTGGTCATAGCTCAAAACTGACTTTCTCTACCCACACCAACTCGACAATTTCCTTTTGATTGAGCTAAAAACCTCCGATATGGCCGATATGGGGATTTTTGGCTAACTACAGCCAATTAAAGCCAATTATGACCAATTAAAGGTTTAGTTAGTAGGCAGCTGGAGGTAGTAGGTAGTAGGCAAATATAACACAGGGAGGTACTACAGCCTGGGAAGATATTGGAAGCATAACGTGTTGTCTCATGGTAGACCCTGCTGCCATATGGCATCACGAAAATTGTGACCAAGTCCCAGGTTGCTGGTCTGACTTTCTGCCACATTTACACACAATTGCAGGGTCTCAATTGTTTCTTTTACTTTGAGAACACAAAATACATATATCGTTTCTCACTCTTGATCTTTTTTTATTTTTTTGTAATTCTTTATGGTTCTATATTGTTATTATTATTATTATTATTATTATTATTATTATTATTATTATTATTATTATTATTATTATTATTGTTATTTTTATTTTATTTAAAATTTTCTATTTATTATTATTATTATTATTATTATTATTATTATTATTATTATTATTATTATTATTATTATATTTTCACCCCCAGGGCCTGATGTGGTCAGTGACCTGTGCCCGGGGGGCTATTCCCCGTAAAAAAAAATAATAATAATCTCAATTTGGTTCTGGCCCTAAATCGTCTTAGAATCATTTCAGATACTTCCTTGAAAATTGTCCTTGCTCAACTCGAAAGTGAAATAGCTTGCCATTTTTTTACCATTAGAATTAATATAATGCAAATTGTGAAAACAAATATGACAATGTCTAGCCTAAATTCATCACTCTGAAATATTTATGAAGTGCTTTATTCTTACTAAATTTATGTTTTATGAGCATTGATCACTTCACAGGCAATACTTACACACACAAAAAACACGTCATAAGACATCTGTATCAAGCCACACGACACCAATGTTGAAAAGACACCGAGTAGCCAGTGGACGTCTGCGAATCTTCTACTGTAGTCTGATTCTGTTCACAGAGGACGACGTGACGAATTAACAGCGGGCTTTGTCTTGAATATATTTATTCATGATTATAGAAAAATAATAATACTTGCAATACCAGTGGGGTTCCCCAGGGGTCAGTACTAGGCCCACTCTTATTCATAATCTACATAAACGATTTAGATACTGGGATCAGCAGTGACATAAGCAAGTTTGCGGATGACACCAAAATAGGGAGGCAAATTAATTCAGGGCAGGATGCAAATGCATTACAGGAGGATCTGAATAAACTGCAGGGGTGGTCTGAAAAATGGCAAATGAAATTCAACACCAGCAAGTGCAGCGTACTTAACATTGGAAGAACAAATACTTATAATGTATACAGCCTTAACAACACCAACCTAGAGAAGTTGACTTGTGAAGGAGACCTAGGGGTACTTGTAAGCCCGGACCTACGGCCTAGAAAACAGTGCGTTAATGTTCGAAATAAGGCAAACAGAGTATTGGGTTTTATATCTAGAAGTGTAAGTAACAAGAGTGCAGAGGTCTTATTGCAACTATATCTTGCGCTAGTCAGGCCGCACCTCGATTATGCGGTTCAGTTCTGGTGCCCCTATCATAGAATGGATATAAATTCACTAGAGTCGGTGCAGCGAAGAATGACAAAAATGATTCCGGGACTTAGAAACCTTCCATATCAGGATAGGTTAAAGAAACTTAACTTGCATTCCCTAGAAAGACGAAGAGTGTGGGGAGATATGATAGAAGTATTTAAGTGGGTGAAAGGGATCAGTAAAGGGGATATAGATAAAGTTCTTATAATATCCGAGCAGGATAGGACTCGGAGCAAGGGATTCAAGTTGGATAAGTTTAGGTTTAGGAGGGAGATAGGAAGAAACTGGTTCACAAATAGGGTGGTGGACGAGTGGAACAAGCTTAGCAACTTTGTAGTAAGTGCGGGAACTCTGGAAAGTTTCAAAAGGAGGCTAGATAGATTCATGGATGATAGAGAGTGGTAGTAACTCTCGACAGGAGCTGCCATGCACAGGCCAACCGGCCTATTGCAGACTCCTTATTTTCTTATGTTTTTATGTTTAATACAATCATATAAAATGTTAAGTACATATATCTTTTTAAATGGCATATGATAAAAATTTAACTATCATAAGATTAACAAGTTATATCCAAGAAGCAGCTTGCTAAAATTTCAGTTACTTGCTGAGACTGAAGAAGACCCGCGACTTTTTTTTGTAGAGATAGAGGAGGTGAAAGAAGATTAGAGGTGGGGGAGGGAAGTAAAAGTTCGTAATTTGAAGAAATTTAGGAGGAGGTAAGAGAGGGCGGGCTGACCGCCTTGCTGTAGGTTAGCTAAGCTAATAGCGTGTTAGGGTTGTGTCATGGGTTAGTTATTGCCCATCGGTACACTGATGATTGATACTTTTATTGAGATACAAAAAACAATAAAATACAACTCAAAAGGATGAAGTGACAAAAGTTACCCCGATCTTTGAGGCTTTTACTCTCCTCAATGTGCAGTGCAAAGTCTTGCCAATATTTCTCCCTTGCCTCCTTCCTTGCCTGCCCAGATATTTTGGGTATATCCATGAAGATTTACCGATCTTCTTCTCTTCTACCATTCTTTATCCACTCTTAATGTGCTGCCCTTAACATCCGTGTTCATCTAGCAGTGTTTCCTAGCCCCATGTCTCTTATCATTTATCTTTTTCTGTGTTGACTTAGTTAAATATCTTTCTATCTCCCCAACTAAGTAATTATAAAAGCTATCCATACAGACTGGTGTATAATTTCTGTACCATTTCCCTTCATTTTGGGCAAATACTTCTGTGTCATCCTTGTTTAGTTTCAACCTCTTCCTCCTATATCTCACCTGTCTCTTCCGTGATGGTAATTGAACATACACAACAAAATGATCACTGACTAGCTCCCTTATTATCTCACATTCTCCCTGGAGTCCCTGACAAATTACAGATTACAGATTGCCCACGAGGGGAGTAGTTTATTGGGCACCCCCTTACATCCTGTGCAAGGTGAAGCGCAGAAGCCTTTACAGTGCCCAACTGGAAAGCATGCGGAGTTCATGCTTGCCTTTATGACTCATGCATTAAGGGCGTAAAGGCCTGAAGGGTCATGGGTTTTGTCAGCAAGTTACATAAAGTGACAATATGATGAGTGTGTGGGGGGGGGGAGGGGGAAATTCCCTGTTCAATTTATCTGTTTATGGCAAAGTGTGGCAGGTCCCTAATAATGTCAAGTGCCAGGCCTGTCACTCGGAGGAGGGATATCTGGTCAGGGAGGGAAGAGGTGTTGGTAACAGCTGGGGACCTGTAGGAGGTGGTCATAGGGCAAATGAGGATGTGGTAAAAGAGGGTGTGAGAGTCGGTTGACCACAAAGTTTATAAACAGTGAGGCCAGGCTCATGGATGACAATGTACTAGGTGTGGCAAAGTACAGTAGGGGTGGTGGAGGTGATATGGTGTGGTGGGGCAGTTACAGTAGGGCGGAGGGAGGCACATAGGCATTGACAACATTGAGGGACATGCCTTTTAGTGTAATTGTGATAGTATGTGCGTCGACATGTCGGTGGGGTACAGACTGCTTATCATGCAAGCATAATCTAACCTTCTCCTTTAATATGAGTCACTTCCTTATTTCCTAACAAGTATGCATCTGGGTGATCTTGTAAAAATTGAAAAAGTTTTATACCGTTACTATTAACTCTCCCCATTGTTTCCAGTCTTGGATGTCGAGCATTAAAATCTCCTACAGCCAAAGTCGAGTCCAAAAACATGCAATCTGGTAAGGAGTTGAGGTCAGAACAGCTTCCAGAAATATATAAATTTCCTGTGTTCAATTCTCCTTCCTTCAAACATGACTTTATACAGAAGCTTTCTATTCCTTGTACTCTACTCGGTTTCCAACTACTCTAGTTCTGCTGGTATGGAATTCTTCATGTATGTTGAGACCCCTCTTATACCTTCACCCGAATAGAGATGAAATCCCTTATATCCAGACAGTTTAAGCAGGTCGCCTTTCCTGTCCCCAGTCTCTTGAAGGGTAATTATGTCAATATTATTTTAAAGGGTAAAGTAATGGACATCTGTTACTCTATTTCGTAGACCATTAACATTCCAGGACATTATCTTAAGCCTAGCTAGATCCATTATTAATATTTACACACTTTATATCCTTTCCAATCAAACTCTTTAAGAAGGCCCAATCATCCTGCACAGTTTCCCATTTCCTCAAAAGCTTTTCTTTATCAGCATCTTTACACTTTACCAACACTTTTTTAAAACTTTCAGTTATTGCTCCCTGCACTACACAATCATTTATTTTCATCTCCTTCTCTTTAATACTTATCTTAATCACTGAATTTTTCAAAACCTTGGGCTCCTCACTTTCCTCTTTCCCTTCTAATTCTACATAATTCACAGCTTTGTTTTCCTTTTCTTTATTGATCACTGCATCAAGTCTTTTCTCTATCACTTCTATTTCCTGACCTAACTTTTGCCAAAGCTGAAACATCTTATACACCTCTTCTCCCAGCTTGCACAGTTATATCATTAACCTGGAGGGCTGCACCACTAGTGTCACCTGCTACTTGTTTATTATTCTGGTTGTTTCTGGCACCAACAACTCTTTCAGCCGCAAGCGCTGTCTTTATCCTTCTTGAATCTTCATGCCAGGCATTCCTAGGGGTCACTCTCTCCACTGTCTGTGTGTTCTCCTACTGTCTTGTCACTGGCATACCAATGCGTATTTCTTCAGTGTTATCTGAATATTTCCTTTGTTGGTCATTTCTCAGAATGGCCTCATCTCACCTGCAATTGAACTAGCATTGTGAGTTTTACCACAATTACAAAACAAGGCTTCACTTTCTCTCCTGCTTTGATCTTGTCCTTACAGTTGCTAGATTTGTGCCTCTTCCCACAGAATATACAACGTGGGTCCAGTTGACAGCTCCAGGCCTTGTGTCCCCATCTGCAACACTTGAGACATATCATTGGTTCCTCCACATACAGTGCCACCTTCCTGCACCCTGCTCCCGTGATGAACACTTTGTCTGGAACTTTTCCTCTCATTAGTGCAATAACCTGGCTTCTCCCTTCGCCCCTTATTAAATGCCTCTGGACCCAAACAAATCTCTCGTCACCCAATAAGAATTCTGGATCCAGTATTACAGGGTACCTCAAGATTATAACTTTTGCAAGTATGTCTCTGTCCTCTGGCAATACCATCAATAATCCCTTTTACCCAACAGTCGTCAACATTTCCACAGCCTCCATGGCCCCCACTGTAAGATAAGGCTTGTGTGTGCCTTCTTTTAAAGAAGCTCAAAGCTGCGATGCTCCCGTCCTAGTTGTACTGCCCATTTAAATTTCCAAGCAAGGTCATCGTGCATGACTGTGGAAAGATCAATCTCTTCCTGACACGACCAACTTAAATTTTTGTGTGGTCTTGTCTACTTCCTTCAAATTCCATGCTTTGCTCTATTCTTGATCCATTTTCCACTATCTCCTTTCTGTTATTTCCATTATTATTACCGTTCAGACACATTTCTTGTCCATAATTTTTTTGTCTCTTGTCCTCTCTCTCTCTTCTTCGCTTTCACTTTCCTCCTCTTGCCAGCTTGTCTCTCTCATCCTTTTAGGAATTCCTTTCTTGTTCACTACCTCTTGTTGTAGCTGTATCTCCTCACTTCGTAACTTCCTTTGTGTTTCATCATTTGCATTAAACTCATCACTACTCAACTCAAGGTCTTCAAGATCTTCGTCCAATACTTTCTTCTCTTTACTCTTTCATGTAAATTTCTTAAGCGATAATTCACTTTCCATGGAGCAATGTTGACATCCCACAACACCCAACCAGGAGTGATGGGACCCTGAGCAGTTATTTTCGTGTGGTAAACAGCTAAGTTCCCAACACCAAAGTTGCTTGATGGTACTTTTCTTATCCTTAGGTCTTTATACACATGTAGGTTAGTCCATATATCCTTCAGATAATGAAATAGGCTTGAAAACATCCCAAATTTGATAGCTAGCACCCATAGCTGTCTTTACCAGTGACCGTTTTCTGTTGCCGCCGTCGGTACAGGCACTAGACATCCTATCCTATCCCGTATATGGGTGTTTTGAGGGCCTTTTTTCACATTCCGCTGACACTACTGGCAGATGCTAGTCTAGGGAGGTTGTCTATTACCTTTTGAGATTTGGTAACTCTTTCGAAACCATGTATGGTTGTTGTCGTTGTCTGGTTGGAGTCTTTGAAGGAGTTCTTGCTCTGAACGTTCTATCTTTTGCGAGACTCTGCCGACCAAGGTGTGTAGCTGCTGGTTGATGGGTCTTATTCTCAGGTCTCTATGTGGTTCTGGTGAAGGGGTATCTTTCACCTGTGACGAATCTCAGGGCTTCATTTTGGACTACTTGTAATTTTAATAATTGGGTGGTGCTCCTAGTATGAAGAGGTACTGCTGGGTAAGTTAATATCGGTATGATAAGTGATGTCACCAGGCGGAGTTTTATATTTTCAGGAAGCGCGTTAAAGCGATATAGTTTTTCAGCTCTCTTCTTGACTTTTCCTTCCTGGTGTGAACATGGTGGGAGTAGTAACCTATCGTGGCTGTATGTAGGAGCAGGAGGGTGCCTCTGCTTTTGTATTTTATCTGGGCATTGTTGGTTACTAATGGATGAGTTTTCCTTCTGCATAAAGGTATCACTGTGAATTTCGGGAGACTGGTTTAAATTTTCTATTTTTTTATAGTTATTTACCCTTTCTATTTCCCGTTTGGTGTTGTCGACCTGTAGTGCTCTTGATTTTCATCGGTGTGTTGTTTATTTGAGTGATGTCATCTGCATACATAACATCTTCGTTGCCTGTTCTAGTAGGAGGCGGGGTGTCACTTGTGTACATAAGAACATAAGAACATAAGAAAGTGGGATACTGCAGGAGGCCGACTGGCCCATACAGGGCAGATCCCTTTCACACCCATCCCAGCACTTCCATGTGCCTATCCAACTTCGTCTTGAAGCTCCCTAGCGTCCCCGATCCTACTATAGCACTTGGTAGCCTATTCCACATATCCACAACTCTATTACCAAACCAGTGCTTGCCTATATCCTTTCTGAATCGGAATTTATCTAATTTAAAGCCATTTGTTCTAGTTATTTCGTTATTACTGAGCTTCAGAACATCTTCCATTTTACCCTTGTTAATCCCACTTACCCACTTGTACACCTCTATCATATCTCCCCTAACTCTACGCCTCTAATGAATGTAAGCCTAAGCTTTTCAGTCTTTCTTCATATGGAAGGTTTCTAATATTATGGATCATTTTTGTCATTCTTCTTTGTACTCTCTCCAAAGAATCTATGTCCATTCTATAATAAGGACACCAGAACTGAACCGCATAATCCATGTGTGGCCTCACTAATGCTAGGTAAAGTTTCAAGATAACGTCAGCAGTTCTGTTACTCACAGACCTAGATATGAACCCAAGAATCCTGTTTGCCTTGTTGCGAACGCTAATACATTGTTTTCTAGGTTTCAAGTCGTTGCTAACAAATACACCTAGATCTTTTTCACAAACTGAGTTTTCTATTTCCGTGTTACCTAGTTTATACTTAACGTTTGTATTCGTCTTCCCTATCTGTAGTACCTTGCATTTATCAGTATTAAAATTCATTTGCCAGTCTACTGACCACTCATGTAAGATATCTAGATCTCTTTGAAGGTGTTCAAAGTCACTGTAGGATGGGAGAGAGGACGCTGCCCTGAGGGACTCCGTTCATAAATGGGAAGGTCTCTCCTGTGTATTGTCCTACCCTTAGTCTGGCATTTCTGCCATCAAGAAAGTAGCAAAGTAGCTTTTCGATGTCGGTGGGAAGTCCGAGTTGGGGGAGCTTATATTTTAGGTCATCAGGCCAGACTTTGTCAAACGACTTTGCTACATCCCGAAGAGTTAGATTACATTGGCTACCACTTGCTGCGGATCTGGCTATGTTCTCACATGCCAGGGCTGTCGCTGTTGAGGTGGACTTCCCCTTCCTAAACCCAAATTGTCTGCAGTTGATTCTGTTGGTAGTTTCCAGGTGATTTCTCAGACGGTTATTGATTATTTTTCAGATACTTCGAAGAGGGAGATCGGTCTATAGTGTAGTGGGAAGGCGGGGTTCTTTCCTTGTTTTGGTGTTAGGGTAACAGTGGCCTCTTTGAATTTAGTTAGGAAGTAACCCGAGGCCATGGCCGGGTTTTTTTGTTGCTGATGATCTCCTTGGTGATGCCCGCTTAGCCAGGGGCTTTGATTTTGGTTTTGCAGATGGCTGTTTTGAGTTCTTCCGAGGTGATTGGTTTGGATAATAGACTGTCCCCCTCTCAGATCTTCCCATATAATTTCAGGGGAAGGCTGAGTGCGGTGTGTCTGGCCCCGGAGTTCATCAAGGATGAGCTCCTCTTGGGTACCATCAAATCCCTGTTCTCTTCATTTGTGATTCGGAAGATGTTCCTCCATAAGTCCCTGAATATGGGTTCTTTGTCTTGATCGTCATATATTTTACTTCCTGCATGGTCAGTTATATATGATGACTCGTTACGGCTGGAACCTTTCAGTCTCTTAACTCGACGCAAGACCTCTCCTGGGTCGTTGTATGTATGTGAGAGTTGTTCATCTATTTCGTCCCATTTAAGGTTGCTTTGTTCCAGTGATCTTGTTTGTATTTCCTCCCTTATTCTTCTGTATGTAATGTAGCTTACGATGTCCCAGCCATGGGTCTCGGCTCTCTGTTTTAGCAGTTGGAATTGATTTGTGAGGGCTATGAGTTCTGGAGTCTGTCGTGGGTGTGGGTGAGTTCCGTTGTATTTGAGAGTGGTGGCTTCGTGGTAGGCTGTGTTGATTTCTTCGTCTATTTTGCTCACCGGCTGATTGTCTATAGTCTGCAGGATTGTCATGTCCTTGGCCTCAAGTTTGGCTGTAGCATTTTCGTTGAATAGTTCATAGTTGGTCTGCTTGGCGAGCCTCCGTGGTGGAGCTGGTATAGTTATTGGTGTTACGGAGATGGTTATGATTATAGATAGGTGGTCGCTGGAGGTTACGGGTCCTTGTTCAAAGAGGTAGTTGTGGAAGCATCTGCCGTTTGTTATTGCTGTGTCTGGAGTAGTGGCTGAGTTCTTACTGTAGAATGTGGGGAAGTCCGGGCCTATTAGCTGGGCCTCTTCCATCATTGTTGGTTGTCCTCTTACAATCTATTAAACGATGTCTGGCGTTCATGTCCCCGATGATGTAGGTTGGGTGGTGGTATTATAGAAGTCTGTGGAAGTCCCCATGCGGTAGGTAGTCCCTGCGTGGTGGGAGGTAAGTTGTGGCTATTATGATTGATCCTGTGGTCAGGTTGATTTGAACAGCAAGAGTTTCAGAGGTGAAGTCGTCTATGATTCAGTTGTGGACATCTCATTTTAATGGCGATGGCCACCCCCGTCATTCGGCTCCTCTGATAGATTGGATTTATGGATCCTGTAACCAAATATTTTCAGTTCCTCAGATGCCTTTTGGCCGTGTGAGTTTGAGTATAATGTCTGCTTCCACTTGGTTGTACTGGCTGGACAAACTGAATTTATTAGTTCTCCAGTGGAGGACGTTATGTTGCATTAATTTTACTGCCTCGTTCTGTTTTTGTTTTTTTATGCAGTCTTTGAAATCGATCTGTTTTTGTTTAATGGCCTCAAGGATGTCCACATCGGAAGTGGAGTGGTCGTACTTCCATTTCATCTTGCCATCAATTACTCCTTTTGCGACTTCATCACGTGTACAGTCCTCGTTGATGCAAAGCTTCAAGTCTTTACCTGATAGATCGCTTGGATTCTGGGAGGCAGGTATTATCCCTGGTGTGAGCACCCGCGACTAGTGCTGGGAGTGCACCCCCCCAGCCAGCTGTGCCTTAGGCGGCTGCCCCTCCCACCCTAGCCTAGCTACGGCACTGGGCTTAGGACATTCCTGCGAAGCTGGTGATAATTTCTAGGATGCCCCAGAAAAAGTGTCGCTCGTGAGGCATCTTAGCCTGGGTCAGCGTCCCACACATTTTCTCATTTGATTCTTATTAAGTATACGGTATTTCTTATCAATGTCTTTTTCCTCTGTAAATTATGATTCACAAGTAATTTACAATTACTTTCATATTCTCTATGAAACGGAGAGCATCGTATACTATTTATTATATTAGTCTCACGGTAACGAGATTCAGATGTCATCAAATGCGTGATGTCATTAGCCTTAACTCAATTTCACAGCAGATAAGTTGCGTTTTTTGTCTCAAAAAAAAAATAGAAGTCTTACGAATTTTCTTGCAAGCTTCAAAGCTTCACATTAGAGAAGGTGTTAATTTATACACTTCTAGGGCCTATGAAGTCACAACTAGCTGACACTGGTCTAGCGCAGAACAACAGCCCTTGTCATCTGCTTGCTGATTCTGAGCTTCTATGAAAATTTGTTATGATCAGTGCTAGATGCGCTGTCTGTGTAGAACAGCACCGCTCTGGTTGTTACTGTTGCTTCTAAACTGCAGAGTCGCTATCGTTACCGCCGTTGGCGCTACCATTTTATGGCATCTATACACAATAGAAATGAAGAAACACTTATCACCTACCAAGTTATCTATCTATAGTGTACAGTCACCCAAAAAAGCCCTGTCGCGAACTATGAACCCCGAGATTCAGACTCTTGAATCCGAAGCATTTATGGACAGAATAATGTATCAGTGTCTACTGCTTCGGGTTCACGAGTCTGAATCGTGGTTCGCGACAGGACTTTTTTGGGTGACTGTACCTAAACAACAATGAAGCCTGCGGTAAAATTATCATATACTGTAAAATTTCCCTTCTGCCACAATGGACTCGCCTTGCCTATTCTTAGTTTGCACTGACGACACAAACTCCCGCGCAAAGGATTATGGGAGTTATGACGTTAATGCAAACTAAGTATATTTGTATATTGTTTTGCGATATCTCTATTGACTATTCATTTTACTAATTAGGTTCCAAATAATACCAGCATTGTAAAAAATATAATACGACACTAATACCATGAATATAGTGCCAAAAATATTATACAAAACACGTTGGTATGGTCTGTGTATATTCGTGTCGGGGACTACATGACTAACTGATTTCTGTGGTTAGCCTCGAGCTCAAACAATCTTTATCTATGATGGAAGTTTTAATTTATCTTTATTTTAGTTAATTTTTTCCCAATCTCATAACGGGTGTGTGTTCTATTCACTAATTCTTAGCTTGCGCGGTCCACCATCTTGTAAGTATAGACGCATTTCATTATGGGAGTTGTGACGCCATGTGAAAACTAAGAATGTACTGTACAATCTCCTCCTTCCGAACGAGTCAGTATCGAAACTAAATGAAATAATGCAGCACCAGCAGTGTTGGGATCAAGAACTACGCACACACACACACACACACCTGAGAGTATTCTTGGTTATAATGTCCCTTACCTGAGGATGTTATACACATCTTTAATATTCCGTTCTGAATGTTATAGTAAAAAAAAATATATATGAACAAACAAGAGATTCCCCACTTCCTCTTTCACTGATGTTGTCTCCCTGGACCTACAACAAACAAATATTGCAATAAAAATTCAAAGCAAATGCGACCTAAGTGACACCTTATCACTTGTTTTAATATGTATTTACACATTTTAGTGTGGTGGTCTGAGCTCGGAGCAGTGCACACAGCTTGTCCCAAACGAATGAGCGGTTACCCAAAGCATAGCGACCCGGAGTTGTTACCACCCTCGGTGTACAGTAGTGAGAGGTGCACCGGGCGGCCCAAAACGGAGGACTGAATAACGGGGCGATAATAAATACGCCCAGTGGCGTTATTGTCTTCGGTTTGTGCAGTGTGTAATAAATAGCACCTATCATGATACCATAAAAATGGCACAAAACCAGATGCACTTTCGAAGGAAGAATATGCTTACAAGATAGGCACACACAGTGGAATAATTGTTCCCACACGAAATATCTGTTGGCTTTCATTGCAACATTGCATATCATAGCCATAAATCATGTGAAAACGTGCTAAAGAACTCTCTATGTGTGCATGATATTGATGTTTTGGTTAAGATTCAGAAAAGATCGACTACGGAACTTCATATTTATGTTTATAGAGGGAGATAGAGAGGAAAAAATATTATGTTTCCGTCGCAAGTTTATATTTTTCGAGTATTTTGGACTTCAATTTCACTCAAGAGCTTACATTTTAGCGGACCAATCACTTTAAGTCTCGATGTCACGTGACTGTTTAGCCAATCGGCGTTGCTCTCGGTGTCACGTGATACTCCTGCGCACGCTCAGAGTTTTGAATTAGTTAGCTAGTCTGTACTGCATTGGACTGGTGTTCTATATCGGCTTGGCGAAACAATCACCGAGTATTTGTAAACGAAGCTTCTGCCATTAACATTTTTAAGACTCATGATATTCTGCTATCTTCTGTGAAGTGCTACAGGCGTTCATACGCAAAATATAGAACGATAGTAGACGGATATCAAGAGGTAGGTGTTTAGTGCCGGCAATAAGAATGAACATTACCGACACTATTTCTCTGTGTACATGTTCCAAGCCGAATACAACGATCACAAGACTATACTCCACCACTTCCTCCTACAAATAGCGTCACTCTATCCTCCAGCGTCTGTTAATCAAGGTAAGTTCTTTTACACAACCGGGGGCCAGGGAGGTTAGGAGGTTAGGTCTGGTCCTTCCGGTTTTCTGTTTAGGAGGTTTCGTTGGGTTTCTTTTCGTCAGTTTTTTCTCGTGTCTTACACCACACATTCACTAGGGAAACCTATTTTTATTAGTAGTTTCCGTGGTCGACCGCTTCCGAATCTTTACCATTTCTTGTAAATGTGAAATGAAAACGATTCTTTCCTATGTGAATTTTATTTACTCTTTAATTCACATAAATTACCCAGTTCATGAACTAGGTAAGATTTCACAAACATTTCTTAGTAAGACGAAGGAGCTAACTTTTGAATGTAAGTCTTGTTTAACTGTTGAAGTCGTTGTGGTACCATGTTAGCATCCCCTATTCTCATTTGGTGGTCATGGGTTCGACTCTTGACTAGTGATGTATTATTTGTATTTTGAGGTTTTCGTGCATATGGAATTAAGAACATAAGAAATTAAGGAGTCTACAATAGGCCGGATGGCCTGTGCATGACAACTCCTGTCGAGAGTTACTACCACTCTCTATCATCCATGAATCTATCAAGCCTCCTTTTAAAACTTTCCAGCGTTCCAGCATTTACTACAAAGTTGCCAAGCTTGTTCCACTTGTCCACCACCCTATTTGTGAACCAGTTCCTTCCTATCTCCCTCCTAAACCTAAACTTATCTAACTTAAATTCGTTGCCGCGAGTCCTATCCTGCTCGGATATTATAAGAACTTTATCTATTCAGCCATTATTGATTCCTTCCACCCACTTAAATACTTCTATCATATCTCCCCGCAATTTTCGTCTTTCTAGGGAATGAAAGTTTAGTTTCTTTAACCTATCTTGACATGGAAGGTTCTTAAGTCCCGGAATCATTTTCGTCATTCTTCGCTACACCGACTCCAGTGAATTGATATCCATTTTATAATAAGGGCACCAGAGCTGAACAGCATAATCGAGGTGTGGCTTGACTAACGTAAGAAATAGTTGCAATATGACCTCTGCACTCTTATTGCTTACACTTCTAGATATAAAACCTAATACTCTGTTAGCCTTATTTCGAACATTAACGCATTGTATTCTAGGCCGTAGGTCCGGGCTTACAGGTACCCCTAAGTCGCTTTCACAAGTCGACTTCTCTTGCTTGATATTGTTAAGGCTGTATACATTGTAAGTATTTGTTCTTTCAATATTAAGTACGCTGAACTTGCTGGTGTTGAATTTTATTTGTCATTTTTCTGACCACTCCTGCAGTTTATTTATATCCACCTGTAGTGCATTTGCATCCTGCCCTGAATTAATCTGCCGCCCTATTTTGGTGTCATCCGCAAACTTGCTTATGTCACTGCTGATCCTAGTATCTAGATCGTTAAAGTAGATTATGAGCAAGAGTGGGCCCAGAACTGACCACTGGGGAACCCCACTGGTTACACAGCCGCACTCAGATTTAACACCATCTACGCTGACCCTCTGTGTTCTATCGGTGAGCCATGATTTTATCCTATTTAAAGCTTTCCCATCGACACTATGATCCTTAACTTTTCTCAGAAGCTTCTGATGCGGTATTCTGTCAAACGCTTTGCTAAAGTCTAAGTTAATAACATCTTGATATTCGTCATTATCTTCTACCTCGAAGACTTTCCTAAAAAACGTCAGCAGATTTGTTAGACAAGATTTTTCTCTCTGTAAATTATTGATTCAAGAAATTTCCCCACTACTGACGTCAAACAAATCGGCCTGTAATCTGACGCTGATGCTCTGTCTCCCATTTTGAATATGGGTACTACATTTGCCTGTCTCCATAAGTCTGGCACAACTCCCGTGTCTAATGATTTTGTAAATACATTTACGAGGGTTCCCTAATCTGTTCCATACACTCTTTCAAAACTCGAGGGGAAATTTCACCCTGCCCTGGGGATTTTGTCTTCTTTAATTTATTTATCTTCTTAAGAACATCCTCTTTTCTAATAGTGATGTCCTTTAATTTCTCTCTTCATTTCCCCTAAATATCAGTTCAACCTCTGGCATTTCCTCGTGAATTTCTTCTGTGAAAACTAATAAGAAGTAGCTTTTTAATGCTTTGCTTACTTCCTCACTATCATCAATCACTTCCCCTCTCTCTGACTTTAGAAACCCCACTTTATCATTGACCTTTGCCCTATATATCTAAAAAAAATTCCTTGGGATTCGCATTGGATTCTCTTGCTATCCTGATTTCGTAGTCCCTCTCTCCCTTCACAAGCAGGCGTTCATGTCTATCTAATCTATTAACATTCTTTTCATCAGTTTTCGAATCGGTGGACGAGGGGCACAATTATGATGTGGTATATCTCGACTTTAGCAAAGCCTTCGACAGAGTCCCCCACGAAAGACTAATTAGAAAGGTAGAAGCGCATGGTATCAAAGGTAATATCCTTAAATGGATTAGGGCGTGGTTACGGGACAGGAAACAGCGAGTGAGCATAAACGGCACTAAATCGCATTAGAGCAACGTCACTAGTGGAGTTCCCAAGGCTCAGTACTTGGACCATTATTATTTATTATATACATAAACTACATAGATATCGGCATAGACAGCAACATAAGTAAATTTGCTGATGGCACTAAAATAGGACGTGTAATTAAATCTGACGAGGACTCTGCAAAACTACAGGAAGATCTAAACAAATTTTTCGAATGGTCGTAAAAATGGCAGATGAAATTCAATGTGGACAAATGTAAAGTACTCAGTATAGGAGATGTAAACGGGGAAACCAGTTACCAGATGAACAACGATGCCATTGTGGAATCCGACTGCGAGAGAGATTTAGGAGTAATGATAAGTAGGAATCTTAAGCCAAGTAAACAATGTGTTTTTGCTCGTAACAAGGCTAATAAAGTACTTCGGTTCATACAAGGGAGTGTTAGTTACAAGACTAGCGAAGTCATCTAAAATTATATCTAGCGCTTGTGAGACCTCACCTGGATTACGCAGTTCAGTTCTGGTCACCGTATTACAGAATGGATATAGAATCATTAGAAAGAATCCAGAGGAGAATAACAAGACTAATCCCGGGCGTTAGGAACCTTGAATACAGAGACAGGTTAAAGCATCTTAATTTGCACTCCTTCGAGAGACGTAGAGCGAGGGGTGACATGATAGAGGTGTATAAATGGAAGTCAGGGTTAAACAAAGGGGACATTACAAAGGTACTCAAACTATCCAACCAGGAGCGAACTCGTAACAATGGTTTTAAATGAGACAAATTTAGATTTCGGCGAGAAATAGGTTAACACTGCTTTGGAAACAGAGTAGTGGATGAATGGAACAAGTTACCAAATATCATAATTAACTCGAAAATGCTGGATAGCTTCAAACATAGGTTGGATGCTTATATGAGCAATAGGGGTTGGGTGGGTATAAACGGGACAGCCCAGTATGGGTCAATAAGCCCGCTGCGGTTTCCTCCATTCTTATGTTCTTATGTTCTGTGCATTTTTCGGATCACCTGAAGAATTTTCACACCAGAATGTCCACCTGAAGAATAGTCACCCCAGGATATCCCACCTGAAGAATTATCACCCTGCCAAACTCTGGGGTGACAATTCTTCAGGTGACCCCATTTTTCTTATCAGATAGTTCACCGCTATTTATTTTTCTGCCATTAGCCTTCCTTTGTCCAATAATATTCTGTCAATGATTATTTATCCATTTAGTGCATTTGTTGACTGATCTGAGTTTTCTGTTTGGTATGTTCTGCCTTTATAAGAACATAAGAACATATGAAAATAAGGAGTCTGCAATAGGCCGGTTGACCTGTGCATGGCAGCTCCTGTCAAGAGTTACTACCACTCTCTATCATCCATGAATCTATCCAGCCTCCTTTTGAAACTTTCCAGCGTTCCAGCACTTACTACAAAGTTGCTAAGCTTGTTCCACTCGTCCACCACCCTATTTGTAAGACTGTTCCTTCCTATCTCCCTCCTAAACTTAAACTTATCCAACTTAAATCCGTTGTTCTGAGTCCTATCCTGCTCGGATATTATAAGAACTTTGTCTATATCACCTTTATTCATTCCTTTCACCCACTTAAATACTTCTATCATATCTCCCTGCACTTTTCGTCTTTCTAGGGAATGCAAGTTTAGTTTCTTTAACCTATCCGGAATCATTTTCGTCATTCTTCGCTGCACCGACTCTAGTGAATTGATATCCATCCTATAATAAGGGCACCAGAACTGAACCGCATAATCGAGGTGCGGCCTGACTAGCGCAAGATATAGTTGCAATAAGACCTCTGCACTCTTATTACTTACACTTCTAGATATAAAACCCAATACTCTGCTTGCCTTAGGTTCGGGCTTACAAGTACCCCTAGGTCTCTTTCACAAGTCGACTTCTCTAGGTTGATGTTAAGGCTGTATACATTGACAGTATTTGTTTTTCCAATATTAAGTACGTTGCACTTGCTGGTGTTGAATTATATTTGCCATTTTTCAGACCACTCCTGCAGTTTATTTAAATCCTCCTTTAATGCATTTGCATCCTGCCCTGAATTAATCTGCCGCCCTATTTTGGTGTCATCCGCAAACATGCTTATGTCACTGCTGATCCCAGTATCTAGATCGTTTATGTAGATTATGAACAAGAGTGGGCCTAGTACTGACCCCTGGGGAACCCCACTGGTTACACGACCCCACTCAGATTTAACGCCATCTACACTGACCCTCTGCGTTCTATCGGTGAGCCATGATTTTACCCAATTTAAAACTTTTCCCTCGATACCATGAGCCTTAACTTTTCTAAGAAGCCTCTGATGCGGTACTCTGTCAAATGCTTTGCTAAAGTCTTAGTAAATAACATCGTAATTTTCGTCATTATCTACTACCTCGAAGACTTTCCTAAAAAACGTCAGCAGATTTGTGAGACAAGATTTTCCCTTTGTAAACCCATGTTGAAAGTCGTAGATTAATTTGCTTTTCTCTAAATGCAATCAGATGTTATCTGCTGTAATTGATTCAAGAGATTTCCCCACGTCTGACGTCAAACTGATTGGCCGGTAATTTGACGCTGATGCTCTATCTCCCTTTTTGAATATGGGTACTACATTTGCCTGTTTCCACAGGTATGGCACAACTCCGGTGTCTAATGATTTTGTAAATAAATTGACGAGGGGTCCGCTAATCCAAGACTCAAGGGAAAATTTCATCCGGCCCTGGGGATTTTGTCTTCTTTAGTTTATTTATCTTCTTAAGAACATCCTCTTTTCTGATAGTGATATTCTTTAATTTCTCTTCTTCCTTTCCCTTAAATATCAGTACCACCTCTGGAATTTCATCGCGAATTTCTTCTGTGAAAACTGATAACACTGGGGAACAAAATTCAACTTTTTGTCAGTTGCATACATTTTGAAACCTGTTTCTGGGTAAATTGAGGTCACTGATTTCAAATATGGCACCGGTTTTTTTTCTAACGGGTCTAGGTTTGTTGCGGTGAGTTACCTACCATTTACTACTATATATAGTTAGACTACCATATACTACTGCTAAAAATCTAAACCAGCACACAGAGAGGAATTACCAAACACGTAGAATTAATTTTTAATTACTTTTATTTACCTTGACAAGCATATTTTGGATTCATCAGTTGCTTTTGTGAACTATGCCAGATTTATTCAGGCACAAACTTGCGTTTAATGGACTGTCTTGAATATCGCCTCTCAGTGCAGTCTCGCTGAATGCTCCAGCAATAGTCCGCCATCATGTGAATGTCCCAGCGACCTTGATAACTGTCTTCCATGACTTTGATATCCTGGTGAAAGCGTTCACCTTGCTCATCACTCACGTCCCCCAAGTTTGCCGGAAACAGTTCAAGATGACTGTTCAGGAAATGCATCTTAATGCTCATGTTGCAACCTAACACATGGAAACTTTCCATCAAAGATTCAACGAGCTTTTTTTAGTCCTCTGATTTCCTGTTTCCAAGAAAGTTCCTTACAACAGAAACGAATGCTCCCCATGCATTTCTCTCAACATCAGTCATGGATTGAGTGAAGGCTTGGTCTTTAATCAGCGTCCTAATTTGAGGGCCGTCGAAAATACCTGCTTTGAGTTTTTCTAGCGTTAAACCAGGGAACACTTCACACAGATACTTAAAACAGTCACTGTCAGTATCGAGCGCCTTGACAAACTGTTTCATAAGGCCCAGCTTGATGTGAAGGGGCGGGAAAACAATTTTTTCACGTTCCACTAGGGGTTCATAAGTGATGTTCTTTTCCCCAACATTGAGGCTTTCCCTAACTGGCCATTCCTTCTGAATCCAGTGTCTGTCTTTGGCTCTGCTGTCCCAGAGGCAGATAAAGCAAGGAAATTTTGTATACCCACCTTGCTGTCCTAGCAAAAAATTGACAATTTTTAGATCAACACAGATGATCCATTTGTGTTCTTCATATTTGAGTAGCTCCAAAACCGTTTTGATGTGTTCATATTTTTCTTTCAGGTGTTCTGAGTGTCCTATGGGTATTGCGCCAAAGATGTTGCCTATATGTAATAAAACACTTCAGACTCCGCTTAGAGCTATCTATAAAGAGGCGCCACTCTTTCGGATCATAACCTGGAGCTCCCATCGCGGTGACTAATCCAGAAATAAAATAATTGTTTTAATGAAATAAAATAATAATGCACACACTAATGCACACACAAATCTATATTTGACGCACTGATGTAATTAAGAATTATATTTGATGAATGTAAACTAATATGCTTATTACCTCCCTTTGCTATTTTCAGAATCTGTGACCTGATATGTAAATTGCCGCGTACCATCAAAACTAAACCTGATCTGCACAAACGAATGCCATTTTCAGAATCTGTGACCTCAAATCTACCAGAATCAAGTGTCAGAACTCATGCAACCGAAAGTGTGTTCCCCAGTGTAAGAAGTAGCTGTTGAATGCTTTGCATATTTCTCCACTGCCATTTATCACTTCTCCCCTCCCTGACTTTAAAGGCCCAACTTTGTCCTTGACCTTTGTTCTATATACCTGGAAAAATCCCTTGGGATTTGCCTTGGATTCTCTTGCTATTTTGATTTCATAGTCTCTCTTTGCTTTCCTTACATTTTTCTTAACATTCCTAGATAGTTCATTAAACCTATTTCTGAGCTGCTCCTCCCCTCCCTCTAAGTTCTCATATATTCCTTTCTTTATTCCTATGTCATGTTTAAGTTTTCTGGTCATTCACTTTGGCTCATTCTTATTTGACCTAATTTTTCTGTATGGTATATTTTGTTCTTGTGCTTTATGTAGTATACTAGTGAATATATTATAGTCATGATCAATTGTTGAGTCATCTATTACCTCACCCCTGCTACTGGTGACTGACGTGACTGTTCCCAGGTGACTTCTCCTAGGTACTTTCTTAACCCCTGATAATCCGCCAACCGAAAGTTTGGGACTCTGACCATATTGTCATTGTTTTTCGTTTCGCAATTTAGGGTGAACCTGATTTCTCTGTGATCACTGTTACCTAGTTCTTCCCCTACTGTGATATCTCTGATAATATTTTTTTTATTTGTTAATACTAGGTCTAATATATGCATTAAGTAGCTCATTATTTAAATTGTTGTGGAACTCGTCAACCTCAGATCTCGTGATCATGTCATCTTCAACCATTATATTTTGTGAGGATATCGTTGTCAGGTCTTTAGGTAAAATGAGATCGCCCTCTGTGGGTACATTGTTTGAGGTCACCTCAGTGATGTCATGTAATCCATCCCCAAATCTGATACCCCTTCTTTTAGTTGCCTTTTCAACATATCAAAGTTTTCCCTTCTGAAATCTGGAACTATAATGGAATTTTCCTTGCTACTGCCATTACTTTCTAATTGGAATCTTATTTCCTTGTGATCGCTGTTGCAAGTTCGTTCCTAACCTCGGCATTACTAATAAGGTTTTCTCTGTTTGACAGAACTAAATCGAGTATATTATTACCCAGGGTGGGTTCTGTTATATGTTGACTTACGAAACAGTCCTGAATTGTTTCAAGAAAGTCCTCTGATTCTGAGTTACCTGCAAGATCGATCCAATATATTTAGCTAAAGTTATAGTCGCCTACTATACAGACTTTGCTATGCCTGGATGCCCCGCACATTTCATCCCAAATAAGTCGCTCATTAACTCATATCAAGATTGGGAGTTCTATATATGAGTCCTGCGATTAATTTTTCTCTACCATCGGTTATTTCTATCCCAATTGTTTCTGTATTCAGTTTTGTTTTTATTTCCTTATTTATTTCACACTTCAGATTATCCCTGACATAGATTGCTACCCCCACCTCCTTTTCTAATCTGCCTATCGGTATGGAATAATTTGTAACCTGCAATTTGGTACTCGGCAGGTAACTCACGTGTCTTAAGTTTATCTATGTTTCGGTGAATGCTATTATATCGATTTTTTCGGTACATACCAACCCCCTGATTTCATGCATTTTGTTTCTCATATGGGATCGATAGGGCCGTCCCCAGATGATGTACGTCTGGAGGGCTACATCTAGTGTAGGAGGGTCAGCGGTAGTGTTTCCGGTGCTGGTGCTTGTCTGCCTCGAAAGCACAGTATTGACGCCTTCGTCTCCCAGGTGAGGGGGTCTCTTTGTCTCTTATTTAGGTTTGTCGTAAGACTATTCTTATACCTTTTCAGTTACTCGTGAACATTACGTTTATCATTCTTTAGGTGGCTGTAAAGTAGCTGCTTTGGCAGTCTACAGACACTCCAAGAACCATGAGACACCTTTTGCTATCTACGTCGGCATTTTTGTGTTTGCTAAGACAAAAAGGAGGCAGCTCATCGACATGCTGCATGAAAATGGGGTCGTCATTTCATATGACAGAGTTCTACAATTATCAGCCACGCTAGGAGAAGCAGTTGTATGCCAGTACGTGAAAGAGGGAGTGGTGTGTCCACCAATCTTGAGGAAACAGTTGTTCACGACTTCAGCAGTGGACAACATTGACCACAACCCCACTGCAACTACGGCCAAAACGTCCTTCCATGGGACCAGTGTGTCCATCTTCCAACATCCAAGCCCTGAGCAGGCTGGTGAGGAGTGTGATGTTGACCTGCAGAAGCTGGAAAAATTTGTTGTCCCCATGTATGACAGATCTAGTGCAGCCACTGGTGTGGATGAGGCAAGACTAAATCTCTTTCCCGCAAGCAGAGACCATATGACTCCATTCCACCAACCCAGGCAGCCCTCAAGAAACATGCAAAGCGGGCTGCCTACCAGGCTGGTATCATCTGGGGCCAGGCAACAATCTCCAATCCTGAAACCAGCAGTCCGGTCAACTGGGGATGGACGCAGAAGGGAGAGGCATGGCAGATACGTTGGACGACTCTTCCCCCGATTGCGACATGCTGTCAGGAGCTGACCAAATGTTCCTGTAAGAAAGACTGTAACCAGAGATGCAAATGCCTTCGCTCTGGACTTTCCTGTACAGCACTTTGCAGCAGCATATGTGAGCAGCAGTAAATGCACAAGGATGTACTGTCAGGAGAAGTCACAGGAACCAATGCTAATAGTGAGTACTTTTTTTTTTAGTAATTTCTTTTTTGTTATATTTTTTACCAAAAGTGTTAGTTTATGTGGATCAAAATGTTACAATGGACTTATAACTAAAAAAAAATCATCAGAGCATGCCTGAAAACATACATATCGACACCAAGATCACTCAGATTGACCAACTACATCAATTTCTATAAGAAAAATCAACTTTTGAAGGTCAATTTGGCGGCCATCTTGAAACATGACCGCCATCTTGGATTTCAAATGGCCAATGAGGTAGACTTGACTAGTAACCATTAGAGAATTACCATGCCAAATTTTGTGCTTGTATCACCATTTGCATGATTCTCTTGAAAAACTGCATTTAGCTGCCCCACTAACTGTCGTTCATGCGGGTAACATGGCCAGTCCAACGTAGTTGTTTATGGGTAATGGTAGCCTCGATGTTGTCGGTCACAGTATAATAACCCGTTATAGTATATCCTTCTTTCCTCTAACAGCCAAATTGTGGAATGCTCTGCACTTTTGTGTTTCCATACTAATACCATGTATGACTTTTGTTCCCCATTGTAGTGTTTTTAAGCCACGCTAAGAAGTACTCCAGTGTTGCTGTACCATTTATGGATTGTGTTTGTAGTGTTGGAAGGAACAGAAGTGTCATCTTTTACAGTGCGTCTCATTAACCCCAATCACAGGTGCTAACTTTCCACGGTCAAGGAGAATATTTTTAATTAATTGTGTTTGTGTTGGTTCGGGATTTTCTCTGAAGGGCTCTTCCACTGCATTACCATCCACTATAACCCCAAAAAACAATAACTAATAGAGTGAGAATTCCGACCGGTTTTATATATATATATATATATATATATATATATATATATATATATATATATATATATATATATATATATATATATATATATATATATATATATATATATATATATATATATATATATATATATATATATATATATATATATATATATATATATATATATATATATATAATCAGTCGGAATTTACTGAACTTTAATTTCTCCTTGACTCGGGGTTTATTAAAGATTGTTAGATGGTAGCAGTGGAAGCCTCCTTTGAAAAATCCCGAACCAGCACAAGAACACTTAAATCTACTAAACAAAATGACTTGTCCAATGACCCCGTGGAAGGATAGCGTCTGTGACTGGGATAAATAAACACACTGTAAAATTTACACTTATATTCCTCCAACACTACAAACACAATCAAAAAATGGTACACCAATATAGCACCTCTTACCTTAAACTTAAACCTCTGGGGAATAAAGTTATACATGATATTGAAATTATTAGAAACTCAGCCTTAAGGGCTTTCAACAAAATTATATCACCCCAACAGATGCACAATTCTAACCTAACTTAAACACTATTCTGGGGAACAAAAGGTTATACCTGAGATCGGAATTATAAAGAAAAATTTGATGCATTAAAGGAATTAAATCGCAGTATCACTCTGGTTCCACTGAGTGACACAAACGATAAACAAACAATACTATCAAAATCATTTAGAACTATACTACACACGTCAAGATAATATCAGGAACTGAAAAATGGTACTAACTACACACAAAAATATTGTCACTAATATTATTGCGATGTTACTGGGTCCACCAATACTCGTGAACCATGCTCCACCCAACTCAACATACACCCGTAATAAGGAGACAAAAATGTTTCTTTAGGTATCTAGACTCCCTGGTCTCAGTGTGTGACCATTAATCTCAGATAGCCTCAGTGTACTCTCAGTGCGTCCATGGGCGGGAAGAAGAACGCCAACAGGTGACCTATGGCAAGTAGGTAATACTTCTAGCTGACCGAGGGCACGTGGTGGTGGGCACCCGTGGTAAGAACTGATCACCCAAATCTGATGCTGGTCCCGTGTCGTTTTAGTTGTCGGGAGCACCGCTCACTGAAGCGATCCTTTGCTACCCCGCTAACCAGTGACAAGCCTACACTGATCGTTCCAACGGTGACCTCCCAAGCCTCAATCATCAACCGCAGTCTCAAACAGCAGTCAATCTCTGGCAGTCAATTTCCCGCAGTCAAACTCGCAGTCAAGTGGGTTCTGACGGAAACCCTGAAATGAACTCACTGTTAGCTCTTGTTAACTTTATCACTGCCCTATCTAAACCCTGTCTGAGATCGAATGAGACTTACTTGTTATACTGCAATAACGCAACACAGGTGACTAGGCCATGTGACAATTTCTGTGGACGGACGCGCAAGGGATGTCCTGTAGGTCAATCGCTTTTCACGGACTGAGGACCAGCCAGCATTGCGTCTCTCAAGGCTGGCAGCCTAGTGACATATTTTCCGCCTAACTAATAACTCCTTGGGACACCGTAACATTATTCAGACTGATAAATGATCTATAATAATTCCAAATTCAATAATAGTCCCTAAACTTCATGAATTGCATCATTATTAATTAGGCAAATTACATTTAATATCATATAGGCCTAGTTCCACAACCTCTCGCTATAGTGCGGGGCGCCCTCTTCCTTCAGACAACCTTGAAACTCAGTATCGCCAAAGTACGACGTTCAAATTACACGAAATTTCTGAATATTACATATATATATATATATATATATATATATATATATATATATATATATATATATATATATATATATATATATATATATATATATATATATATATATATATATATATATATATATATATATATATATATATATATATATATATATATAATCAACACGACCTCTCACCAGCCAGGACTCTAACCCTCGACCTGGGTGGGACTAGGGCTACCGACCAACCCACAAGGACACTAAAGCAGTCAAGACTCTGTTATATTTCACACAAAGCCTGAAGATGTAGAATTACACGAAAGAAACTTGGGAACTTGTTTTCTTTTTCTTGTGTTTTATCAGCATATACATATATATATATATATATATATATATATATATATATATATATATATATATATATATATATATATATATAATATATATATATATATTATATATATATATATATATATATATATATATATATATATATATATATATATATATATATATATATATATATATGTAATGTGTGTATTATAGTGCATTTAAAATTTGCCTCAATCAGTTTTCCAGAATATGGATAGTAATGCTTTAGGTGCAGCAGGCCATTAAGCGACGCATAAAATTCCCCACACTGTCCATCACGCTCGTTACGCCTTTGATAGGTTAAAGGACAGCTTATGTGATATCTATGTCGCCGTGAATTTTCCCATGTTTTTGAAGTGTTCCCTTAATGGTGCGTATGTTAGACTTTGGTTGTTGAGTAGAGTGGCAGAAAAGGGAAAAATATGAGAAGGAGGGAAAGAATGATGTGAAGGAAGAGGAAGAAGACAAAGATATAGAGGAAGAAGAGATGGAAAAAGAGGATGAAGAGAAATAAGAGGAAGAAAACTGGGAAGAAGAGAAATGAGAGACGGTAGGAGGGGAGGAGAGGGAGACCTACGGCAATTTTTTTAAATAACGAGGATAATTGAAATGCAGTAAATTAATAACAGTGGTAATAACTTATGACTACCATTGATATTTGTAGTAAAGATCCTTTTAATTAAAGAAAATATAAGATCGTCAAACAGAAATGAAGAGAAAAAATATTACAATAATACCCTTTTTTCCCATATGAATTTCCTTGTTTTAATGTGACAGTAAGAATTGCACCAAACTGACCAGGCTTCTCTATAACTCAAAGAACTTGAGCTAAAATGATGAGCCAATGTATAAGAGGAATACTCCCTACCAGTGAACGGTGAGTGGCCATTTTTTCTGTCATTGAATGGGTGACAATGTTTCTCCATCACTAGTAAGTAGACTACGGGACACACGTGAGTCAATGACAAAAACTTGTACTATAGAGTTGCTGGCAAAGCTAAAAGTAATGCTATTTAGTATTATGGACAAGGAGATTCATTTTGACGAAAAGGCAGGTGTTGAAGTCCATGTCCATTTTTGCTGTACTAGCGCCCAATGCGTCACTATAGGAGAATCATATGCCAATGTGTCTGAGAAAATTCTTCCTCTACATCGCCTTGGCGCAGCGCTATATGGGCAGCAGCACATACTTCGGGACATAAAACAAAATACTTAATGCTCTGCAAACAAAATTACATGAGATAAAAAAGTTACAAATCAACATAAATACTGCTTCTTGTTAATCAAATATCAGTACAGCAGAATGTAAGCAGGGTTTTTTCTTTTAGGAAAAACACCTCATACGTACTGATCAGGGTCTGCTCCAAATAATATAACGCCAATGACTCTCAGCAATTGTTAACTGGATTGTGAGTCTAGTCCGGCGACCCACTGAATACAGGCTCTTGACACCTTTCATAAGAGTAGTTGGTTCTACCCCAGTACACCCACTTGTAGATGGGTACCCAAATTTATAGCTTGGAAAGCTAAGGCTGTTGTGTGCAGTGCCAGCCAGGCTGTGTTGTATCCTCAACAGAACTCAATTTCACTTTGAAGCTATGTCGGAAAACATAGGAAATTACCTCAAGGAAGAAAGGGTTAGAATGATGTACACTGATATGGAAATAAACGTCACAAAAAGACGCTTCCTCCCTGTTTGGCGTTGGCCAGTTGCTGCTACAAGACACCAAGTACGAACTTATAACGATCCACAAAGACATATGTATACAGGTTAAAAACGCGTTTTCATTGTTTGAGTATTGGATGTCATTGACGCTGGGGGAAAACAGCTACAGTTTCCTGAGAGAGAACGTGACTGTCAACATTAGCAGAAGTGCTGAGTCAACTCAAGGCTATATCACCATGACTACACCAAACTGTACTAACGATAACCCTAACGGCTGACGTAGTTAATAGGAGGATAACTGCAGCATTATTTTCATAGACTTAAAAGAAACCGAACGCTTATCAGTGGGAGGATCAATAATAATAATAATAATAATAATAATAATGATAACAATAATGATAATAATCTATATATATATATATATATATATATATATATATATATATATATATATATATATATATATATATATATATATATGTACGTACGTACGTACGTACGTACGTACATACATACATACATACATACTGTACATACATACATACATATATCTGTGTGTGTGTGTGTCCACACGAGAATCTCGGAAACTACTTTACCGATCTGTAGTGATGATGGATGGTGTTATATGTAGTGATGATGGATGATGATGTTATATGTATTGATGATGGATGATGTTATATGTAGCGATGATGGGTGGTGTTATATGTAGTAATGATGGATAGTGTTATATGTAGTGATGATGAATGATGTTATATGTAGTGATGATGGATGTTGTTATATGTAGTGAGTGATGATGGGTAGTCTTATATGTAGCAATGATGGATGGTGTTATATGTAGTGAAGATGGATGATGTAATATGTAGTGATGATGGATGATGTTATATGTAGTGATGATGGATGTTGTTATATGTTGTAATGATGGATGGTGTTATATGTAGTGATGGTGGATGGTGTTCTATGTACAGTAGAGATGATGGATAGTGTTATATGTAGTGATGATTAGGCAATAAAAAAATATACTTTGCTGTACCGTTGAAGTGGAACTTACATACACCGTTAATGAAATATTGATGGAAGAAGAGGTTTTGGGGAGTGAACAGTGAGACAATGTGGAGCTTCCCAGAGGGTGGCGTCCTACCGTGGCCTAGCGAATGAGCCGCCTGGACCTAACTTGGCATAGATAGCAAGTGTTTCCTTGCTTCTGTCATGGACAGTTCTATGTTGCATGCTCCAGTGAGGGAACTGGCAAAATGTAGTGATGATGGAAAGTTATATGTAGTGATGATGGATGATGTTGTGCAGTGATGATGGGTGGTGTTATATGTAATGATGATCTATATCTATATAAAACAAAGAAGTTTGTCTGTTTGTCTGTGTCCTCACGAGAATCTGGAAACTACTTTACCGATTCAGATGATAACAAAAAATAACAGTTTAATGCTAAAAAGTATTTTGCTTTTACCATTGTAGTGAAAAACATGGGTGAATTTATATGCACCGTTTATGTTGATGCAAGAAGAAGTTTTGGGTACTGGAATAGTGAGATAATGGAGCCTCGGGAGGGTGGAGTCTCACTGCTGTTTAGTGGGATGAGCTACCAGGTGGGCGATGCATTCTCATTAAAATAATAATAATAATAAAATCTAATAATAATAATAATATTAATAATAATAATATCAATACTAGCAGTATAATAATAACAATAATAAATTTGTACTAATAATAATGATTTTAATTATACACTTTAATAATAATAAAAATAATTATAATTAATAACAATAAAGACAAATAATAATAATGATAATAATAATAATAATTCAATATTATTATAATACAGTAATAATGATAAATAATAATAATAATAATAATAATAATAATAATAATGATATAATAATAATAATAATAAGAATAAGAACGTAATCATAAAAATATGGAGTTGAAAAACAATTGAAATAATAATAAATATTATTAATATGGTGTCATAGTTATAGTCAGCCGTTCTGGTCTGTCTAATATTCACTATTTGTGTGTTTTTGATCAGTAAATACGCAATGCTTCATTGTTTAAATTGGCTCCTCGATATATTCTGTTCGTAGGTTGGTTTATTGCCTTTATATCAACATAACCATGGGATATATTGAACATTCAAATCCTGCCATACCGTCTCATGTCCTCGAGAAGGGACTCTCAATAACCTTTACTTTTTTTTAATTACTTTAATGTAATTAAATTATATTATCGCTGTTCATATACATTAACCTAAAGATCTAAAAGATAACCTTGATATACAAAGATCTTACATTATGCAATTGCCTCAAACAATATTCTTCTGAGGAAGAAATGATGGTGATATTTCAAATTATTTTCGTAATAGCTTGCTGGACTTTGGTTCGAGGGAAGAAAGAGACTGATCCATGTTTGAGCATGTTGACTGGCACACCATATACAACTGTGATATATTCTTCCATCCCAGCTCTATACCTGGGTACACTGCTCTTCTATTTTATATTCTACTGGTTCTGTTTGGGCAGTCTGTGACAATTTTCTTGAAAATAGATGTCTGCTATAGTAGATTTTACCTTTTTGTAATATGTTTAAGTTTACTGTATAATATTCATGGCTGCTGTCACTTTATATATTGATGGTAGCTACTTAATTTTCAAGTGTTTTTTTTTTTTTTCAGTTTAATTATACATGTTTCTGGTCCATTTGGTTACCACAATGGCGTGGCAGAAGCCCATTGTATATTTCAGCACATTTTCCTATTACCAGTGTGGCCTCTATAGCTCTTTTTGCATATTTTTAACACATTTTGCAGCTCTGAAATTCAACCTCCCCTGATACAGGTGGGTAAAACAATTCCCAACTTAATTCAACTCTAACCCAATCAATTTAATTCTTTGACAGTCGGTTGGTTTGCTCCTTCCTGACACGAGTAACCACGTGCCCCCAATCGTCACACAAGAGGATGCAGTCGTAAAGATTTTGATTCTTGCAAGTTCACTAACTGCTTTCCGGCAGACAATTAGTTTTATTATTATGATAAACGGCTTTTCAAAGAATTATTTTACCTTTTATCATTGTGAGACATGGAATGATACGTTTATTTCACATTTTTTTTATAAGATTTAAAGCATGCACATTGTATAACTAATTCAAGATGTGCTGGAAATCAGAAAAAAAATCCATCACATCAGTTTTTGTCACTACATCAATATGTAGATTTTATATTATAAACAATATCATGAAGTATCTATATCTGCAGTATGTTCAGTATGAAGCTTGACACTTTATTTTATTGTCATGACTTAGGTCAGAAAAAATGAAATTTGCCCACATTTCACTTGGGGTTTATTTTAGATAGAATATTCAATTAAAATTAATATTAATATTACAGGATTTGGTACCGGGCTGTATCAAATATTAATGGGCAAGCTAGAGGTTAGGCTGGAGTGGAAGATGGGGATTGGAATGGTTAAATGAAATTAAAACTGATCCCTCAGAGAGATATAAACATTAATGAATTGTTAAAAACAATCCGAGTACGTAGAATGGAGGACTGTGTCACAACCCCAGATAGGAGGACGGTACCCTGATTAATTGTTATCAAAACCATTGAACCCATATAATACCAACACACATTTGGGTAAGAATATAAGTTGACTTAGGAAACAGTCCTGAATTGTTTTAAAAAATCCTCTGATTCTGAGTTACCCATACGGTCGGTTCAATCTTCATTTTAACTAAAGTTAAAGCCGCCCATTATGTAGAGACTCCTCTCATGTCTGGAAGCCCAAGTATTTCATCTCCAAATGAGCTCTTAACTCTATCAATATTAGAGTGTCTATATTACACCTGTGATTATTTTTCCTCACTACCCATTAATTCATTCAAATTGTTTCTGGTATTTTGCCTCAGTTTTTTTATTTTCCTCATTTATTTCATACACCTTAGATTATCCCCGATATAAATTGCTACCCGCTCTTTCTTTAGAATTCGCTCATCGTATAGAATAATCTGGTAAATCTTCCAATTTGGCGGCCTCAACAGGTAACTCATGTGAGCTCCAAGCTATCCATGTCGGTGAATGCCATTATATCGAATTCTTTTCAGTACATACAACGCCTGATTGAATTTAATTTTGTTTTCCCACTTCTACCATGTCAGTGTAGCAGACATTTAAGCTAGTCGTATCTGAGTCCTCTCTTGTTTATTTAGGTTTTAACTCGTGCCTAAATTGAGTTTTGTCATCATCCCTAGCACTATTTCTGCAATCCCTTCACTGTTTATTCATTCCACTGCAGTTCCTCCATGCTTACATGTCTCTCAGCAGTTTGAAAGACTTCATATCTTTTGAACCAGCCCCTTGAGAGAGCCAGCCAGGCTGCCACCCCATCCCTAGACAACAAACCATCCCTATCATAAAGGAAACACGAATTGCCACTCATGGAGTGTATAAGTGAGTATATGATTCTGGACGTGAATTTGTTCTCAATTATTGAACACTTTTCTGAAACAGAGGCTGTTTGACTATAAGAGTATTAGTTCGAAAAGGAAGTATGAGTTAACGAAGTCGGGAGGAAGGAAATGGCTTGAAGAAGTATGTCAATGGTAAAAAAAAGCATGGTACCTGTTATTAAATACTTTATGGGCTTAGTAATAGAAGGAGTATACAGAAGGGAGAAAGATTGGTAGGGACAAGGGTAAATGGGTAGTTAGTCAACTGATGTTTGAAGTTATAAATAGAGTGATAGAGAATTGGTTCTGAAGACTAAGTGTACTAACATAAGTTAAATGTAAATGAGTAAAAAGGAAGCCAATAAGAGAAATAGAGAAAGGAGACAGGAGAAGTACATTTAACTTGAATGGGACAAGGACCTCAAGGTTCCAAAATTATTGACCTCGCTAACATAATTCTAAGGCTTTTTGATCAAGAAACAATTTTTGTGGTTACAAGAAAAGCGATGTAGTTAGATGGATAGAAACAAACACATGGGTAGAAAAATAGAGGGGATTTTCAAACAGGGATATGTACTCCCGGAAACTGTAGTTGATAGTGTTTTTACTTAACCAAAATACGCGTTTAAACATCTAGTTGATTAGATGTATTAATACTAAAAATATCAACTATGCTTGATATGTCACAGAAGAATTCACTTCAGTTATTTACTTTTCGGCAACACATGTAAATAGGTAAAATTTGATGAAAGCAGTATTTTAGTTTCATTTTTTCCTCTGCTTAGTATAGTAACATTCACTCTTTGAGCTGTAACTGTATGTGACAGTTATTTAATATGGCACTAGTTTTTTCTGGAAGTCAGTTCGATCCCGGAGCTGTCCCAGTCCAATTTAAGCCAAGCACGGCAACAACCTTGTTGTTGAAAGTGAAAACAGTGCTGCATCCAAAATAGTAGGTAGTAGGCAGCTGACAAACAGGGAGATGGTACTACCGCCTGGGAAGACATTGGGCCACAATATGTTGTCTGATTTTTTTTTTTTTTTTAAAGCATGTGGGAAAGGATGGCTGCATGCTAAATAAGGCACAGCCAGACAAGGAGGATGGAGGAAGCCGCCTACATATAGAAAAGGTAAAGATATTAATAAGTTAAAATAGAGGGGACGACACCCCTTTGTTTTATATTACAGTTGTTGGCTAAATTGTTTAAATTCTAGATTTAGAAGTTAGAGCTGCAATGGTTATTTTAGTGGACAATGACAGATTGATTTTACACCACAAGTTTATTAACATTCCTTATACTGTATTACGTTAGACTCAATGATTGTGATTTGTTAAAATGTGAATTTATATCATCTAAGTTTTAACTAAGGTAATTACCAAGGAAGACATAGATGGATCAGTGGTTGGGTTGTTGTAGTGGGCAGAGACTCTGGGCCACCAGGCGTGGGGGTCTCCCTCCTGCTGATGTTCTCCTCTGCCAGAGGTGATCTGGGTCAGGAGGGTCGCCCAGGAGCTAGTCCCAAACCTTCTTCCTAGGCAATGGAACCTGGGGTTGAGGGCTTCTGTTTATTTTAGGTGATGGTTTCCCATCACTGAAAAGGCCATTACTGGGCTGACCAAACACTTGTTTTGAAGCTCTAAAGGTTAGTCTGTCTCCTGGAGGTGACGAGGGCAGATGGTACCCAACACAGGTCTTCAATAAAGCCCTCGGTAACAGGTGAATTTAGGTCTTCTCAGTGCATCACCTAAATGTTTAATTGGTCATGCAAGATTTTACGTATTTAGTCTGTCTCACGGGGGAATGATACTGAGAATGATGAGGCCTATAACTCAAGCTGTTTAGAGCACTCAATCTCTCTTCGCTGCCGATCATCAATGGGTCAGGTTGAAATTTGTCATGGGTACACCTCAATGCCTTTTATTTGTTTTTAATTTTCCATTTATTATACCAGATCTCTCTATTGCCCGAGAGCAGTGAGTCGCGCCATCCTTGCTGCAGACCTTCCTGGGCAGGTGACGATTCAGAAGTTACATCGTCGGCAGGTTACGATGTACCTGGCTGACGATTGGGGGGTGGTAGGTCACGTGTAGAGTGTGTAAAGGTTATGAGAAACAAGAGCCTGAGGCACGCCCAACAAATGATAGTGAGAGAATTCTTCAAAAATGTTCAGATCTTGATTTTACCTGCGGTTCATAATGAAGGTTACAGGTATGCCAAGCCAGATTTTCAAAAATTCTAACAAGGATCTTATTATAATACAATTAACGGTTTATTGAAAAAAAATTGGCAAACCCGGATAACAAAATATACATTGATACAAATGAATCATTATACATTGGTGGTTTAACAAAAGCCTTCATTAGAGAAAAGAAAAAGGAACACACAGTGAAATATACAGATTAATGTAGGTGCTGAACAGCAAAATCAGAAGGAGAATTCCTCCTGTAGATGGTGTTAGGAGGAACTCACGTGGTGAAGTAGTTCCCCCAGATGGTGTTGAGGACCTGGCGTGGTGTAGTAATTCCTCACATATGGTGTTATGAGGACATGTGGTGTGGTAATTCCCCAGATGGTGTTATATGAGTGAGAAAAAATTTTGTGCCTGTATCGAATGAATGGCATGTATCGCTGGTTGCTGTTGTCCTGCATGTTATCACTGGCACCGGACCTCACTGTGTGAAGGTTAACTTGGGCAATATCTGTTATGAGTTGTTCACTGACTTGGCACTGCTCAGTCACTGTTCACTGTTTAACACTGGTTCTGCTCCTTCTAAAATGAAATTAAAATTTCCATGAGAACTTGTTGATATTCCGCAGTGGGAGAGGTTCAGGAGGGGTTGGTATGTAATACACTGAATAGCTGACTTGAAGGTTTCGAGAGAGGAGCGCCTGGCTGATGTCCCTGCATTGCAGCTGCACTGCAGGCGGCCAGTCATGGTAAATAAAGGATCTGCCTGTAGGCCTGAGCTATGGCGGTGATGTCTTTATACTATGGAAAGCCGAACTATGGGGATTATGCACGCCTCGTCTCCAGATTCATCCGCACCTGTGTTGGTCTATTTTTTTCGGAAGATTTTGCAGGCACTTAGCAGCGATATTGGTCGAAAGTTTTCGACCTTGTTTTGGAGGCTTCCTGCTTTGGTATGAGGCGAATAACGGCGATTTTGAACATCTTAGAAGTATCCAGAGGCGATAGCAGGCGTTGCATATAGAGCAAGCCTCTTCTATCATGTTGTCGGGGAGTTGAGCCAGACTTTGTTAATGATTTATAGTGGGATTTGTTTTTTTCAACCCTTTATGACGGCTGACATATCTGCAGGAACTATGCGCCCGTCAGGTAGCTCTGTCCACCAGTTCAGGAAGAACCCGGAGCGGCTGGAGCAGGAAAAGGACATCCCAGCTGACCCAAATGTCTCTCAACTTCCTGTCGAATCCTCGTTCTCGCCTACCAATGGTAAAAGATCTTTCAAATATCGCTGATGTAGTTGTTCTTGGCTTTTCCTCGAATATTTTTGTTGTTTTGGTCGAGGTGTGTAATCGTGCTGAGGTGGAACCTACCGCTGCTTGATCCTTTCCAGAATGCAGCAGAATCGCGGTAATTGTTGGCCGCCTCCTGCCTGGGTGCGCCCCACTTTGTTCGTGCAGGATGCCTGCTCTCGTGCTGGATGTCCGTCTGTTGCTCCGGTACCGGTCTTCAGCCCCGCGTCCACCCTCGGATACTGGCTAGTCCTATCGTGAGCGTACTGGACACTGGAGCGCCCCAGCCGGGGGTGACTATGTGGAGGATGAATTGTCCTGTAACTGGTGGTCGGGATGTTGCTGTTGTCCATCTCCGTCTTCAGCATCCTTATACCATTGTTCGACCGCGTCAATGATGTCATTGGGGCTGGCTTTCTTTCCAGTTTCTCCCCTGCTTGAGAATGAGAGACTTTTTAAAGGAGTCCCAGTTCGCCCGTTTGAGGTTTGACCTGATGTTGGCGGGGACTGCAATGGGATTGGAGTCTGATGGTAGACCTGCTGCTATATGATATCACAAAAAATTATGAACAAGTCCAGGTTGCTGATCTTGACTTTCCCTATTTGGTACACAAATTGCAGGGTCGTGAATTGCTTTCTTACTTGACACAGCATGCTAGATATCGTATCTCAACATTTATATATTTTATTTTGGGGTACTTATCTATTTATTTAATACATGGTTATTATTACATTATTAATATTATTGTTGTTGTTTTGTTGTTGTTGTATTTTCGCCCCAAGCCCTGATGTGGGCCATTAATCCAGCCCTGGGTGGTCTCAATGCCGCAAAAAAAAACTTTAATATGCTGTCGTCGCCTCCTATGACACTCTTTCACAGCTGAGAACAGCAAGTACAAGATTTAGTGTTTGCTTCACCTTTCAGGACTTGATAAATGTTTTTCACCATTAGGGTTTAATTATTTCATGAAAAAATCGTAAGAATGTTGTGATGGAGGCATGATATAGGGATTATTGAGTCTCATGTTACTGACCCAATTCCGATCAATGGTGGAGGAGGAGTGGGGGAATTAGTGGTCAGTCAGATTGTCAGGTGTGGGGATTAATGTCCTATGACCTAAAAAGTCTTGAAAAAGACAAAAAAAAAAAGCCAGGCAAATTAATTATGGCTAGCTAAGAAGTGATAACTTTTTTTTTTTTTCACAAATTCTGTTCTAATTAAAGTTGAAGAACTGAATCTTTATACCATTGCATATATGGGAGATGTGTTCTAATGACTGCTTAAATCTAGGGAGATATAAGGGTGAAGAATTATTTGGAAGAATATTATTTGGACAAAAAAGTAAGGCTAAAGATAGAGAATCACTCATATGCAGATGCAAGACAGCCATACGTAGATGACCAGAAAACTAAAATGATGACAGAATAATGAAAGGAATATATATGAATTAAAGGAGGGAGGAAGAGCTCAGAAAATCGAACAATGAACTATATCTAGGAATGTTAAGAAAACAAGGAAAGCAAAAGAGAGACTATGAAAATCAAAACAGTAAGAGAATCTTGCCGAATCCCAAGGATTTTTCAAGGTATATAGAACAAAGGTCAAAAGGAAACAAAGTTGGGCCTTGGAAGTCAGGAGGAGAAGATAAAATGGCAGTGAAGAAGGTTAAAGCATTGAATAGTTCTTTCTTATCAGTTTTACAGAAGAAATTTATGGCGAAATTCCAGAGGGAACTGATATTTAAGGGAAGAAGATAAATTGTTAATATCACCATCAGAAAGAGGATGTTCTAAGAAGATAAATAAATTAAAGAAAACAAAACTTCTAGGCCGGATGAAATTTCTTTCTAGTCTTGAAGGAGTGAGAACAGATTAGCGGACCCTCGTAAACTTATTTTACAAAAATCATTAGATACTGGAGCGGAAAGCAGACTTGTGGAACAGGCAACGAGGAGACTCATCAAAAAGTAGACAGGAGCATCAGCAGTCACCCCACGGGCCGATCAGTTTTGATATCAGTAGTGGGAAATTCTTGAACGAAGAGATAGTTAACTGACCGATCTAGAGAGAAAAGCAAATTAATCTACGACTTCAAATATGGGTTTACAAAGGAAAATTGCCCAATAAATCTAAGACGTTTTTAGGAAAGTCTTCGAGGTAGAATGACGAAAATTATTATGTTATTTATTTAGGATTTTAGCAAAGCCTTTTGGACAGAGTACCACAAGGAGGCTTTGAGAAAATTAAGGCTCTGTATCGAGGAAAGTTTAAATTGGATAAAATCATGGCTCACTGACAGAACGCAGAGGGTCACAAGCAGATGGTGGTGCTAACTGAGGGCCGGTAACTAGTGGGGTTCTCTAGGCCAGTACAGCTCACTCTTTGTTCTTAATCTCTAGATACTGGGATCAGCAGTGACATAAGCAAGTTTGCGGATGACACCAAAATAGGGCGCAGATTAATTCAGGGCAGGATGCAAATGCATTACAGGAGGATCTAAATAAACTGTGGGGTGGTCTGAAAAATGGCAAATGAAATTCAACACCAGCAAGTGCAGCGTCCTTAATATTGGAAGAACAAATACTGATAATGTATACAGCCTTAACAACATCAACCTAGAGAAGTCGACTTGTGAAAGAGACCTAGGGTACTTAAGCTGGGCCTACGGCCTAGAAAACAGTGCATTAATGTTCGTAATAAGGCAAACAGAGTATTGGGTTTTATATCTAGAAGTGTAAGTAACAAGAGTGCAGAGGTCTTATTGCAACTATATTTTGCTACTAGTCAGGCTGCACCTCGATTATGCGGTTCAGTTCTGGTGCCCATATTATAAAATGGATATCAATTCACTGGAGTCGGTGTAGCGAAGAATGACAAAAATGATTCGGGTCTTAGAAACCTTCCATATCAGGATAGGTTAAAGAAACTTAACTTGCATTCCCTTAGAAAGACGAAGAGTGCGGGGAGATATGATAGAAGTATTTAAGTGGTGAAAGGAATCAATAAAGGGGATATAGATAAAGTTCTTTTAATATCCGAGCAGGATAGGACTCGGAGCAACGGATTCAAGTTGGATAAGTTTAGGAGGGAGATAAGAAGAAACTGGTTCCTAAATTGGGTGGTGGACGAGTGGAACAAGCAACCTTTGCTAGTAAGTGCGGGAACTCTGGAAAGTTTCAAAAGGAGGCTAGATAGAGTCATGGATGACAGAGAGTGGTAGTAACTCTCGACAGGAGCTGCCATGCACAGGCCAACCGCCTATTGCAGCCTCCTTATGTTCTTGTTCTTAACCAAAAAAATTCTGCACCTCTATGGTGTTATACAATATGACACACGGACAAATTCTCAACAACACTCATATTCGTGGGCGATTGCTGTTAATTTTCTGTATTAACTATGATATAAGAAATACATCATACTGGTTATACAATGTATCACACAACCAGAAATACCAAGCTTACCAAATTAACATGGCCTCAGTCAGTGATCGTTGCAGAGGCCATCAGTCAAGTGGTGCAGACATTTTTGCTGACTATACGTCGAGATTATTATAAAGTATTGGCAGTAGGGTTAAGGCAGAGATAGAAAAACAATGAGGAATAATGAATGAACTGAAGGTAGCAGGAGGCGAAGTCAAACCTAAAGGATTCCTCATAATGTATAAAAGTAAAACATGAGACAAGATTAGGCCAATTCAATCAGACAGGGTGAATTAACCGAAAATTTAAACATGATACCCAAGGGACAGCCTATCTGAAATAGTAAAGAAATAGATTAAGCGAGTTAGTACCGACTAGTAGCGATGTTAGTAAACGAATAGAAAAACTAAAACCTAATAAGTCGCCAGCAGGTCTCGACGAGATATTTGTCAGAGTATTAAGGAATGTAACGAACTTAGCAAACTTGTTTAACATCTTATTAAAATTTGGTGTAGTACCATAATGCTGGAGAATAGTGGACTACCATCCAATTTGTTTAACATTATTGTACGCAAATTACTGGGCAATAATTTCAAACTCAATTATTACTTTTCTTATCTAGGTCTTAACCCTACCTTATAATAATCTCGGAGGTAAACTTCACCACGATTTATTCTCCTACCTATTGCCTTCTTTGTTCAATAATATTCTTTTAATAATTATTTATCAATTTGGGGTCATTGCTATTTGATCTGAGTTTTCTGTATGGTATGTTCTGCTTTGTGTATTAAGTAACTCATTATTTAAATTGTTGTCGAACTCGTCCACCTCAGATCTCGTGATCAGGTCATCCTCAACCGCCAGGTCTCCAGGTAAGGTGGTCGCCCTCTGTGGGTACATTGTGTGAAGTCACCTCATGTGGTCGGTAATTCACCCCAAACTTACACCTTCTTAGCTGCCTCTTCAAACTATCGAAGTTTGCCCTTCTAAAATGTGGGACTTTAGTGGAATTTTCCTTGCAGCTGCCCTGAAAGTCTAATTGGAATCTTATTTCTTTGTGATCGCTGTAAGCAAGTTCGTTCCCTACCTCGACATTATTAATGAGGTTTTCTCTGTTTGACAGAAATAAATGGAGTATATTATTACCCTGGTGAGTTCGGTTATATGTTGGCTTAGGAAAGAGTCCTGGGTTGTTTAAAAAATTCCTCTGATTCTGAGTTACCTGTAAGATCAATCCAATCAATTTGGCTTAAGTTAAATCTGCCTACCACAAACTTTGCTATGTTGCAAGCCCTGCGCATTTCATCCCAAATAAGTTACTCATTAACTCTATCAAGATTAGGCGATCTATGTTTCCTGTGATTAATTTTTCCCTACCATCGATTAATTATATCCAAATTGTTTTTGTACTCCACTCAGTTTTATGTCCTCATTTATTTCACACTTCAGATTATCCCTGATAGATTGCTATTCCGCCTCCTTTCGTAATCTGCCTATCCATACGGAATACTTTGTAACCTGCAATTTGGTATTCGACGGTAACTACGTGAGTCTAAGTTTATCCATGTTTCGGTGAATGCTATTATATCGTTTTTTTATACCAACGCCCTGATTTCATCCATTTTGTTTATTATACTTCTGTTTGTGAAGTAGACATTTAAGTTAGTCGTGTTCGGGACCTCTCTTTGTTGCGTTTAGGTTTAACTCTGTGCCTAATTTGGTTTTGTCATCATTCCTAGCACTATTTCCTGTAGCCTTTCCTTTGCGTTTTTCCCGCTCCCACTGCAGTCTCTTCCACGCCCTTTTGTATAGTATACATTTAAACCTCCCTTCCCTGGTCCTGTTTGACCCCTTGTCCTGAGTAACCAGTTTTACTCTCCAGGACCTGCTTGTTTTCTGACTTCCACTTACCCCGACCTCTCTTTACTGGCGAACCCCCTTTTGGAGTGACAATTTCACTCTCCAGGGCAGACAACGTCTTTACCTCCACAAGATGAGTGTACTCCGTCACGACTGTACAGGTAGTCGTTGCCATTGAATGGTTGCCAGTTATCAATGAACGCCCAACCATTGCTTGCACAATGTTTTTCCAGTCGGCAATTTATATTTGCCCTGGACAGCCATTCACCACCAACTCCTCTTCTGGGCAAGACACTCCGTACTATATGGATCCCTCCTATCTCTAACCTTCTGCAGCACCCTCCTATACCTCTTGAAAAGTTCCTCACTCCTAACCTTTCCTATGTCGTTACCTCCTACACTTAGACACACTACAGGCTTGGTGCCCTCCCTGACAAAAACCCTATATATCCTCTCAGCTACATGCCTATATACCAGCCCCAGGAAAACACACCTAGTCCTGCGTTTCCTATTTCTTGCTTAAAAGTTCTATCTAAGAACCTCACCTGACTGTTCCCATTACCCGACCTTACCACTGGGCAGGGTTTGAAAAACTGCCCTTTTCTCTCCTGGCACCACACCGTCCTACCTCTTCTCTTCCTCGTCCTGCCTCTTCTCTTCCTCGCCAGCTTCCTCCAACATTCGGTAGGGGTTACTGCACTCACACCTGGTCAGCTTTCTAAGTCTGACCTTAGTCTGGAGACAACCACTCTCCCGCCTGCTCCTCCTAACCCTCCTTCGCGGGTGTCCTGCTATGCAGGACACCTACCTGAGAGTTCAGTCCCTGAGGGCTTTGTTCTCCCCCTTTTAAACGTCTATATGTCTCCTCAATTGCTCTAGCTGACTTAACAGAGTGGCCAGGGGTCATCTTTCTTCACACACCGTCCCTCTTCCCCACAACACAATGATCCACGGCGTCTATTTCCTATGGTCACTAACATGAGCACTGAAGGGCACGTCCTTCTCCAAGCTACTGTAGGTCAGGTAGCGTTCTCGACCTAGGTCAGGTTTTTGTCCGGTGGGTTTTGTGTCCGCAGGTTTTGTCACAGGGTTTTGTTCTAGGGATTTTGTCCATATCTCACCCCGCACTCCCATCTGAGCCAATGACGTTGCAAGTAGACCCGCTTCGCCAATGGGCGCCCGTCTCGGACACATGTTGTACAAAACTTGTAGGCTATAACAAAATCTTCAAAAAATAACAAACCTCACCTCGATATCTTTATTGGTTTGTGGGTAACAAACGAAAAACTTTAGGGTCTTTTCTCTGCAGTAAAAATGGCACTTGTGGCCTTGTGATTCAAAGGCCTAAATGAATAACACATAAGCAAGGCTGTATAATGAATGAGTTATAGTGGAATGAGTGAAAGATGGTCGCTTACCTTCCTACCTTAATCCATTACCTCCTAAACCCTAGTATCTGTTCTAATTGTGATAGAGATGGATTTGATCTATAATCATTCCACCAAAAGATACTTAAACAAATATTTCTAAACAATATAATTATGGGGACTTAATTTTATGAAAAAACGTAAAAAACTTTGACACCGGCGACTATAAAATCAGTTCTTATTAAGTTATAAACACCATTTCTTCCTAAAATATTAGTTAACAATTTATATAAAAGCTTTGTTAAATAAATATATTAAAACTATCTACATTATATGGATGTGCAGGGTGAACCACGAATGGAGCTGTGTGCCATAGTTAAATTTTCACTTTTCCGGGTTACGGTAGGGTATACTATCCAATCTCCTGAATGTGTAACTGTAATCAGTTTATCTTTTAACACTCGTGGTGGAAGTGTTGTAGAGGTTTAGTGGGTCTCATATTACTGACCTTTTGATGCAATGTCAGGTCACTAAATGTCAGGGTGGGGATCAGGGCGAATTACTTCATAGTCAGGTGAAAACACTTCACTGTCAGGGTGATGACCTCACGAGGGGTATAAATAACGTGAACTCACATAATGTACCCACAGGGGTGACCCCCACCTTTCCAGCTGACTTGACCATGATAACCTCACTAAACATAAGAACATAAGAAAATAAGGAGTCTGCAATAGGCCTGTGCATGGCATCTCCTGTCGAGTTACTACCACTCTCTATCATCCATGAATCTATCTAGCCTCCTTTTGAAACTTTCCAGAGTTCCCGCACTTACTACAAAAGTGCTAGCTTGTTCCACTCATACCACCTATTTGTGAACCAGTTTCTTCCCTATCTCCCTCTAAACCTAAACTTATCCAACTTGAATTCGTTGCTCCGAGTTCTCTGCTCGGATATTATAAGAACTTTATTTATATCCCTTTTATTGTTCCTTTCACCCACTTAAATACTTCTATCATATCTCCGCCTTCGTCTTTCTAGGAATGCAAGTTAAGTGTCTTTAACCGATCCTGATATGGAAGGTTTCACTTCCCGGAATCATTTTTGTCATTCTCCGCTGCACCGACTCTAGTGAATTTATATCCATTCTATAATACGGGCACCAGAACTGAACCGCATAATCGAGGTCCTGACTAGCGAAGGATATAGTTGCAATAAGACCTCTGCACTCTTGTTACTTACACTTCTAGAAATAAACCCAATACTGTTTGCCTTATTTCGAACATTAACGCACTGTTTTCTAGGCCGTAGGTCCGGGCTTCAAAGTACCCTCAGGTCTTTTTCACAAGTCGACTTCTTAGGTTGATGTTGTTAAGGCTGTATACATTGTCAGTATTTGTTCTTCCAATATTTAGTACGCTTGCTGGTGTTGAATTTCATTTGCCATTTTTCAAACCACCTGCAGTTTATTTAGTCCTCCTGTAATGCATTTGCATCCTGCCCTGAATTAATCTGCCGCCCTATTTTGGTGTCATCCGCAAACTTGCTTATGTCTGCTGATCCCAGTATCTAGATCGTTTATGTAGATCATGAACAAGAGTGGGCCTAGTACTGACCCCTGGGGAACCCACTGGTTACACGGCCTCGTTAACACCATCTACGCTGACCCTCTGCGTTCTATCGATAAGCCATGATTTTATCCAATTTAAAACTTTCCCCTCGATACCGTGAGCCTTAATTTTCTCAGAAGCCTCTGATGCGGTACTCTGTCAAATGCTTTACTAAAGTCTAAGTAAATAACATCGTAATTTTTCATTATTTAATACCTCGAAGACTTTCCTTAAAAAAGTCAACAGATTTGTTAGACAAGATTTTCCTTTGAAGAAACCCATGTTGAGAGTCGTAGATTAATTTGCTTTTCTCTAGATGCGATCGGATGCTATCTGCTATAATTGATTCAGAAATTTCCCACTACTGACGTCAAACTGATCGGCCGGTAATTTGACGCTCCTGTCTCCTTTTGAATATGGGTACTACATTTGCTTGTTCCACAGGTCTGGCACTCCGGTGTCTAATGATTTTGTAAATAAGTTTGAGGGTCCATAATCTGTTCCCTACACTCTTTCAAGACTCAGGAAAAATTTCATCCGCCCTGGGGATTTTGTTCTTTAGTTTATTTATCTTCTTAAGAACATCCTCTTTTCTGATAGTTATATTCTTTAATTTCTCTTCTTCCTTTCCTTAAATATCAGTTCCACCTATGGAATTTCATCGCAGAGGTGACCTGACCACATGATATGCGGTTGACGAGTACCACGGCCATTATAAATAACGAGTTACTTAATATACAGAGGCAGAACATACCATACGGAAAACTCAGATCAAATAACATTGACCCCAAATGGAAAAATAATTATTTAAAGAATATAATTGGACAAGGAAGACTATAGGTAGAGAATAAATCGTGGTGAAGTTTACCTACGAATTTATTATAAAGTATTGGCCGGTAGGGTTTAGACAGAGATAAGATAAGCAAAGAGGTAATATTGAACTGAAGAAGGTACGGGAGGCGAAGTCAAACCAAAAGAAATTTTTCCAAATGTATCAGACTAAACCGAGACAAAATTGAAACATCACAGTCAGGTATCAGCTATCTAACTGATAACGACAGAGAAATGAGTAATAATCTAAATAGATGCTTTTCATCAGTTTACAACCGAAAAGTTAAACGTTATTCCCGAGGCACCAACTATCAACAGAGATAGTGAAGAAAATAGACTATACGACAGTAATAATTAGTAACGGTGTTAGTAATCAAATAGATTCACTACAACAATAAGTCACCAGGTACTGACGAGATATTTACCAAGGTATTGAAGGAATGTAAGGAAGAACTTAGTATGCTTGGCAAACTTGTTTTAAACATGTCATTAAAACCGGTGTAGTACCAAAATCCTGGAGAATAACAACATTTTCAAGAACGGAAATAGATCACTATCCTCAAGCTACCGTCCAATTAGTTTAACATCAATTGTAGGCAAATTACTGGAAGCAATAATTTCAAACATAATTCGAAATCACCTCGAGAAACACAAAGTGGTCAATCATTCCCAGCATTGCTTCACAAGTGGGTGTTCATATTCTCCTACGACATAACGGGTCACAGCCGAGTTGCATCTCACGTAGCTTACAAAGGCCCGTCAGTCCTGGGCACCCATGACTCCTCTACTTCTTTATTTTTGTTCTAACTGGTGTGCAATGTTCTTACTAGGTGTAAAGTACTTGTTTCTCTTTGGTATTAGGTTCTAAGCTTCTGAAACTTTGCAATTTTGTTCTGTAAGTTAAAATAATTATTTTATCTATCATTAGTTCAATGTACCCAATGATTAATTTTATTTCTCATATTGACTTTTAATACTGAGGCTATTGTATTTCAGTTCATGTCTTTGGTCTGATGATGACAATATATTGTGAAACGATACCAAATGATACGTTAAATTTGCCCCTACCATGGTGCTGTTATTCATCTTATGTTTACACTTTCTCAGGAAGGTCATTGCATCAGAGAAGGAAAGGTATATACTGTTCGTAAGAATGAAGATTAAGATATATAAACGAGGATATTTACTTAGTTTGTGGCTCCAACAGATTATTGGTGACATAATAATTGTATTGATAGCTTCAGTAAATCATCGACTTTCGAAATATTAAAGTGAAAATTTATTTTAGTCTAAAACTGTTGAATAAAGCTACCTCAACGTAAGTCTTGAAGCAGTATGACATCAACACTAAGCAATGTTTGTTAAGATCGTTGAATGTGGCTTTTAGTAGTCCAGATCAGAACGTTCAAGAGATTTGGGGAAAAATTTGCATGGAAATTTTGCAGAGATTGGTTACAATTCGTCATATCTTCATAACAGGTTTTACTGCAATTTAATAACATATCTGAACTGATTTTCACCGTAGTTCTAAAACAGCTTAGTAACTGCTTTGACACACAGCTTGTAAGAGCTCTTAAATAAAGCATGGAAGGGGTCTGGATGAAGCTTCGTAACAGCTTGAATCACACCTACACAGAGTCCCTCACCACCTCTGAATAAATCTAATACGTTAAGGAATAGTTAATTAAAAGCATTAAAGAAACCATCATTCCTTTTAGCAGATCTACACGTACCTCAGATCGCTCTATGCAGCTTCTTACGGCTTTAACCAGATATTAATGGCAGCATTAATCACGAATTGCTTACAGCTATGAACAAAGTTTCAACAACCCTTGAACGTAGGTAACCATCAGTTCTAACCAGAGCTTAGTAACATATGCCGAAATATATAGCATCCCAGAAAACCTCCCACTACACATTTAAGCACTACTGAATCACACTTTAAAACTGTAAGGCCAGAAAAAAAATCCGGGCCACTAGAATCTCCAGCGTCTATTTGTCTTGTGGTGTCGGAGTCCGTGGCGGTTATTTTTAGAGCCGGGTAATGGTGAAGATCGTCGGGATGCTGGAAGGAACGTGCTCTGTTGTCTCCAGCTGTTGCAGTTTTACTCTTAGTTTGATCTTATTGGAGGAATGGCGCCGGGTTATTTTGGGTTTCTTTAGCCAAACACAACGTTTCACAAGATTCCTTCTTTATTATGTAGAAGAATTATGAAACAAGATATAGAGAGTGTAACAATGTAATCCATCGATATTTATCATAATGATTCATCCTTCTTAATTATATTTCGTTTTATTAGAATATCTGCTACATTACTGATACTTCAGCAAGCAAATATAATATTTGTATTTATTGTTATCAATCAATCAATCAAAATATTATCCTTATATCTTATGGCTGGCGATCACAGTCCTCCACTCCAAACGTTTTCGACGTAAATTTAAGATTCCCCGAGATTTTTCATCTTTCTGAGACCTAGTTGTAAATTTCATTCGTCCATACCAGTCTCTGCCAACCCCTGGCCTTCCTACCTCAACGTTGCCCATTAATATTTCCGTTATTATTCCCTCATCCCTAATTATATGACACAATATCTTATTAAGCTAATTGTTAACTGGGTGCACTTTGAGGCTCCTTTTTTGGTGATAATAAAAGTAATGATTTATTGAAATCACTGAGAAGGTCTGCTTTGAAATATATAATTAAATATTTTAGTAATATATTTTTATCCTATTAATGTCTATTTAGTTTATAAACTGTGATAGAAGCTGATCAACCGTATGTTCTGAGAATTGGTAGTTTGATCTTTTAGCCTTTTTCTTCTTGCCTCCACTCTTATCCTTATTGCTGCAGTTCTACAGCAGTGGTTCCCAAACCTTAGTCACATGACGCTCTCCTTTGCTTTTTATCAAACCTCATGCCTCCCTCTTCCTTTTTAAAAATTTAATTAATTTTAATAAATTTTATACCATACAGTATACTCGTACACTCTATTACTTTTAAAACTACTAAATCGTAAATATGTTAATCAAGGATCTTGTGCATATGGAGAAGATTAAAATATATTACCAAAATTTAATTTGCAAAATCTGTATTGAAAATTTCCAAATGATTATATTTTCTTCACTATATATGTTTTAACATGACCTCACCCCCGTGTTCCTACTCCTAGTGCCTCTTCCCCTACCCAGTTTGTCATCAAAATCACTCACAATAATTAGGCATATATTAAAAGTCACTGTGCCTTTTGTTTCTTTTAAATCTAAACTTTTCTAAGACTTCATCTTCACTATCATTTGTTGGTAAGTAAACCTGTATTATTATCAAGTCCAAGGGTCTAACATTAAACTAGACTTACAAAACTCAATCTGACACTGCTCAATATCCCTTTACATTACTACTCAAGTTTTGGTTTACAGAATACCAAAACCTCTCGTGCTTTCCATATCAAAATATTCACCACTAATGCTATTTGAACCTGTCCATCATACTTCACTTAATCCCAGAACGTCCTCCTGCAATCTTTCATTTCTCTACAAACTTCCAAGCCTCATAGTGTCCTCATATTCCATGTTTATATTTTGATCTTATGCTTGTTCGTTCTTCAGCTTTCTGTAAATGTGTTTAATGCTAATGACTTTGTTTTACTCTGACAGTAGTTGTTGCTCTTGATGGCACAACTCGCAAGCATGGGGCCAATGCGGTTGGACGTTTAGGTGGCAATTATCTAACAGGAACGCCTGAATATCGTTTTTTTTTTCCCTGTCCGTAGATGTTCAGTGAAATAGATGAAATTAATGAGTATGGATATCTAACTTTCCTCATCAGTAATCTAATTAATAAGGGTAAAACGTTAGGAATGGGATATGGGGCACAACTCATCACCGGTTATTGTTGTATAGTCTATCAACCAGGGAAAAGTTGTGAGGGTGATGTATGGGGTTCATCACCAGTGTGGATGTAGAGTCTTATAATAGTAAAATTCCTTAATTCAGAACTGTTTCCATTGCAACCATCATCAAATTATGATAAACACTTATCTTCGTTTAAACTGCTATGACTTTGTTAATAATAGCTAGAAACACAAGTTTGGCGTTGAATGAAGGATTTCAGGTTGTTCTAAACATCCGTTTTTTATTGCTGTTGTTAAGCCAATTTACATATAATTATAACGTCATCAGCTTATACATTCTAACTCCCCAGTTGTAGGCTTTGCCCTTCATAACATGGCTGACTCTTGCTACCCCTTACACTTTGGCTTCCACTAGAATGTCTTTAATAAATTTTCCTGCATCGCACGGTGCATGCCTTCCATTTTAATTAGGTCACTGGCAAATTCATTAGGTTTTCCATTTAATCATCTACACCGTGCAGTAGATTGCTTCATTGAACACCATGATCCAACTCTGTCCAAGTCGGCGAAACGTAGACTGCAGATACTTCATCATGGTGCAGCGTTAAATCCGGTTGCTGGAGCTGATATCATTGGGCAGTAACCTATGCTGGTTTTTGCAGCATTGACGTTGGTTGTTAGAATAGAATGGTAGCCGTCCACTCTGGCATGGAAACTAAGACGTAATCAATATTTTCACCAGCCATCATTTTAGTTGCTTAGAACAATCTTAGTCATTCCACGCAATACCAGAATTGTATTTTTCTGATGTCATAACAAATTTATAGCAGTTTAAAAGCAGACAAGTAATTATCATAATTTGATGATGCTTGCCATGGAAACGGTCCTGCAATTAAAAAAAACTGCACCATTATCAGACTCACCTCCGCCCAGGTGATGACCCCATATATCACCCTAACAACTGGTACAGCTGCAGAAATATATTCTTACATTCCCTGTGGTAACCCATGTTTCAAAAAGGCCAACCTATATGACCTATAGCAAACCTATCCACCAATCACGTCCTCGTTACACGACCAATACCCATTCATTCATAAATAGTTATACTACTACTGTGACGGTGTCGTTTGATACCCGGGTTACCACAGGGATGTAGGAACTTGTTTCCGCAACTGTACTAATTAAATTTTTCTACCCGATCACTTGGGCTAACTCTTTAACCAGGGCCTTTTCATGTGGCTGATGGACTAATAATATAAATTAATTTGTTTATGGCAAGAAAAAACTAATTCGTCGTTTACCATCAAAAGCTATAGCCAAATTATACTTAAAGTAGGTTAGGTTAAGTTGGGGTCAGGTAAGATTATTTTGTATGAGGTTAAGTAGTTATTAGTATATTGATGATCTGCATGATCATTTATGACCAGTCAGAAGTTTCGAAAACAAAAATACATAGAACTTATCGCTAATCGGTATTTAAAGTTATTCATAGTTTGCAAAAACGTCAGTTGATTTTAAAGGTGAATCGAAATTATCCATATTTGCGTAACACACGCACCAATATGCTCAGGTGTGGACCGGGGCAGATTACTGACTCAGAGTTCTCACCTGGACACCTGGATGAACACCTGTATCCACCCCTACCTATCCCTCACCCCTAAAGCCTCTAATTTCCGTCTCTGTTCCTTTATTTCTCTCCTCCGCCTTCTCACTATTCATACAACTTCCATTATCGGTGAAGCAGGTATTCGATCAAGAGCTGTTCGGTTGTTACTAATTTCACTATATCGACGTAAGTTTAATTCGCACTTTATAACCCTTTAACGGAAACGCTGACACTGCAACAAACTCATTAACGTTGTATTTAGGTCGCTAAGAGAAGCATCAAGAAATTATTTATTATTTTAGGACATGATGAAAAAGAATGTCAGATATAATCGTTGTCGTTAAAATAATCATCCGAAATTTGGCTATTACTGTATAATATAAACCCGTGATAATACATTATTAACTGTATAAATGATGGTAGATTAACTATACCAACCAATTTTTTATAGTATGAGTTTCCTGCAGGGAGTAGAGTTTTGTTTGTTTTATGCAGCATTAGTTTAATGTTACAAACAACGAAATGTGTTTGTGCTTTTGATATGTTAAAAGAAAAATCCTTTAAATGAGGCTGTTAACATAACAGGTAATTCGTTAAAGAGGAGGAAGAATTCCTTAACGGGGTTTGCTACAGTTTGTAGTTAATATACTTAAATATTTTTGTTATTCTTTCTTCGCACGTTTGTTGTCCATACCTTCATGTTTCACAGGTTATGATTTTTAACTCTACACTGAAATAAAAAATCATCTTTATAGTTTTTCAGTTGAATACATAACGTTTTCCTATTTTCTGTGTCTGTATACATTAAATGGTTTCTGTTAGCTGGGAAATCCTCTAACTACACCGCCACAAAGGATTTACAAATACATAATTTTCTTTTTGTGTGAAAATATATCTGATATTTTCTTCACATTGGGAATAACACCGACCACAACAGAATCACTTTTGATAAAAACTTACCCAAAAGAAACATTAATCATTTCCTGTGTGTTTATTTCTCGTCATTTAACATTCTTTATTTTTCCAGGGTTGATTAGGTTAGTGGTTTAGTGTTGAAATATCAGTCTCAACCTATTCAGATCCCTCTTACCCAATATTATTTCTCCTTCCCATCACTTATCCCCAGTCTCTTGGTCCATCACGAGCCATCTCCTCTTTCTCCACCACCACACCTCCTCCTCTTCCACACTACCCAACCTCCTCCTCTTCCACACTACCCAACCTCCTCCCTTCCACACATCCCAACCCCCTCCCTCTTCCACACTACCCAACCTCCTCATCTCCACCATCCCAACCCTCCTCTTCCACACTACCCAACCTCCTCCTCTCCACACTATCCCAACCCTCCTCTTCCACACCACCCAACCTCCTCATCTTCCACACTATCCCAACCTCCTCCTCTTCCACACTACCCAACCTCCTCCTCTTCCACACTACCCAACCTCCCCTTCCACACTACCCAACCCTCCTCCTTCCACACTACCCAACCTCCTCCCTTCCACACTACCCAACCTCACCTCTTCCACACTACCCAACCTCCACCTCTTCCACACTACCCAACCCTCCCTCTTCCACACTACCCAACCTCCTTCTCTTCCACACTACCCAACCCCACTCTTCCACACTACCCAACCTCCCCTCTTCCACACTATCCCAACCTCCTCCACTGACGCTACCCATCCTCCTCCTCCCCCCCAATCTCTTCCACAACACATCCTCCTCTTCCTTCTCCTCCCTTCAACCTCCACAGAAACGGTGTATATTTATTTTCCCAACAACTGTGGATGAACTTTGCTGTGTGATAATGAGCTACAGGGCCTCTGCCTTTAGCCGAGGCAGCTCAGTATTTTTCCCACATCATTCTGTTAGTTTACCTGTTGACCTTTAGGATGGTAATAATGGTTAAATTATTATTTTTTCGGAATTAAAATTTATATTTAATACGATTTTTAACGCAGTGTATTCAAGGATGTTCGTTCACGATGAAAAAAGGCGAGTGAGGACTACGCTTAATTTTAAGGTCTGATAATTTCACTTCCTAATAGACGTGCTCAGGTATGTGTTCTATTATTTCCATATTGAGACGTTACCGATCATTAGGCTATACATGAATTTTATGCCGTTTATATATATATATATATATATATATATATATATATATATATATATATATATATATATATATATATATATATATATATATATATATATATATATATATATATATATATATATATATATATAATTTTTTTTTTTTTTTCATGTAGATCCACAATGAAAACGTGGATAAGATAAATCTTGATAAAATCACACGAAAAGGGAAACAACGGAAGACTTAGTCTTTATCTCAAGAAATCTTCAGTTGCCTCTGAAGATGTCTTGAATAAAGACGAAAGCTGCACACCCTCTTCTAGGACTCACTACAGGATGTATAGTCAGCCCATAGGCCCATTATATCAGAGGAGACTCTGAAATAACAGCTTCTGTTAACAACAGAGATTAAATGTTAAACACAGACCCTTACCTTATTTCTGGCTAACAACCTCCTGACAGCTGACAGGTGTTTATTATTTTAATACCACTGTTTCCATTAAAACTGGTTTAATCAAAACACAGCTTTAAAATTACAACAAAATATATTTAACAACAAAATATAATAAATATGTGCTCTCCATCCATGTGCATACAAAAGGCCACAAATCAATTCACTCAGAATAATGTTATCTCCACCAAACACAATGCCTCACGACTATTAGACTATATGAACATATTACACTTTAGTTAACACCATAGTCATCCATGATTACCCAGATAATAATAGATAAATTTCCACCACACAAGCTTAACTGTCCTATCCCCTGAACCTAGCTACCTAGAGAACCGCAAGCAAAACAATGTTCCAATACTTCCTTGTTTCATCAACATAATTTCTAATTCTTTTTATACTACTACTGCTTCTTACAGTCTTTTATAACTGTACAAAAATAAAAAAAATACATTCTACAAAGTTTACATAATGAAACAAATACTAGTATATATACTTATCTAAAATAATCAAGACATTTTTAAAAGTCTTACCATAAGCTTGGAATTTCGATTCTAAAGAAAAACAAAAAACAGAAACTAAATACAATGGGTAACTAAAACAAATGTTGAGGAATGGGAGATGACAGTAATATATATATATATATATATATATATATATATATATATATATATATATATATATATATATATATATATATATATATATATATATATATATATATACATGCAAGTAAATCACTATAGGTGCGCGTGATCCAGGTAAGATGCTGATAACCACAAGGAAAAAAGAAACACGAAGTTCTGTTGCTTTCGTGTAATTCACATCTTCAGGGGTGAGTACAGACTAAGGAGAAGTACAAAACAGGGTATATATATACAGAGGAGGGTGAGATCAAGTCCACAGTGGTCAGGTATGGGTAATGACCCTACTATCTTCACAAAGCAACCTAGCGAACAGGGCTGAATTGACCCAACTTTCTCACCTGGTTACAAATTAAGAAGATTTGTAACCAGAGAGAAGGTTAACATCTTTACCTCTGACCTGACCTGACTACCTACCTGGCTGATGCTCTAAGAGGGGCAGTTCAAAAGATATCGAAGTCTTTAAACGGCTAGAGAACATATGAGCACTGGGGTAGAGGAGACTGCAGTGAGCGGGTAAACAAAAGTGAAGATTTCAGGAAGAAGAACAGTAGAAGTATGAGAAACAAAATGGATGATATATTGGTATGTACCGAAAATCGATATAATAGCATTCACTGAAACATGGATCAACCTAGACACACGTGAGTTACCTGTCGAATACCAAATTGCGGGTTACAAACTGTTCCATACCGATAGGCAGACCAGGAAGGAGGAGTAGCAATCTATGTTAGGATAATCTGAGTGTGAAATAAATAAGGAAATAAAAACTGAGCGGAATACAGAACAATTTGTATAGAATTAATCGACGGTAGGGAAAAATTAATCACAGGAGTAATATAGACCTCCCAATCTTGATAGAGTCAATGACGACTTATCTGGGATAAATGTGCAGGGCTTCCATACACAACAAAGTCTGTATACAAGGCGACTTTAACCTTGGCCAAATAGATTGGACTGACCTTACAGGTAACAGAATCAGAGGATTTTCTCGAGACGATCCAGGACTGTTTTCTAAGTCAACATATAACCGAACCCACCCGAGGTAATAATATACTCGATTTAGTTCTGTCAAACAAGAAAACCTCATTAGCAATGTCGAGGTGAGAACGAACTTGCAAACAGCGATCACAAAGAAATTAGATTCCAGTTAGATTTTCAGGGCAGACGTGAAAATTCCTAAAGTACCAGATTTCAGAAGGGCAAACTTTGACAGTTTAAAGAGGCAGTTGAGAGAGGGGTGTCACGCAGGCAGTGAACCTGACAGATGACACGACCTGATAACGAGATCTGAGATTGCAGAGATTCACGACAATTTAAATAGTGAGTTACTTAATGCAAAAGGCAGAACATACCATACAAAAAACTCAGATCAGACAACAATGACCCTAAATGGATAAATAATTTTTAAAGAAACGTCATTGGCCAAAGGAAGGCTATAGGTAGAAGGATAAATCGTGGCGAAATTCACCTCGGGATTATTATAGGGTATCGGCCAAGTTAGGTTAAAAACCGAGATAAGGAAAGCCAAGAGGAAAAATGAAGGTAAGGATAGCAAGAGGCGACGACAAACCCCAAAAGATTCTACAAATGTATCAAACTAAAACACGAGAAAAGATTGGACCATAAGGTCAGACATCGGCTTCTAATTGTTGTATGTTGTATAAATATGTATATACTGTTAAGCCAATATTTGCGTTGTTTAGGTTAAGTTTGGTTAAGGGTAAAATGAAAGCTGAATATTTTGTTAGGAATTTGTAATCTTTATTATACAATAGCATCCTTTGTCTACCCTTTTATAGTCCGTTTGTCTTTGTTTTTTATTATTTGTTGCCTCTTGGATCTGGGTAGACTTTTAACTTTACTCTAAATTAACTCGTAACAAGCCCAATAAAGCACGCGTGCTTTATTGGGCTAATAAATATATGGATCCTCGTGTTTGAACCCGGTTTGGTAAACGTTACTCTGACACTCGTGCTACGGGCAGTCCCCAGTAGAGGTTCACGGCGCCATAAGTTCGTTGAACAGGCTTTGTGTGAAATATAACAGAGTCTAGGACTGCTTCTAGTATCCTGGTGGTCCAGAGGTAGCGTTCGAGTCATTCCGTGGGATCGAATCCTGGCGAGTGAGGTTTGATTTTATATATATATATATATATATATATATATATATATATATATATATATATATATTGATAAAAATACACAGGAAATGGAAACAATGGAGCTCCAGCTTTCTTCTTTTATTCAAGACAACAATGACCCTAAATGGATAAATAATTATTTAAAAAACATCATTGGCCAAAGGAAGGCTATAGGTAGAAGGACAAATCGTGGCGAAATTACCTCGGGATTATTATAAGGTATTGGCGAGTAGGGTTAAAACCGAGATAAGGAAAGCCAAGAGAGAATAATGAGGTAAGGATAGCAAGGAGGTGAAGACAAACCCCAAAGGATTCTACCAAATGTATCAAACTAAAACACAGAAAAGATTGGACAATACGGTCAGATACCGGCTTAAGACCGAATCAGAGGCTAAGAAAAATTAAGGCTCATGGTATCGAGGTGAAAGTTTAAATTGGATAAATTCGGCTCACCGAAGAACACAGAGGTTCAGCTTAGATGGTGTTAAATCTGAGTGGGGTCGTGTAACCAGTGGGGTTCCCCAGGGGTCAGTACTAGGCCCACTCTTGTTCATAATCTACATAAACGATCTAGATACTGAGATCAGCAGTGACATAAGCACGTTTGAGGATGACACCAAATAGGGCGGCAGATTAATTCAGGGCAGGATGCAAATGCATTACAGGAGGATCTAAATAAACTGCAGGGTGGTCTGAAAAATGGCAAATGAAATTCAACACCAGCAAGTGCAGCATCCTTAATATTGGAAAAACAAATACTGTCAATGTATACAGCCTTAACAACATCAACCTAGAAGTCGACTTGTGAAAGAGACCTAGGGTACTTAAGCGGACCTACGGCAGAAAACAGTGCGTTAATGTTCGTAATAAGGCAAACAGAGTATTGGGTTTATATCTAGAAGTGTAAGTAATAAAAGTGCAGAGGTCTTATTGCAACTATGTCTTGCTCTAGTTAGGCCGCACTTCGATTATGCAGTTCAGTTCTGGTGCTTATTATAGAATGGATATCAATTCACTAGAGTCGGTGCAGCGAAGAATGACGAAATGATTCCGGGACTTAGAAACCTTCCATATGAGGATAGGTTAAAAAACTAAACTTGCATTCCCTAGAAACACGAAGAGTGCGGAGATATGATAGAAGTATTCAAGTGGGTGAAAGGAATCAATAAAGGTGATATAGATAAAGTTCTTATAATATCCGAGCAGGATAGGACTCGGAACAACGGATTCAAGTTGAATAAGTTTAGGTTTAGGAGGAGATAGGAAGGAACTGGTTTACAAATAGGTTGGTGGACGAAGTGACAAGCTTAGCAACTTTGTAGTAAGTGCTGGAACGATGGAAAGTTTCAAGGAGGCTGGATAGATTCATGGATGATGAGAGTGGTAGTAACTCTCGACAGGGCTGCCATGCACAGGCCAACCGGCCTATTGCAGACTCCTTATTTCTCATGTTCTTATGTTAAGAAAGGGCGACGTGACTAGTCAAGTTAAATCAGGTCAAAAATTCTGGACCCACTAAATAACTATCCTACATCTAGCTCCAAGGTTTTCAAAGCATTTTAACCTTGGGCTATTGACAAATAAATTGTGTAACATATTATCAGTTTGTACTGACCTTCACTTAGGTTTATTGAATTTAATTCTATAATCAAACTAGCTTCAACCAGAAGTCTTTCTGTGACACATGATGATTTGTACACTTCTAAGATTCTTTTTAATCAATAGGATGATTATTATTCTAACATGACCGAACAGTCCTGCTTGATGCTTGCTGTACTTATGCTCTTTGATTCTGAGTTGCAATGCTTTCCCAGTCTGTCCTACATAATTTCCATAACATACATGGAATACAATAAACACTTCCATTTACATTGAAAGTTGGGCTATTCTTGATTAATATATTGATAATGGTTGAGTCAAACTTAAAACAACATTAATATTTAATAATTTAAGGGACTGAACTAACGGGACAAATTCATTGCGATAAGGCAGTCAAAAATATTTAGGAATTTGCCTGGTTTGAGTAGAATGAAAGGATTTTTAGCCTTTTAAACAATGATTCAGCGTCACAAATACGCAAACATTTCAAAAACATAGCGAAAAATTGACATTTTGGTTGACTCCAGGTGACTCGATAAAAATGTATGAAACTGTCTACCGGTGTAGGCTTTCTGTACACCTTAAATTATAGTATAGTATAAGGAAAATGCATATAAATAACAAGAATAAAATCATAATTCTGGAAGTTTAAAATATGCAGAGTAAAACAAAAGAGTCAAACTAACAATGCGAGCCGAGAGTCAAGTACCACATATATATCCATGTATTACGTGATATCCAGATTTATACGACCACAAAGCTAAGTCAAGTAACATAAATTGCTTTTGTGGAAAGTTGGTGGCTGTATGAACATTCTTAGCCAGCCGATTGGTACGGCTGCAGTGAAACTGTTAAACAGCTCTGAAAAGTTCAGATGCTCACAACCACTTCTTGTATTAACTCAATCTATATTCATTGCAATAACTTTCAGCTTATAAAACATTTTCTAAATCATTCTTATAGTAATGAGCAGTTCATATAAGTTGGAGTTGGTTTTAATGGGTGAATGAAACTGGTAGTAGACTGGGAAAACTTATAGAACATAAGAGGAACGAGGTTAAAAGTAAGTGGATAATAAAGGAAATTTTAAAAAAATAGACGGACGAAGAAATTCAAAAATAACTGTAGACAGGCCAAGAAAGACGATTTAGAAAGGAAATGTAAGTTGATAAAAGATAATGACAGCAGACATAACTGTAGGAAAATATACAGAAAGATTAAAACAAAATGAACCATAAAAAGGAAAGAATGAGATAGGAGTTTTAAAGCCAAAGACAATTAGATCCTGTTTGAGGCGAAAAAGGTTTTGAGAGATGGACAGAGTAAGTGAAGAACTATACAACGATAAGGATGGAGAAAAAGTGAAACGAAAATAAAATAAAGATCCAAATGCCTTTTTGGCAACAGAAGTTGAGGCAACTGTGAGCAAAATAAAAAATAAAAATTATAAAGCTTGTGTGGTTGAGCAACCAACAGAATTTATAAAATGAATAGGCAAGAATACGATAAAATGTTGGACTAAAATATGTAATTTTATAATATATTTTACTTCAAAGGAAACCTAGAGAGATCCCCGAAAAAAAATGTATCGGTATTATTATCTTAAGAGCCAGAAAGCTTAGAGTGAAACCATTTTAGAACAATGATTTTAATAAGTCATGCATGTAAGTTTTATTCAAACAATTTTAAATAGAATAACAATTTAAATAGTCAGTGAATAAATTGAAGATCAAAATGGATTTTGAAAGAAAACGAACTGGAGAAGCTATACATATTTTTTAATTTTGGAGTGAGATGTATTAAGAGGTCGAAATGTGTATGTCTACTTTGTTGATTTTGAAGGAAAATAGCTCTTGATAAAGGAAAGCACAATCAACTTATTGAGGTTTTGGAAAAATAGGCATTAATGTCGGACGCATCAGAATTCTAATAAATCATTGCTGGTAACAAGAAGCTGCAGTGTTAGTAAATAATGAACTTAATAATAGACTCAAGTTAGATAGGGAGTAGAAAAGGCTGTGTTCCATCTAAATTGTATAAAATATATTTAAAATTCTTAATGAGATAAATTATAAGTGACAATGATGGAATAATTTAATGGTACTGTAAGATGATAGTGAAGAGGCATTACAAAAACTGGTTAACACATTTGTTGAAAAAGGTGAAAAATGTAGTTAATGCTGTAAACACAAAAGTAACGGTTGTTTCCAAATTAGATATAAATCATAAAATAAGAATTATGGCAGGCAAAGACTTAATGACTTATTCCCACCACACATATGTACACAAGATAAAACAAAAAGAAATAATAATAATAAGATGATTGGAAGTGGCTGAGTATGGACTGAAGGTTCAACAAGATCACACAAAATCAATATCAAGCAATAACAAATCTCAATAGTCAAATGCAAACTCCCAAAACACCAGTTGTGTCGAGACTGACTACAGTGTACCAGCCTGCCACCCACGTCACCTCTCTACCACCAAATACTGACGGATTGGCGAAAAACGCAAACTTTACCTAATTGACCCTACTGACATTAGTTCCACTATCTTACTTAAATACAAGCATATTACAATCAATATCACATGAGAACTGTTACATTAATAAATACATAAAGTGATAATGTAATAAAACAAATTTAATAACTAAACAAGGGCTCAGTCGGTGTTGCAGTAAGGACCGAAACTGCTGAAGCCACACACACACACACCATCTGAACCAACGTATATAGTATATATATATATATATATATATATATATATATATATATATATATATATATATATATATATATATATATATATATATATACATATATATATATATATATATATATATATATATATATATATATATATATATATATATATATATATATATATATATATATATATATATATATATTTAAAATTTCAGATTTTTAACACTGCGCAATTGGCAATACTGAGCTTTCAAGGTCGTCCGAGGGAAGAAGCGCTCCTGCACATGAGAGGTTGTGGAACTAGGCAAGTGATATTAAATGTAATTTGCCGAATTAATAATGATGCGATTCATGAAGTTAAGGACTATTATTGAATTTGATTATTATAGATCGTTTATCAGTCTGAATAATGTCAGTGTCCCAAGGGAGTTATTAGTTAAATATGTCACGTAGGCCTAAGCTAGCGCCTTGAGAGACGCGACTCGTGCGGTCTCAGTCACGTGAATTGGACCTACAGGACATCCCTGCGCGTCTCCACAGAAATAGTCAAGTGGCCTAGTCACCTGTGTTGCACTATTGCAGTATAACAAGTAAGTCTCATTCGATCTCAGACAGGGTTAGATAGGGCAGTTGAGGAAAACTAAAGAGCTAACAGTGAGTTCATTTCCGGGGTTTCCGTCAGAACCCACTTGACTGCAATTGACTTCGAGAGTGATGACCGCAGAGATATTTTTGAGACTGCCGTTGATGATTGAGGTAGCTATTGTCGCCATTGGACCGATCAGTGTAGGCCTGTCACTGTTTAGCGGGTATCAAGGATCTCTTGAGGATCTAGCCGTCTGGGTGCCCAGCTGACGACAGGACGATCGTTGGGGTCATCAGCTCTCCTCTACCTCGGCTCACAGCACCACATGTCTCGAGCAGCTTAGTGAAACCTCTGCTAACGGGAAGCTAAAGCTTCTCTCAACTGCATAAGGTCTGATTGGCTCAAACCTTAAATACCCTAGATGTTTCATAGACAAATGCCTAAACATTACGAAGAAACGTTTTATAAGAACTGTCCCAAGCCCACCCATGACCATAGAATATCTTAATATACCATTTCACAAAAATTTCTCACACATTCCTTCACAACTAAAACCTGGAACGTCAATGTGGCATTTAAAAACTCATGCACTGTTAAACAAATGTTAATCAAGAACTCCCCCAACAACACAATTGGTTGCATTTATAAAGTTCCTTGCAGAATGTAATATGTTTTACTTAGGCCAGACAGGTAAAGATCTTGCAACTAATTCACACAAATCCAGTGTTAGGGCAGGCCAGAAATCCAATGCTCTGTTTGTTCATTTGAGGGATAACAAGCATTGCATTGACTGGGATAATGCCTCTCAATATTACCATGTAATTCAATTGATAGTAGGAACATCATAGAATCTAGTCTTATTAAACATACCGAAGCATTCAACATGAATTTGAGTAACACCATGTACAAGCTGGACAATTTTGTAATTAAGAAGATTTGTGACCAGGTGAAGGCCGGGTCACCTGACCATCTGACCTGACCACCAACCGTTGTGTGCTATTTAAAGATTAGTAGGGTCATTACCTAATACCTGACCATTTGGACCTGGTCTCACCCTTCTCTGTATATATACCTTGATTTGTATTTCTCTCTCTAGTCTGTACTCACCTCTGAAGATGTGAATTACACAGCGCCTGGGAACTTCGTGTTTTTCTTTCCTTGTGGTTATCAGCATATATATATATATATATATATATATATATATATATATATATATATATATATATATATATATATATATATATATATATATATATATATATATATATATATATATATATATATATATTGTCTGATCACTACCCTTTATACCTGGGGAGTGAAACCTACCCCAAGTTATTAACAAATAAAGGAACAAATAGGGAACACGGCAATAAATATCACAGAAACCTACCAACTAAATGTACTTGAATAAGTATGAACAAGTTGATATAAGTAAGTCACAAAAGGAAGATAATTAATTAATTCAATTTATGTTCTAAAGGGTAATGACTAAACATGAATTAAAGAGTAAAGTAATTGTATATTAAAATAAAGTGATGCCGAAGGGTGAAATATACCGTTAGCTTTCCCCGATCAGTCGCTGCATAGGCCGTGGGTTCGAATCCTGGCAGGTTGAGGATTGTATGTAGAAGTCCGCGTGCTGGGCTAATGAAATATATGGATCCTCGTGTTTCGAAGCCGGATTTGGTAAAACGTTACTCTGACCACCTACGTGATACGGGTGGTCCCCATGGAGTTCGTAAGCTCGTTGAACAGGCTTTGTGCGAAATATACAAAGTCTGGAACTGCTTTTAGTATCCTGGTGGTCCAGCGGTTAGCGTTCCCCGTCTCATCATAGGCTTGTGGGCCGTGGGTTCGAATCCTGGCGGGTTGAGGTCTTGATTTTTATATATATATATATATATATATATATATATATATATATATATATATATATATATATATGTCATCCATAGACTGAAAAACAGCTTAGAAGTGTATAAATCATCATGTGTCACAGAAAGACTTCTGGTTAAAGTTAGTTTGATAGATTTAAATTCTATAAACCTTTGTGATGGTTAGTACAGAACTGATATGTCACACAAATTTATTTGTCAGTGGCTAAGGTTAAAATGCTTTGAAAGCATTCGAGTTAGATGTAGGATAAATGATTAGTGGGTCCCATATTTTTTACCTGACTTAACATGACTAGTTACGTCACCCTTTCTTTTAACAACCTGACCTAGCTTGGAGAAGGACGTGCTCCTAAGTGCTCGCGTTAGTGACCAGAGGAAATGGCCGCCTTGGATCGTGTGTTGTGGGAAGAGGGATGGAGTGTGAGGCCCACTCTGTTAAGTCAGCTGGAGCAGTTGAGGACTGCGATGGATGCTCTGGGGGAGAACAAGCCCTCAGGACTCAACTCCTTCAGGTAGGTGTCCTGTCTAGCAGGACACCTGCAGAAGGAAGAGCAGCCGTGGAGAGTGGTTGTCTCAATGGGACTAGGGTCAGACTCAGAAGCTGACCCCGGTGTGGAGTGCAGTAACCCCTACCAGGTGTTGGAGGAAGCTGACGGGGGAAGAGAAGGACGAGGAAGAGAAAGGGCAGGACGGTGTGGTGCCAGGAGAAAGGGCAGTTGTTCAAACCCTGCCCAGTGGTAAGGTCGTGGTGGTTAGGGACAGCCAGGTGAGGTTTATAGATAGGACTTTTGCGCAAGAGATAGGAAACGTAGGCCGAGGGTGTGTTTCTTGGGGCTGGGATAGGGCATGTAGCTGAGAGGATAGATAGGGTTTTGTCGGGGAGTACCAATCCAGTAGTGTGTCTTAGTGTGGAAACGACATAGGAAAGGTTAGGAGGGAAGAAGTTTTCAAGAGGTATAGGGAGGCTGGGAAGATTAGAGACAGGAGGATCCCGATAGTATGTGGTGTCGCCTATAAGAAGGGTTGGTCGTGAATGGCTGTCCAGAGCAATTGATATAATTGCCCACTGGACATTAGTGCAAACAATGGTTGGGCATTCATTGAAAATTAACCATTCTATGGCAATGACCACCTGTACAGTCGTGACGGAATACACTTGTCTCGTGCGGGTGTAAAGACGTTGTCTGCATCCTGGAGCATGAAATTGTCCTCCAAAGGGGGGGGTTCGCCAGTAGAAGCTCGGGATAAGTGGGAGTCAAACAAGCTGGTCCTGGGAAATAAAAATGGTAACTGAGGACAAGGGTAAAACAGGACCAGGGAAGGGCAGGTTTAAATGTATAATATACAAACAGTAGGGCGTGAAATAATATAGACTTGCTGAGAGTTGTTGTATGTACGAGAATGTAGACCCATAGCAATCACCGAAACTTGGCTGAATCTGAAGCAAAATTTATCAGAGTACCATAGAAGGGTACAACCTTTTCACAAGGACAGAAGGAATAGGAAGGGAGGGTCGCACTTCTTGTCAGGGATACATTAGAATGTTGTATTAATAATTCAATAAAGGATGAAATAGGAACCGAGTCTGTATGGGTAGAATTCAAGGAAGGAAGATAAAAACTAATTATGGGGTGTTACTCGCAAGCAGTAATGAGTAGGTGACACTAAACAAACATTATGTTAGGCTGTAAGTCATGTCATGTTTGTTGAGTGTGCCTGCCTCGTATACAGTGTGTAGAGTATTGACATGGTGGAGATGGGGCCCAGAGGGTTGGTGTGTAGGGCAGTTTGTATAATTATAATCATCTGACTCAGCCGCCATCAGAGAGAGGGTTGGGGAGGCGACAGCAGGGTATCGCACTTTAACTATTCAGACCACAGAGGCAGCACCTAACCTGGTTTCTCTTGAGACTTTCAACACGTAAGTTTAACTGGTACTTATTGTGTACACAGGTAGACTGTGTCCATTGCATCGCTTATCAATGTGACGACATAAAATATGGAAAATTTAAGTACTCATTGTAAGTGTTAAGATTAGACTGATTACATAACTATGACTTATGTAAATATATATTGATTAGATATTTGGATTGCTTATGTATGATTTATTTGAAATACTAAAATGAATTGTATTCAACAGGTTTGACCGAATTATATTCGAGTTCAACGTCACAAGTTTCATTAAATAGATTAACCGCCTGTATGACGGTTACAGTCAAACGTGGATGGTGTACCGACTCTACTGTGTAGCAGAGGGTGAAGATGGGAGTCAACACGAGGCCGAGGTCAACCTTAGTGAGGCTCACCAACACCCAGTGTCATGGAGAACTGTGCAACACCTGTGATTTATAGTGGCGATATTTAAACCTTGGTAGTGAAGAAATAATTTTATCCTAGTGAGCTCAATCACTCCCAGTGTAGTGCATATGAGAATGAAAACAATTGATTATCGTTGTCTGACGTAAGTGCAGAACACAATTAGCAATTATATTTGACTGAAGTGATATCTCTATGTAATAACCCAAATATCAAAGTAAAGTTTGTAATGATATCAGATGGAGTGTTAGAGTGGGCATAGTGAGTGCCAGGTCGACTGTAGCGAAAACAATGAGACAAAGAACGTGCCCTGATGAGGAGAGGCGCGAACCTGCCCTGATGAGTGAGACAAGGAGCACGAACGTGCCCTGATGAGTGAGACGGCGCACGAACGTGCCCTGATGTGAGACAAGGCGCACGAACGTGCCCTGATGAGTGAGACAAGGCGCACGAACGTGCCCTGATGAGTGAGAAAAGGCACACGAACGTGCCCCTTTATGAGTGAGACAAGGTATGCACGTGTCCCAGTAAATGACAGAAAGTTACGGAGCTGACAAGTATTACTATCCTGAGGGTAGCGATAGTCACAAGAAAGTGACAAAGTTAATACCACTAGGCTGAGGGCAGCATACTCCATGAACATAACAAATTAAAGTTTAATACCACCAGGCTGAGGCATAGTCACATGAACGTAACAAAATTAAAGTTATATCCCCCAGCCTGAGGGCAGCATAGTTACATGAATGTGACAAAATTAATGTTAACACCAGCCTGGGTATAGTCACATGAATGTGACAAATTAATGTTAAATACCACCAGCCTGAGGCCAGCATAGTCACAAGAACGTGACAAAGTTTAGTATGAAAGGCCTGATGTTGTTTTGAGCGTGAACATTCAACGGAGTGGGTGTTACCGCAAGCAGTAATGAGTAGGATGACACATAAACAACTTTATGTTAGGCTGTAAGTCATGTCATGTTTGTTGAGTGTGCCTGCCTGCATACAGTATATAGAGTATTGACATGGTGGATGAGAGGCCCAGAGGAGGTTGGAGTGTAAGGAGTTTTGTTTATGTATAATTATAATCACCTGACTCGCCGCCCATCGAGAGAGGGTTCGGCAGGCGACAGCAGGGTTTCGGCACTGTAGCTATTCAGACCACAGAGGCACCTAACCTGGTTCCTCTGTAGTTATTCAGATCACAGAGGCAGCACCTAACCTGATTTCTCTTGAGACTTTCAAAACGTAAGTTCAAATGGTACTTATTGTGTACACAGGTAGATGTGTCCATTGCATCGTTTATCATTGTGATGACATAAAAATATGGAAAATTAAGTACTCATTGTAAGTGTTAAGATTAGACTGATTACATAGCTATGACTTATTATGTAAATATATATTGCATTAGACATTTATGTGATTCCCTATGTATGATTTATTTGAAATACTAAAATGAATTGTATTCAACAGATTTGACCGAATTATAATGTTCAAGTTCAACGTCACAAGTTTCATTAAATAGATTACCCGCCCGATGGCGGTTACAGAAAGTGATTTACAGGCCCCAGGTCTTGGGAAAGAAGCAGCTCAGCCCATATGGCAGGAAATGAGTAGGGCAGCAAAATATAACAACCTGTGCATTATGGGGGATTTCAACTTCAGAAATATTGACTGGGACAACATTGTAATGTGACAATGAATCTGTTGACTTCCTAGATGCAGTTCAGGACAATTTTATGAAACAACTAATTACAGAACCTACTAGAGGTGACAATATATTAGACTTAGTATTAACAAATAAAGAAAATATTATCAGAGATATCACAGTAGGGAAGAACTAAGTAACAGTGATCATAGAGAAATCATGTTCACCATAAATTGGGAAACGAAAAACAATGACAATATGGTTAGAGTCTCAAACTTTCGGTTGGCGGATTATGAGGGGTTAGAGGTACCTAGGTGAGGTCACCTGGGATCAGTCAGGTCAGTTCCAAGAAGGGGTGAGGTCACAGATGACACAAAAATTGATCATGACTATAATATATTCACCAGATATCACGTAAAGCACACGAACAAAATATACCATACAGAAAAATTAGGTCTAATATGAATGAGCCAAGGTGGGGGACCAGAAACCTTAAACATGACAGGAATAAAGAAAGGAATTCATGAGAAATTAAAGGGAGGAGGACAGCTCAGACATAGGTATAATGAACTATCTAGTGTTACGACCGTGTCAAATTTTTCTATATTTTTTTTTTATATGTAACATGCTTCCATTTTGTTCCATATTATTCCTGTAATGTTGTGTTATATTTACTATTATATAATCTAGTCACCTTACCCTGTGCTGTTAAGGTTTTAACTGTTATTATTTGTTCAAGCCCATCTTATTTCTTCATTTAGTATTGTAACAAGCATTCTTTGTTCTTTAACGACCATCTGCATCGTTAAATGACCCACCGGGCTCCAATGGCGGAAAAACCCCTATATATAGTAGTCCACCAACTGACGGAGTTCAGTCCAGTCCTCCTTGTCATTCAGTTCACGTTCTTTTGAGTGACACTTGTCACCTGTTACTTATACTTCATTTTATTTCTGTGATTGTTCCTGTCACCACCAATGTGGTATATCTATGTGAGTACCTATTTATGTCTCTTATGTGTCCATCAGTGCTTGCTAAGTTACAATTAGGTAATTCAGTGTTGTTTCACTTTAGTTAATTTCAGTTTTAGTTTTTATATGTTTATGCAGTGTTAACGTAATCCAATGCTTTATATTTATTCTTTGATGTTTCGATGTTTATTATCACTTGTGTCCTAAAGGTTTTGATAGTGAATCAATTTTTTGACAGCCTATGAGGCTCCATTATTGTGTTAATATTTAATTTAATTAAATTTTAAAGCCATTTATTTATTTTATTCTTTAATTTGCTTGCAATCAGAATGGCAAGTGAATCCATGAATCCCAAGGATTTTTTCCTATATGGAACAAAGGTCAAGGACAAATATTAAAGTCAGGGAGGAGAAGTGATCAATGGCAGTGGAGAAATACAGCATTGAAAAGCTACTTTTTATGAGTTTTCACAGAAGAAATTCAGGAAATTCCAGAGGTGGAACTGATATTTAGGGAAAGGAAGAAGAGAAATTAAAATTATCACTATCAGAAAGAGGATGTTTGCGAGTGGATAAATAAATTACAGAAGACAAAACCCAGGGCTGCATGAAATTTTTCCAGTCTTGAAAGAGTGTAGGGAACAGATTAGCGGACCTCGTAAATTTATTTACAAAATCATTAGCCACGGAGTTGTGCCAGACTTGTGGAAACAGGCAAATGTAGTACCCATATTCAAAAGGGAGACAGAGTCAAATTACTGGCTGATCAGTTTGACGTCAGTAGTGGGAAATTTCTTGAATCAATTATAACAAATAGCATTTGATAGCATTTAGAGAGAAGCAAATTAATCTACAACTGTCAACACGGGTTTACAAAGGAAAATCTTGTCTAACAAATCTGCTGACGTTTTTAGGAAAGTTTCGAGGTAGTAGATAATGAAAATTACGATGTTATTTACTTAAACTTTAGCAAAGCATTTGACAGAGTACCGCATCAGAGGCTTCTGAGAATAGTTAAGTATCGAGGGAAAGTTATAAATTGATAAAATCATGGCCCACCGATAGACGCAGAGGGTCAGCGTAGATGGTGTTAAATCTGAGTGGGGCTGTGTAAGCATTGGGGTTCCCCAGGGGTCAGAACTAGGCCCACTTGTTCATAATCTGCATACACGATCTAGATACTGGGATGAGCAGTGACATAAGCAAGTTTGCGGATGACCCCAAAATAGGGCGGCAGATTAAGTCAGGGCAGGATGCAAATGCACTAAAGGAGGATCTATACTGCAGGGATGGTCAGAAAATGGCAAATGAAATTCAACACCAGCAAGTGCAGCGTACTTAACATTGAAGAACAAATACTGTCAATGTATACAGCCTTAATAACATCAACCTAGAGAAGTCGATTTATGAAAGAGACTTAGGGGTACTTGTAAGCACAGACTTGTAAGCATGTTAAAGTTCAAAATAAGGCAAATGGAGTATTAGGTTTTATATCAAAGTGTAAGTAATAAGACGTAGAGGTCCTATCTATATTCTGCGCTAGTCAGGCCGCACCTTGTTTATGCGGTTCAGTTCTGGTGCCCATATTATAGAATGGATATCAATTCACTAGAGTCGGTGCAGCGAAGAATGACTAAATGATTCCGACTTACAAACCTTCCATATCAAGATAGGTTAAAGAAACTAAACTTGCATTCCCTGAAAGACGAAGAGTGTGGGGAGATATGATAGAAGTATTTAAGTGGGTGAAAGGAATCAATAAAGGGATAGATAAAGTTCTTATAATTTCCGAGCAGGATAGGACGCGGAGCAACGGATTTAAGTTGGATAAGTTTAGGTTTAGGAGGTAGATAGGAAGGAACTGGTTCACAACTAGGTGGTGGACGAGTGGAACAAGCTTAGCAACTTTGTAGCAAGTGCTGGAACGCTGAAAGTTTTAAAAGGAGGCTAGATAGATTCATGGACGATAGAGAGTGGTAGTAATTCTCGACAGGAGCTGCCATGCACAGGCCAACTGGCCTATTGCAGACTCCTTATTTTCTTATGTTCTTATGTAAGCTCTTTGTGCGCGTGATGGTGTATGTGTACGGATTAGTGGATGTCATGTTTATGACCTGACCTCATGTTTAAGAACATAAGAACCAGTTCCTTCCTACCTCCATCCTAAACCTGAACTTATCCAACTTAATTCCGTTGCTAAGAGTCCTATCCTGCTCGGAAATTATAAGAACTTTATCTATACCTGAATACCCTTTATTGATTCCTTTCACCCACTTAAATACTTCTATCATATCTCCTCTCACTCTTCGTCTTCTAGGAATTCAAGTTTAGCTTGTTTAACCTATCTTGATATGGAAGGTTTCCAGGAATCATTTTAGTCATTCTTCGCTGCACCGACTACAGTTAATTGATATCCTTTCTATAATAAGGCACCATAACTGAACCACATAATCGAGGTGCGACCAAA